>NW_019212815.1:0-1031 GCF_002443255.2 Varroa destructor | reverse complement strand
CTTCATGAAACTTAGCTAGAGAACACTGGTTTAAGTTTTAACAACTTTTCTGTGTGAGGGAATTCTATCCCGAGACTTAGCCAACGAGAACTTGGGTTTTAGCAAATATATTGCATATAAGATTCTGTTTTAAAATATGGCCAAAAAAATTTCCTTGACTTTTGACAGTTTTGTTGTATGCGGAACTTTTGTCTGAAACTTGGCTAAAGGAAGCTTATTTGAGTGTTAACAACTTTTGTTTGTATGAGGAAACTCTGTCCTGAGACTTGGCCAATGGGGGACTTATTTAAGTTTTAACTTCTTTGTATGTGGAAATGTTGTCCTAAAACATGGCCAAAAAAAAATGTTTGTTTTAACCACTTCTCTGTATCTTCATGAAACTTAGCTAGAGAACACTGGTTTAAGTTTTAACAACTTTTCTGTGTGAAAGAACTCTATCCTGAGACTTCACCAACGAGAACTTGGGTTTTAGCAGATATATTGCATGTAAGGTTCTGTGTTGAAATATGGCCAAAAAGATTTCCTTGACTTTTGACAATTTTGTTGTATGCGGAACTTTTGTCTGAAACTTGGCTAACGGAAGCTTGTTTGAGTGTTAACAACTTTTGTTTGTATGAGGAAACTCTGTCCTGAGACTTGGCCAGTGGGGGACTTATTTAAACTTTAACTTCTTTGTATGTGGAAATGTTGTCCTAAAACATGGCCAAAAAAAAACGTTTGTTTTAACCACTTCTTTGTATCTTCATGAAACCTAGCTAGAGAACACTGGTTTAAGTTTTAACAACTTTTCTGTGTGAAAGAACTCTATCCTGAGACTTCACCAACGAGAACTTGGGTTTTAGCAAATATATTGCATGTAAAGTTCTGTATTGAAATATGGCCAAAAAGATTTCCCTGATGTTTAACAATTTTGTTGTAGGCGGAAATTTTGTCTGAAACTTGGCTAAAGGAAGCTTGTTTGAGTGTTAACAACTTTTGTTTGTATGAGGAAACTCTGTCCTGAGACTTGGCCAATGGGGGACTTATTTAAG
>NW_019212814.1:0-6778 GCF_002443255.2 Varroa destructor | reverse complement strand
CTCAAGTTCTCGTTGGTCAAGTCTCCGTATAGAGTTTCCTCACACAGAAAAGTTGTTAAAACTTAAACAAGTGTTCTCTAGCTAAGTTTTAGGAAGATACAAAGAACTGGTTAAAACAAACGTTTTTTCTGGCCATGTTTTAGGACAACATTTCCACATACAAAGAAGTTAAAACTTATATAAGTCCCCCATTCGCCAAGTCTCAGAACAGAGTGTCCTCATACAAACAAAAGTTGTTAACAGTCAAACAAGCTTCCTTTAGCCAAGTTTCAGACAAAATTGCCGCTTACAACAAAATCGCTAGAAGTCAAGAAAATCTTTTTGGCCATATGACAAACAGAATCTTACATGTAATATATTTGCTAAAACTCAAGTTCTCGTTGGCCAAGTCTCAGTATAGAGTTTCCTCACACAGAAAAGTTGTTAAAACTTAAACAAGTGTTCTCTAGCTAAGTTTCAGGACAAAATTTCCTCGTACAACGAAATTATTAAAAGTCAAGGAAATCTTTTTGGCCATATTTCAAAAGAGAACCTTACATGCAATATATTTGTTAAAGCTCAAAGAAGTTCTCGTTGGCCAAGTCTCAGGATAGAGTTCCCTCACACAGAAAAGTTGTTAAAACTTAAACAAGTGTTCTCTGGCTAAGTTTCAGGACAGAAGTTCCACATACAAAGAAGTGGTTAAAACAAACGTTTTTTTTCTGGCCGTGTTTTAGGACAACATCACCACACACAAAGAAGTTGGTAAAACTCAAATAAGTTCCCCATTGGCCAAGTCTCAGAACAGAGTTTCCTCATACAAAAAAAAGTTGCTAACACTCAAACAAGCTTCCTCTAGCCAAGTTTCAGGACAGAATTTCCGCATACAACAAAATTGTTAAAAGTCAAAGAAATCTCTTTGGCCATATTACAAAACAGAACCTTACATGCAATATATTTGTTAAAGCTCAAAGAAGTTCTCGTTGGCCAAGTCTCAGGATAGTGTTCCCTCACACAGAAAAGTTGTTAAAACTTAAACACAAGGGCTCTCTAGCTAAGTTTCAGGACAAAATTTCCTCGTACAACGAAATTATTAAAAGTCAAGGAAATCTTTTTGGCCATATTTCAAAAGAGAACCTTACATGCAATATATTTGTTAAAGCTCAAAGAAGTTCTCGTTGGCCAAGTCTCAGGATAGAGTTTCCTCATACAAAAAAGTTGTTAACACTCAAATAAGCTTTTTTTAGCTAAGTTTTAGGACAAAATTTCCGCTTACAACAAAATTGTTAAAAGTCAAGGAAATATTTTTGGCCATATTTCAAAACAGAACCTTACATGCAATATATTTGCTAAAACTCAGGTTCTCATTGGGCAAGTCTCAGGACAGAGTTTCCTCATACAAAAAAGGTGTTAACACTGAAACAAGCTTTTTTTAGCTAAGTTTTAGGACAAAATTTCTGCTTACAACAAAATTGTTAAAAGTCAAGGAAATCTTTTTTGGCCATACTTCAAAACAGAATCTTAACGTAATATATTTGCTAAAACCCAAGTTCTCGTTGGTCAAGTCTCAAAATAGAGTTTCCTCACACAGAAAAGTTGTTAAAACTTAAACAAGTGTTCTCTAGCTAAGTTTCAGGAAGATACAAAGAAGTGGTTAAAACAAACGTTTTTTTCTGGCCATGTTTTAGGCCAACATTTCCACATACAAAGGAGTTAAAACTTATATAAGTCCCCCATTGGCCAAGTCTCAGGACAGAGTTTCCTCATACAAACAAAAGTTGTTAACACTCAAACAAGCTTCCTTTAGCCAAGTTTCAGACAAAATTGCCGCTTACAACAAAATCGTTAGAAGTCAAGAAAATCTTTTTGGCCATATGACAAACAGAATCTTACATGTAATATATTTGCTAAAACTCAAGTTCTCGTTGGCCAAGTCTCAGTATAGAGTTTCCTCACACAGAAAAGTTGTTAAAACTTAAACAAGTGTTCTCTAGCTAAGTTTCAGGAAGATACAAAGAAGTGGTTAAAACAAACGTTTTTTTCTGGCCATGTTTTAGGACAACATTTCCACATACAAAGAAGTTAAAACTTATATAAGTTCCCCATTGGCCAAGTCTCAGAACAGAGTGTCCTCATACAAACAAAAGTTGTTAACACTCAAACAAGCTTCCTTTAGCCAAGTTTCAGACAAAATTTCCATATACAACAAAATTATTAAAAGTCAGGGAAATCTTTTTGATCATATTTCAAAACAGAATCTTACATGCAATATATTTGTTAAAACTCAAAGAAGTTCTCGTTGCCGAAGTCTCGAGATAGAGTTCCCTCACACAGAAAAGTTGTTAAAACTCAAAGAAGTTCTCGTTGGCCAAGTCTCAGGATAAAGTTCCCTCACACAGAAAAGTTGTTAAAACTTAAACAAACTTCCTCTAGCTAAGTTTCAGGACAAAATTTCCTCGTACAACGAAATTGTTAAAAGTCAAGGAAATCTTTTTGGCCATATTTCAAAAGAGAACCTTACATGCAATATATTTGTTAAAGCTCAAAGAAGTTCTCGTTGGCCAAGTCTCAGGATAGAGTTCCCTCACACAGAAAAGTTGTTAAAACTTAAACAAGCTTCCTCTAGCTAAGTTTCAGGACAAAATTTCCTCTTACAACGAAATTGTTAAAAGTCAAGGAAATCTTTTTGGCCATATTTCAAAAGAGAACCTTACATGCAATATATTTGTTAAAGCTCAAAGAAGTTCTCGTTGGCCAAGTCTCAGGATAGAGTTCCCTCACACAGAAAAGTTGTTAAAACTTAAACAAGTGTTCTCTGGCTAAGTTTCAGGACAGAAGTTCCACATACAAAGAAGTGGTTAAAACAAACGCTTTTTTTCTGGCCATGTTTTAGGACAACATTACCACATACAAAGAAGTTGTTAAAACTCAAATAAGTCCCCCATTGGCCAAGTCTCAGAACAGAGTTTCCTCATACAAAAAAAGTTATTAACACTCAAACAAGCTTCCTTTAGCTAAGTTTCAGGACAAAATTTCCACTTACAACAAAATTGTTAAAAGTCAAGGAAATCTTTTTGGCCATATTTCAAAAGAGAACCTTACATGCAATATATTTGTTAAAACTCAAAGAAGTTCTCGTTGGCGAAGTCTCAAGATAGAGTTCCCTCACACAGAAAAGTTGTTAAAACTTAAACAAGTGTTCTCTAGCTAAGCTTCAGGAAGATACAAAGAAGTGGTTAAAACAAACTTTTTTTGTCTGGCCACGTTTTAGGACAACATTACCACATACAAAGAAGTTGGTAAAACTCAAATAAGTCCCCCATTGGCCAAGTCTCAAAACAGAGTTTTCTCATACAAAAAAGTTGCTAACGCTGAAACAAGTTTCCTTTAGCCAAGTTTTAGGACAAAATTTCCGCTTATAACAAAATTGTTAAAAGTCAAGGAAATCTTTTTGGCCATATTTCAAAGCAGAATCTTCCATGCAATATATTTGCTAAAACTCAAAGAAGTCTCAGGATCGAGCTCCCTCACACAGAAAAATTGTTCAAACGTAAACAAATGTTCTCTAGCTAAGTTTCAGGAAAGTACAAAAAAGTGGTTAAAACAAATGTTTTTTTTTCTGGCCATGTTTCAGGACAACATTACCACATACAAAGAAGTTGCTAAAACTCAAATAAATTCCCCATTGGCCAAGTCTCAGAACAGAGTTTCCTCATACAAAAAGTTGTTAACACCCAAACAAGCTTCCTTTATCTAAGCTTCAGAACAAAACTTCCGCCTACAACAAAATTGTTCAAAGTCAAGGAAATCTTTTTGGCCATATTTCAAAACAGAATCTTACATGCAATATATTTGCTAAAACTCAAAGAAGTCTCAGGATGGAGCTTCCTCACACAAAAAAGTTGTTAAAACCTAAACAAGTATTCTCTAACTAAGTTTCAGGAAGATACAAAGAAATGGTTAAAACAAACGTTTTTTCTGGCCATGTTTTAGGACAACATTTTCACGTAAAAAGAAGTTGTTAAAACTCAAATAAGTCCCCCATTGGCTAAATCTCAGAACAGAGTTTCCTCAAACAAAAAAGTTGTTAACACTCAAACAAGCTTTATTTATCTAAGTTTCAGGACAAAATTTCTGCCTACAACAAAATTGCTGGAAGTGAAGGAAATTTTTTTGGCCATGTTTCAAAACAGGATCTTACATGCAATATATTCATTAAAACCCAAACAACTTCTCGTTGACCAAGCCTCAGGACAGAGTTCCCTGACACGGAAAAGTTGTTAAAACTTAAACAGGTCTTCTCTAGCTAAGTTTCAGGAAGATATAAAGAAGTGGTTGAAACAAACGTTTTTTCTGGCCATGTTTTAGGACAACATTTTCACATAAAAAGAAGTTGTTAAAACTCAAATAAGTCCCCCATTGGCTAAATCTCAGAACAGAGTTTCCTCAAACAAAAAAGTTGTTAACACTCAAACAAGCTTTATTTATCTAAGTTTCAGGACAAAATTTCTGCCTACAACAAAATTGCTGGAAGTGAAGGAAATTTTTTTGGCCATGTTTCAAAACAGGATCTTACATGCAATATATTCATTAAAACCCAAACAACTTCTCGTTGACCAAGCCTCAGGACAGAGTTCCCTGACACGGAGAAGTTGTTAAAACTTAAACAGGTCTTCTCTAGCTAAGTTTCAGGAAGATATAAAGAAGTGGTTGAAACAAACGTTTTTTTCTGGCCATGTTTTAGGATAACATTACCACATACAAAGGAATTGGTAAAACTCAAGTAAGTCCCCCATTGGCCAAGTCTCAGAACAGAGTTTCCTCATACAAAAAAGTTGTTAACACTCAAATAAGCTTCCTTTATCTAAGCTTCAGAACAAAACTTCCGCCTACAACAAAATTGTTAAAAGTCAAGGAAATCTTTTTGGCCATATTTCAAAGCAGAATCTTCCATGCAATATATTTGCTAAAACTCAAAGAAGTCTCAGGATCGAGCTCCCTCACACAGAAAAATTGTTCAAACGTAAACAAATGTTCTCTAGCTAAGTTTCAGGAAAGTACAAAAAAGTGGTTAAAACAAATGTTTTTTTTTCTGGCCATGTTTCAGGACAACATTACCACATACAATGAAGTTGCTAAAACTCAAATTTTAGCAAATATATTACATGTAAGATTCTGTTTGTAATATGGCCAAAAAGATTTTCTTGACTTTTAACAATTTTGTTGTATGCGGAAATGTTGTCTGAAACTTGGCTAAAGGAAGCTTGTTTGACTGTTAACAACTTTTGTTTGTATGAGGAAACTCTGTCCTGAGACTTGGCCAATGGCGGACTTATTTAAGTTTTAACTTCTTTGTATGTGGAAATGTCCTAAAACATGGCCAGCAAAAACGTTTGTTTTAACCAGTTCTTTGTATCTTCCTAAAACTTAGCTAGAGAACACTCGTTTAAGTTTTAACAACTTTTCTGTGTGAGGACACTCGATACTGAGACTTGACCAACGAGAACTTGAGTCTTAGCAAATATATTACATGTAAGATTCTGTTTGTAATATGGCCAAAAAGATTTCCTTGACTTTTAACAATTTTGTTGTATGCGGAAATTTTGTTCTGAAACTTAGATAAAGGAAGCTTGTTTGAGTGTTAACAACTTTTTTGTATGAGAAAATTCTGTTCTGAGACTTGGCCAATAAGGCACTTATTTGAGTTTTACCAACTTCTTTGTATGTGGAAATGTCCTAAAACATGGCCAGCAAAAACGTTTGTTTTAACCAGTTCTTTGTATCTTCCTAAAACTTAGCTAGGGAACACTTGTCTAAGTTTTAACAACTTTTCTGTGTGAGGACACTCGATACTGAGACTTGACCAACGAGAACTTGAGTCTTAGCAAATATATTACATGTAAGATTCTGTTTGTAATATGGCCAAAAAGATTTCCTTGACTTTTAACAATTTTGTTGTATGCGGAAATTTTGTCTGAGACTTGGCTAAAGGAAGCTTGTTTGACTGTTAACAACTTTTGTTTGTATGAGGAAACTCTGTCCTGAGACTTGGCCAATGGGGGACTTATATAAGTTTTAACTCCTTTGTATGTGGAAATGTTGTCCTAAAACATGGCCAGAAAAAACGTTTGTTTTAACCAGTTCTTTGTATCTTCCTAAAACTTAGCTAGAGAACACTTGTTTAAGTTTTAACAACTTTTCTGTGTGAGGAAACTCTATACGGAGACTTGACCAACAAGAACTTGAGTTTTAGCAAATATATTACATGTAAGGTTCTGTTTTGAAATATGACCGAAAAGATTTCCTTGACTTTTAACAATTTTGTTGTATGCGGAAATTTTGTCTGAAACTTAGCTAAAGGAAGCTTGTTTGAGTGTTAACAACTTTTGTTTGTATGAGGAAACTCTGTCCTGAGACTTGGCCAATGGGGGACTTATATAAGTTTTAACTTCTTTATATGTGGAAATGTTGTCCTAAAACATGGCCAGAAAAAAACGTTTGTTTTAACCACTTCTTTGTATCTTCCTGAAACTTAGCTAGAGAACACTTGTTTAAGTTTTAACGACTTTTCTGTGTGAGGGAGCTCCATCCTGAGACTTCTTTGAGTTTTAGCAAATATATTGCTTGTAAGATTCTGTTTTGAATATGGCCAAAAAGATTTCCTTGACTTTCAACAATTTTGCTGTAGGCGGAAGTTTTGTTCTGAAACTTAGATAAAGGAAGCTTGTTTGAGTGTTAACAACTTTTTTGCATGACAAAACTCTGTTCTGAGACTTGGCCAATGGGGGACCTATTTGAA
>NW_019212813.1:0-1088 GCF_002443255.2 Varroa destructor | reverse complement strand
GTTATTAAAACTTAAACAAGTGTTCTTTAGCTAAGTTTCAGGAAGATATAAAGAAGTGGTTGAAACAAGCGTTTTTTTCTAGCCATGTTTTAGGACAACATTTCCACATACAAAGAAGTTGGTAAAACTCAAATAAGTCCCCCATTGGCCAAGTCTCAAAACAGAGTTTCCTCATACAAAAAGTTGTTAACACTCAAGCAAGCTTCCTTTATCTAAGTTTCAGAACAAAACTTCCGCCTACAGCAAAATTGTTGAAAGTCAAGGAAACCTTCTTGGCCATATTTCAAAAAGAATCTTACATGCAATATATTTGCTAAAGCTTAAAGAAGTCTCAGGATGGAGCTCCCTCACACAGAAAAGTTGTTAAAACTTAGACAAGTGTTCCCTAGCTAAGTTTCAGGAAGATACAAAGAAGTGGTTAAAACAACCGTTTTTTTCTAGCCATGTTTTAGGACAACATTTCCACATACAAAGAAGTTGGTAAAACTCAAATAAGTTCCCCATTGGTCAAGTCTCAGAACAGGGTTTTCTCATACAAAAAAGTTGTTAACACTCAAACAAGCTTCCTTTATCTAAGTTTCAGAACAAAACTTCCGCCTCAGAATCTTACATGCAATATATTTGCTAAAGCTCAAAGAAGTCTCAGGATGGAGCTCCCTCAGACAGAAAAGTTGTTAAAACTTAGACAAGTGTTCCCTAGCTAAGTTTCAGGAAGATACAAAGAAGTGGTTAAAACAACCGTTTTTTTCCTGGCCATGTTTTAGGACAACATTACCACATACAAAGAAGTTGGTAAAACTCAAATAAGTCCCCCATTGGCCAAGTCTCAAAACAGAGTGTCCTCATACAAACAAAAGTTGTTAGCACTCAAACAAGCTTCCTTTATCTAAGTTTCAGAACAAAACTTCCGCCTACTACAAAATTGTTGAAAGTCAAGGAAATCTTTTTGGCAATATTTCAAAATGGAATCTTACATGCAGTATATTTGCTAAAACTCAAAGAAGTTCTCGTTGACCAAATCTCAGGACAGAGTTCCCTCACGCAGAAAAGTTATTAAAACTTAAACAAGTGTTCTTTAGCTAAGTTTT
>NW_019212812.1:0-1020 GCF_002443255.2 Varroa destructor | reverse complement strand
AAATAAGTCCCCCATTGGCCAAGTCTCAGAACAGAGTTTCCTCATACAAAAAGTTCTTAACACTCAAACAAGCTTCCTTTATCTAAGTTTCAGGACAAAACTTCCGCTTACAACAAAATTGTTGAAAGTCAAGGAAATCTTTTTGGCCATATTTCAAAATGGAACCTTACAAGCAATATATTTGCTAAAGTTCAAAGAAGTCTCAGGATGGAGCTCCCTCACACAGAAAAGTTGTTAAAACTTAGATAAGTGTTCCCTAGTTAAGTTTCAGGAAGATACAAAAAAGTGGTTAAAACAACCGTTTTTTTTCTGGCCATGTTTTAGGACAACATTACCACATACAAAGAAGTTGGTAAAACTCTAAGTCCCCCATTGGCCAAGTCTCAAAACAGAGTTTCCTCATACAAAAAGTTCTTAACACTCAAACAAGCTTCCTTTATCTAAGTTTCAGAACAAAACTTCCGCCTACAACAAAATTGTTGAAAGTCAAGGAAATCTTTTTCGTCATATTTCAAAATAGAATCTTACATGCAGTATATTTGCTAAAACTCAAAGAAGTCTCAGGATGGAGCTCCTTCACACAGAAAAGTTGTTAAAACTTAGACAAGCGTTGCCTAGCTAAGTTTCAGGAAGATACAAAGAAGTGGTTAAAACAACCGTTTTTTTCTAGGCATGTTTTAGGACAACATTTCCACATACAAAGAAGTTGGTAACACTCAAATAAGTCCCCCATTGGCCAAGTCTCAGAACAGAGTTTCCTCATACAAAAAGTTCTTAACACTCAAACAAGCTTCCTTTATCTAAGTTTCAGGACAAAACTTCCGCTTACAACAAAATTGTTGAAAGTCAACGAAATCGTTTTGGCCATATTTCAAAATGGAACCTTACAAGCAATATATTTGCTAAAGCTCAAAGAAGTCTCAGGATGGAGCTCCCTCACACAGAAAAGTTGTTAAAACTTAGATAAGTGTTCCCTAGCTAAGTTTCAGGAAGATACAAAGAAGTGGTTAAAACAACCGT
>NW_019212810.1:0-1314 GCF_002443255.2 Varroa destructor | reverse complement strand
TCTCAGGAAGATACAAAGAATTGGTTAAAACAAACATTTTTTCTGGCCATGTTTTTGGACAACATTTCCACGTATAAAGAAGTTAAAACTTATATAAGTCCCCCATTGGCCAAGTCTCAGAACAGAGTTTCCTCATACAAACAAAAGTTGTTAACACTCAAACAAGCTTCCTTTAGCCAAGTTTCAGACAAAATTTCCGCTTACAACAAAATTGTTAAAAGTCAAGGAAATCTTTTTTGGCCATATTTCAAAACAGAACCTTAACGGAATATATTTGGTAAAACCCAAGTTCTCGTTGGTCAAATCTCAAAATAGAGTTTCCTCATACAGAAAAGCTGTTAAAACTTAAACAAGTATTCTCTATCTAAGTTGGAGGAAGATACAAAGAAGTAGTTAAAAGAAACGTTTTTTTCTGGCCATGTTCTAGGACAACATTTCTACATACAAAGAAGTTAAAACTTATCAGTCCCCCACTGGCCAAGTCTCAGGACAGAGTTTTTTCATAGAAACAAAAGCTGTTAACACTCAAACAAGCTTCCTTTAGCCAAGTTTCAGACAAAATTTCCGCTTACAACAAAATCATTAAAAGTCAAGGAAATCTTTTTTGGCCATATTACAAACAGAATCTTATATATAATATATTTGCTAAAACTCAAGTTCTCGTTGGTCAAGTCTCACTATAGAGTTTCCTCACACAGAAATGTTGTTAAAACTTAAACAAGTATTCTCTAGCTAAGTTTCAGGAAGATACAAAGAATTGGTTAAAACAAACATTTTTTCTGGCCATGTTTTTGGACAACATTTCCACATACAAAGAAGTTAAAACTTATATAAGTCCCCCATTGGCCAAGTTTCAGAACAGAGTTTCGTCATACAAACAAAAGTTGTTAACAGTCAAGCAAGCTTCCTTTAGCCAAGTTTCAAACAAAATTGCCGCTTACAACAAAATCGTTAAAAGTCAAGAAACTCTTTTTGGCGATATTACAAACAGAATCTTACATGTAATATATTTGCTGAAACTCAAGTTCTCATTGGTCAAGTCTCAGTATAGAGTTTCCTCATACAGAAAAGTGGTTATAACTTAAACAAGTGTTCTCTAGCTAAGTTTCAGGAAGATACAAAGAAGTGGTTAAAACAAGCGTTTTCTTTTGGCCATCTTTTAGGACAACATTTCCACATACATTGTGGTTAATATGTAAATAAGCCCCCCGTTCTACAAGCTTCCCCTCCGAGTCGCCCGTTCGAACTAAAAGTTGTTAACAGTCAAGCAAGCTTCCTTTAGCCAAGTTTCAGACAAAATTTCCGCTTACAACA
>NW_019212809.1:0-8605 GCF_002443255.2 Varroa destructor | reverse complement strand
ATGTTTTCTCCACGAGTGTATCTCTGCGCATGCGGGCATGCCTTCTGTACTGGTGCGCAATTGTTCATCAAAGAGGAGAAGAAGGTGCAGGGTTGAAGGCGTTCTGTCTCGAATGCAAAAAAAAGTCACTACTGATCTCATCGAGATAAAGCCAAGTTTGCTTCGACAGATGCGTTTCGTGTGTTCCCGCGGAAGGGAGGGGACGCTCGAGAAAATAAAGGAGCATCTGTGGGAGTCTGCAGAGTCTCACAATGTGACTGACGTAGCCTCAAAAGGATCAATAGATGGTCCGTTTGGAGCGGAGAGCTTACTTCACAGTTTACGCGATGAGGTGCTAAGTCTGAAATTGCAACTACGCACTCTGGTTGGCGTAGCAACCAGGAAATACTTCTGGGTCGATTTGCAGAAGATCATAGACGAACACGAGGAGTCGAGACAGAAGACCATCACGAGTAACGTTGAGCCCTGGGAGGTGTGCGGATACGCCTGCGGATTCTTCTATCAAATCAGCGAACATGACAATGAGTGTTATGTCGACGTGTCCGTCAGGACCATGTCTAATAACACGTCGCTCTCACCGTGGCCGATGAAGAAGAGGTGCATTTTTGCATTATATGATATCAGCGGCCGCCAAGTGAACTCATCTGTCAGTCTTCTTCCGGAACGGCAGGCCGATGAACTCATGCTTCTATATATTGCTGCCTGTGGACACGCCTATTGCGTGGGATATGCTGTCGTTCAATAGGAAGAACACAAGTGTCCGCCGCCGACTAACACCATGCGATGCATGTAATGTTTTGTCCACGTGTCTATATACTGCTGCCTGCGGACACGCCTATTGCGTGGGATGTGCTGTCGTTCAACAGGAAGAACACAGTGTCGGCCGCCGACTAACACCATGCGATGCATGTAATGTTTTGTCCACGTGTCTATATATTGCTGCCTGCGGACACGCCTATTGCGTGGGATGTGCTGTCGTTCAACAGGAAGAACACGGTCAACTCCGTGTTATGTGCAACAAGTGCAAACGGAGAGTGATTGCAAACCTCATTGAGATGAAGGACCAATTGGTCGTGCGCGATCTACCTTTTGCATTGTAAGTTTGTTCGAGTGGCCGATATTCGCGACAGGTCGGATGAATTACTCTTTGAAGGACGAGCCTGCTTTTCGGCAGAACTTCAAGAACCGTAAGAATATTGCTACATGGAAACTAAAACGATTATCGGTGTGTTTTGGTGTATCAGGTGCAGGCAAATGATAATCAAATAAAATTTGCGTTTCGCCAACATTGTTGAAAATTTGGGAATATTATCAAGTAATGTGAATCTGTGTGATTATTAAGAAATCAAATTGCAACAACAAATTGGATTTAAGTCAGCAAAAAATCAAGTCAAATAATAGAATAGCTAGAACTTTTGCTTGAGGTTAACGAAGTTGCGGGTTTGTTTTGTTACTAGTTTCTGCTCCTAAAAACAATCATTTAATTAAACAAGTAACAATGGCTTTTTTTGTTATGCTTAATGATACAAAAACACCTAACATAAGGCTTTTATATAAAATTTCGATTTTTTTAATTGCATTGTTATCTTTTTATTTTTTCCATCTGAAGATGATTTTCCATTTCCGTTATAGCCGCCGAGCAATTTAATTATATTGTTCTCTTTTTAGAGACGATTCCTAGACTTTTTTTTTTGGAGGTTAAGGGGCACCTTCATAATACAATCCCGACCATCACTATAGTAAACTATAGTAAATGTGCCTCCCCTCGACAGGAGCACGAGGTTGATTTGTGGTAGATGCAAGTGTCATTTTACTTCGTAATTTCTCTAGTGAAGCCTTGCGTGACCTGTAGCCCTAACGTTTCTTAAGCGTTCGCAAAATGATGGTCGTTCTCTTCAGCATGTTTTTCGAATACTACTAGGGAATTAGTACTGTTGCCGTTACGCTCTACGGACGTCGTCTATTCTCAGGCGATTTATCTGTTTCGTCCCGCTAGAAATTTCCAAGCCTCCTGTTGAAGCCTTTCTCCCAGTTTAATTTTAATACTTAGTATTGTACTATTACCAACTAATGACATCAATTAGAGTCCGAGAATCATGATGGGTGTAGAAGACCTACCACACAAGCTCTTGCAACGCCAGATCAGTGGAAGCTCGATGGAAACCATTTATCATAAGGGACTTCTGCGTATGCCTCTTTACTTAAAGCGCAGATTGAGAAAATCTTCCCTCGGGGTCGCAACTGTTGCACGCAAGACAGCACAATCCGTCCGGCAAACGAATTTGATGCTTTTCTCTTCCTTGGCTTCTACTATCTTTGTCGGTCGTCGGCGTTTTATGCTCAACTTTTCGTAGCCGACTACGAAAAAGACGGCCAACGTCGTCACAATCGGGGCGACGTCGGGCTAAACTCGCTCAGCCCTGGTACGCTTGCTGGACCAACAACAACGCACTAACCTAATCATAAAGCCACTAAATTACTCAAACAATAAATCCTGATGTTTGATTTGTCCCAACTTGCGCCTCTGGTGCTACTCCTGCGAATCTTCTCCACTTCTATTAGTACTCGCATGCAGCGGCGACCAGCCCCTAACACAAGACGGAGAAAGTCAGAATCTACAGCGCTTTCGACAGTCTGTCGTGGCACTCGCTGTTCCAACGAAGGAAGCAGGAGATATTCACGCGCTCGCACGCACTATTGTAGTCGTCAAATAGCTTTCTTGTCGTTGAATACTATCCAGCCGCAGTCGTCGTCGTCAGGATTAACAGCAGCGCACAGACAGGAAAACGCACAGAAAGTAGCGTCGTGCTCCGCTGAGGCACTAACCTGGCTTTCTGTTGCTTCTTGAGGACAAGCAAGCAGCGAACCACCGTCGCAGGCGCGCCACGAGACTACCCAAGTACAGCAGCCGGGATCAGCCGCTCGAGGGCGCGCGGGTAGCTGCTGGGCGAGTGTCACAATGGAGAGGGAGAGCGGCGTCGCTGGCTGTTATGCGATAGCGAAGATAGCTGCTACCTAGGCAGACGGACAACGCACGACCAGCGGACGGCGGGCGAGTCGGCTGAGAGAGCTGTCAGCCAGGCCGGCGGGCAGCGGGTGCCTGCTTCTGCCTTGTGCTGCCGATGGGTCCGATCGAAAGCAGAACAGTACTGACCGCAGCGGCGACGACGGCTGAGGTAGTTGTATTGGAAGTCGAGTAGGAGCGCCGCTGAATGTCATCGCCGTGGGTAAGGATGACGCGAGGAGATCATATGTGCTGTCGAGGAGGAGACCGAGCTGACCAAGTAGTTGTGGCTATAACCTATTTATCGAACGGTCGTCCGAGCAAGGAATCGAGCGGTCGCCTACTGCGGTTGTTCGCAGCCGTTGTCCTATGCTCGAGATAGTGATGATGACGTTTTTCGTGCTTTTGTTCTTGACTGCCGTTTTTCTTAATCATCGTTGTTATTCGCGTATTGCCTCAACATCGTAATCGTGTCGGTGACGTACACACCCCGATTTGCGATCACTAACGTTGAGCTTACCGCGTTGTCGTTTGGTGCTACATATGTAAAAAGTTGACAATTTAAAAATGTATATATGGTCACATTCGACAATATTGCGCTGCCTAATAAATAGGTTTAAAATACGAAAAAAAATCTGTCCTTTAATGACAACCTTTGATACCGAAACAAACAAAATCGAAGCCATATGTATATATATATATATATATAATGTTATTCACTATTATAAGCGCACTATTAGTATTATCGTCTTATTAGAAATATTTGTGTGAATGTAAATATATTCTCATATATATATTGCTCATTTCTAGTGATAACCATTCTATGAAATTTCTCAACACCTGCATCCGGCAAAGACCTAAAAAATTCCCAGCCTACCAGTGCTGTGGTGTATATATATTGCAGTAACTCACACCTGTGTTATACATTACAATAGAAAGCAGGATGAATAGACTCTTTTTTTTTTTTTTGATTAATTTTTTTATTTTGATCAATTGCCGATTGAACCTTACAGTCACTACAGTATTTCAATTCAGGCTATCTAAATGTAACAGTCGTTCAGTCTGGTTGACCAGAAAAATGTAGCTTGGCATCTGGACAAAACTTGAACTATAGGAAATATTTTCCCAAACTACGGTCAAAATGCTATTGCTGTGTATCCGACACCGCGTTAGTAAAATCATTGCTAGCTTATCTTGGCTTGAAGGTTATCTTTTTTGCGAACACCTACAGTTGTCGTTTTATAGAACGCTTCTTAATTAGGTAGCCCAAGGTAGTTTCCATAATGCGTTTTGTAATCGCCTGTATCAACGATTGGATCCGATGCCATTCGAACTAATGATTTATTTCCATAAAGCCATTTTGTTGAGCATCTTTACCTTATTTTCCATAGTTTTATGCGTTTCGACCCCGTTGTCTGATAGCATAAACCTGATTTCCACCGCCGCCAGCTTTCTATGTAGATGTCCTCTCAGAGCTTGCGATCTAACGTCACTAACTCAATTGTCTGAATGCGGAAACTACGTAGATAGAAATTATTCGAGCTATTAATGCATAGCCTAGATTCGCTTACCGTTTCTCATCCAGTGAATTCAAAAAGAACTCTATTCACAGTTAATAAGATTTACTACACATTGTGCTAAGTCATTTAGATAATTTTAATATTGTAAGTTTACTACCGTTGGTATTTAATGAGCTACGCGCGTTGCATGGAAGTGTTAGATGATTTTAAGATGTGAATTTTCTAGAACCAATATGGCATCTAGACTAGTACGTTTGGATAAAATCGACTTAATTTTAGAAATCGTCTGTTTAATCGGCATTGTATAATCAGTGTGCGGGATAAATAGATCTCGTGTGCAGGCACTTGCTACAAGATATGATAGTTGCAGCATGCGCCTCTTGAACAAAAGACGTGAAATTCGTTCATTGGAACATTTTATTCATTCATACAAAAATAAGTAGCAGGCAAGGGGCATCACACAGAAAATGGGTATGTTAATTGGGAAGTTGTTTGTAAATCTATAATTATAGATTGAAATTGTGGACAACTGAAATCCAAGGACAGGACTTTCATGCCCATCTTGACTGAAAAGAGGAACTTTTCTATCACGAATAGCTATAATTTAGCATTCGAATCTCTACCAAAGCTATCTGTTTGAGAACAGCGACTATATAATAAATAAATAAGATAATAAATAAATAAAAAAGAGAAAATAAGGTATAATTAATTCCGAACCATCAAGTAAAGACTTCGATGTGAGCACCATGATAGCAAGACGCAAGACATGGCCTGCTAAATACTGCGTGGCCAATATACTGCGTGCGCTGAGCACGATCTTTGCAACTAGTAAACACAACCCGATCTTTCTGTAAATCGATCGGTAATAACATGCGTGCACACACACACTTCTGATTTTATTGGTAGTTAACAAATACTTAATAATTAAAAAGTAAATTCTTTAGTAAAAATATGTAACTGTATTGGCACAGAGAGCTTCGATGGTCTGCAGAACACGGATAAATCATAAACAAAGACGGTAATCAACGTCAACTTCGCGCTATCCATATGCTAGCCATGGGTTACAATACATTTAGCGGCGTCACGCTTGCGTATCAAACTGCCATCAGTACAACCTTGACGATTTAAAGGAGGATTTAGAGTCTACTCGTTTCGCGGTGTTCTACGTTATAGGTCGGTATATATCTTCTCTAAAGCTGTGGTTAAGTGTTTGTTGTGCTGCCTATCTTGGATCACGCCCGAAGTGTAACCTAGTCAATAATTGACTCTTTTGAGCGCTGAAAGTCCATGACGGCCGTCGACAGATTATTGCTCTCTTCCGCTGTATTCGATTACGATCGAGATTTCTGATCGCTTGAATACCCTGATAGTGCTTTACGCAGTAACGAAGGAATGCAAACGTTGCTGTCGCTATATCCTGAACTTCGTTTCGGGAAATCACGGAATCGGATACACACAGTATTGTCTTATTCATCTGTTTTGATACAACGAAGCGTCCCTGCCGCGACGCACACAAATCTGATTACAAGATTAGAGCGTAAGTGCGATATTGATATTCTCAAGAAATGGGAATCCATGCTAATGTTTAGTGTTGCTTTGAAAAATTTAAACATCGCAGTACTAAACGAAGATAGGGATCTTCACTGTGTGAGGCTATCTCCGTCAGATTCAGTGGGGTGTGATCAATTTTGCAAGTAATGCTCCTCTCTTGTTACGAAACAAATGGTATTCTTATGCATTCTTTAAAATGTCAACATTTGGGATAGGCCCAGTTCGGTCCCATGCACTATTGCGACAGGGCAAAAGACCATTCGGTTCGCATTGCAAAGCGATTAGATGGATACATCAATAAGGCATTTATTTGCACCTTTCAAATCCATACCGTGGTGACAACTAACTTCAGCTTCCTGTATGCTGTAAGGTGAAATTGTCACAAAGCAAAAAGCAACTTAACTTTCCAGAACTTTCGAGCTGCTTCACGGGCGCATGGTGCATGGCCTATGTCTCAGGTATGAAATCGTAAACGACAATAGTTCTTCAGACTGCGCTCAACAGCGACATGGTGATCTTCATCGTGATTTTCTTGCGTGGGGAACATTACGAATTCCTGTAACCATTGAGCCTACTACAGTTAACAAGAGTTTATTCGCTTTAGCCTAACAACGGTTTTTGGAACTGTTTACCCAGCAAATGTATACTTGTGAAGGATGTTTCTTTTTAAATAACGTAAATGCACGATCGTCGTTAGATTGAAAGTATTGTTGGAGATGCACGCCAGTGCCGTGATGTTTTTGTACGTTAATGTGGTGAAGCTTCTTTACTGTGGTGGATATTCTAAATCATTTCCTATATATTTTGAAACGATAACAGAACAATGGTCATTTCTAATAATTTGTTAACAAATTTGTAGGAATGGAAGCGTTAGAGTCAAAACAATTCATATATTCAAGATATATTCACAAAGGCTTTCGAGAGATGCGTGCCGCCGTGTGTTGTCTGCATTCATGATTAAATACTGTATGAAAGCCTAGCAAAACACAGGGTTTTTCTCTCCCTTTGTGTGTATTGCTTTTAACAAAAATCACCTACTGTAATTACTTCCGAGTTAGCATTGGTTACTTATAGAATACAAACAACACGTACCCTTGTTAATTTATTTGAAACTACATATTACGTGTTGCGGCTCTTCTTTAACCGCACTTATAAAAACCTGGCCATCCACAAACCGCAAATGCTGGCCAACATCTGTTTTGAAATTTTTGTTTTGAAAAGTCATAAAATAAACCTTTCAACTTGTTAGCGAGTCAACTAAGATACCTATTTCAGCTTGGGAATGATTGGCTACAATTAACAGTTAACTTATTGTCATTATTATAATTATGTGGGACATATTGTCGCCATCGGTGTCAACAAACATGACACTCCCGCCTGATCGTAGCGTTCGTTTGTTCCAGTTGTAGGCCAGCAAGCACCTGCCTGGCGCCGCTATGCCTGCCTCAACCGAAAAAAGCCACTCAAAAGTGGGCAGCGTCGGCCGCCGACTAACACCATGCGATGCATGTAATATGTTTTGTCCACGTGTCTATATTGCTGCCTGCGGGCACGCCTATTGCGTGGGATGTGCTGTCGTTCAACAGGAAGAACACGGTCAACTCCGTGTTATGTGCAACGAGTGCAAACGGAGAGTGATTGCAGACCTCATTGAGATGAAGGACCAACTGGTCGTGCGCGATCTACCTTTTGCATTGTGCCCCGGTCGGGTCCATCTAAAACCGCTGGGCGGTCTCGGCCGTCGCTTGACGCCTTGTGATGCCTGCAACATGTTTTCTCCACGAGTGTATCTCTGCGCATGCGGGCATGCCTTTTGTACTGGGTGCGCAATTGTTCATAAAGAGGAAGAAGAAGGTGCAGGGTTGAAGGCGTTCTGTCTCGAATGCAAAAAAAAAGTCACTACTGATCTCATCGAGATAAAGCCAAGTTTGCTTCGACAGATGCGTTTCGTGTGTTCCTGCGGAAGGGAGGGGACGCTCGAGCAAATAAAGGAGCATCTGTGGGAGTCTGCAGAGTCTCACAATGTGACTGACGTAGCCTCAAAAGGATCAATAGATGGTCCGTTTGGAGCGGAGAGCTTACTTCACAGTTTACGCGATGAGGTGCTAAGTCTGAAATTGCAACTACGCACTCTGGTTGGCGTAGCAACCAAGAAATACTTCTGGGTCGATTTGCAGAAGATCATAGACGAACACGAGAAGTGAGACAGAAGACCATCACGAGTAACGTTGAGCCCTGGGAGGTGTGCGGATACGCCTGCGGATTCTTCTGTCAAATCAGCGAACATGACAATGAGTGTTATGTCGACGTGTCTCGTCAGGACCATGTCTAATAACACTTCGCTCTCACCGTGGCCGATGAAGAAGAGGTGCATTTTTGCACTATATGATATCAGCGGCCGCGAAGTGAAAACTCATCTGTCACTCTTCTTCCAGAACGGCAGACCGATGAACTCATGCTTTATTGCCCGGCGTATGAAGTTGTTGCTGGTTTCGGTCCGACTAAGTTTGTTCGAGTGGCCGATATTCGC
>NW_019212808.1:0-7665 GCF_002443255.2 Varroa destructor | reverse complement strand
ATCTGTATTCATTTTTATTTTGAATTTAATCGAAATTTCTAACGTCGAAAGAAGAAGTGAAAAATCTCAGCATCTTTTCTTATAACTTTATGAAATAGGTAATGTTTCTCAATGTGCCTTGCGACATGCTTCTTGCAACGGTCTATAGTAGTTCGGCCTGATTACTAAAGATTCATTGTCTGCAATGATATTTCTGCATTAAAAAGGTTTATCTGTCTCATGCTGATGTCTCTCATAGTGACAAATCTCATTCATCCCGAAAAAGCATACCTTTAGTCTCGCGGTAAAAGTCTGCAGTTATGTGACTGCCGAAAAGGTTGGGTGCTCAAACAGAATCTGCAGTGTCCATTTTTGTGACGGCCATACTCGCTTGAAATATACAGCTGGTTATATACATATTATTCTGTGTAGTATATATGTAATTCTTTATTTAGTGATGAATTTATGTTACCGCATGTATTTTCTATGTCAGTTCAATGTGATCGATAAGAAAGAGAAAAAAATTAGGCAAACCCTTCGAATGAGTTACTGTCGTTCACACTAGAAACGAACCGTAAATATATGAAGACCTTTAGTTATTTGGGATTACCTGGTATCTATTAACTTTTTAACAAATGTATGCTATCGGTACGTGAAGCTTCAATCAACCAACCAACCAACCAACCAAGGTTTACCGCGTCCTGCTTCAGAAAGTTTCAATCATAGGATAGGATGTAAGGGTTACATTATCGCAAGATCAGTATAGGGTATCAAGGTCTCGTAGAAACAAGCTGACCAAAGTTCAACCTGATTAAGCTGAACGACTCGCCGAAACTAAATTTCATAAATCTATTACCTAAATTATATACATGTCTTAGTAAGTCTATTAAAAGGTCTGCATGAATCTATTACCATGGCTATCGCAAACTGTAGAACTCTATGCAATCGTACCATACATACGTATTTATGAGCAACAGTCAGCATCTGACGAGATCCAAAGGAGGGCGTCCATAACAGGCAGAGCCAATACATAACGCAACGAATGACAAATAATACTACCTAATTCGTGAATTAATATGGCAGTGCTATGCCTTGCATGGCAGGGAACATAGGAAAGCTGAACTAAATAGCGGGACCGTCAATGTCTTGTCGTGATATGCGATAGTAGAAGGCTTTATTGTTTGTTATTAAAGCATCCTCAACGCTTCCTTCTTGGAGAAAGCCTAACATACTCTATAATCATTCTATTGAACTTAACAATAGATTATTTTGAGTTCAATACTGGTTAGGAGGCCCTGTCACCACGCTTGTTTTATTTAAACCAAAGCATAACATAAGAAAAAGATTCTAGCCATTTTCACGCTATAGAACGGATCAGTAGTAAGATTTAAGGAAAAGTTTTCTTATAATGCCATCGAACGGCATAACCAACATGGCTAGAGATCGGCGAGTGTAGAAAACGATAGCAGAACGCTGGAGGAGAGTTGTACCACGTACTAGAGTACCAATCCGGTGGGCGGGTAACAACGGAGGCAGCTAGCTCGTTCGCTTCTAGCGTCAACGCGTCTAGGGGTGCTACACATCAAGCGGTCCTGTCGACGGTATATAGCGAAAGCATCATACAGGAGCATGCTGTGACGATGAACTCCTTATGCGTTTGTAATTAAAGCATATACGCTGTTTGTGGATGCGAAAGTTCTAGCAACAGGACACTCGGTGCAAGTTAAAGTTGTCTCTTCAAGTTTATATATAGATGGGGCTAATCAGAATCTATCCCTTTAAATGAACTGTCTCATTAGCATACAGGATGATAGGTTCATCATCTTGTATTTGTTGCCCAATTTATTGACCGAAAAGTAAGTAACGTACGGTTTTTTACTTCGAAAACTAAAGGAATTGTAAACGGCAAGGTATTGAGTGGAACGCAGCGAAGAGATGCAGCATTGGCATTTCATTTAGCGAAAACCCGTTAAACGAACGCATATCATACATCTCTGTAAATTTCGTAAGTACCAAGACTGATCAGTTGACCTCCAGTGCAAGTTCTAACAGCTCTGCTAAGAAAATTTAATTTGCACGACCAGACTTTAACTTAACGCTCACGTGCTCTTAGACGACCTTGTTCTTGTGGCAGAATCATTATCAGCCTAGCAGCTGCACGATTCACCGACCGCCTAATTAAATTATTTGCACATATGTATATATCACAGTGAATAAATACAAGAGGCAAATATATATGCGTTTAATTAAATATCAACTATAGCTTCCTCCGCGAAAAAATAAAGTAACGACAGAAACAACGGCACCCCCCAGATGCAAACCAGACCCGACGGGTTCAATCTATGTAACGTGATATAGCATTCTTTCAAGGTAAAGCAATGCTCTGACAAGCATTCATTGTTTTATAAATATAGGGTCACCGGCATCAAACAAAAACAGAGCCTCTTTTAGGAAGAACACTTGGTAGCACAAATATCTGCAGAGCTCCCATCGGTTGTTGTGATTATACTATACATGTTTCAAGCGAACCCGGTGGACTTTCTGATTAAATAGCCTTTAAATTATGTAGTGCTACCGGACAGAATCTGCTTGCTAAATACTCCAGCAAGCTTCTAGAAACTTGTGACCGATAAAGTTTACTCGAGAGAACATTCGTTCTTTCACACTTTCACAAATATTCTCTTGTTTATATTGGAAATGAATGTTTAGGCGTCCAATTTTTGTATCTCGAAGATCAATAGTATTGCGAAGATTCATCGAAGGTAATAAGGACATCAATATAATATATAAGTATCGAGGCCTTAAGTAGAAGCACAGTGCGTCAATGGTGCAAACGGTTGTAGAGCGGAGATCGGAATGTTAAAGGCCAGCGAAGAATGTTAAAGACCAGATGTCGGCACCTGAGACCCAAAAAGATCTTATCGCAATCAAAAAGGCTTTTCATGGAAGCTTGAAATTTTGGGGCTTTATCGGCCAAAACTAACATGTCTTGTTACAGGTAACTTGTTACATAATCATCACCCAAATACTGAAAATGTGAAAGCTGAGTAAAAAGCGGGTGCCCCGTAAACTGATTCTAAGCCAGTTAAAAATACGTGTGATAAACTCAACGTGTAATTTGAGGAACGGACGAAGACCTCGCATGGAGCACACAATCGCCATAGCCAAGACGTGGTTTAATCTCTACTGCCAGCTTGAGAAGGAACGGACGGACGAATGGTATCGCTCTGTGGAGAAATCGGGTTCGGTAGCCGGGTGCAGAAGGTTCGGACACGAGGTAATGGTAGCACTTGCAATGGACATCAGGGGCATTTCCTGCTATGAAATACTCGTTTCAAAAACGAACGAGTGCCAGAGCATTCAAGAGTAGATAGGAGTATCTCTAGCAGATAATACAAAATCATCATACGGTCCCAACGAGTTTTGAAGGCTGCCTGCCCGTCGCGTGTAACAGCCGAATCATTCGACTGTACTGGTGTAATGGCAATGTATACGTTTAACGAAAACGTATATTGTTCAGGGTTTTAAACATATTTATTCGACCTGTCGACACGAGTTACATACACCTTATGAGGGCCACCACGAGCCCCCTACCCCGCACCCCCAATTTCATATTTAAATGCGCAAATCTGTTTTGCTAGTTTGCATCGAGGCATTGAAAACAGCATCAAAGGAGGCTAAATAATATGTTGAATGGATAGTTTTTGGAAATATGGAATTCCAGAGTGTTCGTGTATTATAACGACAAAAACACAAACAGCTACTCCATCAATATATCCTAGTAACAGGTACGAGTCTGAAAAATTACGCCAGCAGGTACAACCATTCAAAATGTGGATTTGGCACACGATGTAATTACATTTGTACGCTTGATAATACGCCCAAGGGTTAGACAGCCGCTCCCTAACCAACCCATATGTAGACTAATCGATACAAACCCAATCTACATCGGGTGTCACTAGAAACACTGGCGCAATTACCTATAACCGGTTAAAATCGATCGTTTCATTCAGCTAAAGAAATCGAACTAGTACACAGAGGCACTCCCACATACAAGCGGATAACAACACCTTTGGAACGCATAAACAGGCAAAAAACGAATCTGTACAACAATTATAAAAAAAAAAAAAAGAAAAACGCGGCCAGCAGCTGCGATGGCGAAAAAAAAAAAAAGGGAATGTTCTGTTGTTTTTTTCTGGTGATTTTTTTGCATCCTCTCGGCATCGATCTACCGGGTATTCTCGCTATCGCTGCCGCTGATGTCGTCGCACTATTGCCGCGGTGGTAGGGTTTCGTGACAACGCCGGTGGCCGCGGCATCAGCAATGGCGTCTTGATAAACGTTTTTTTAGAAATTCCTCCCCAACAAGTCATTCGTAGAAAATATTACGAATTCCAAACGCCGCGCTTCGAAACGCCGTTTCGGCAGCACCAGCCGCTCCAACAACGCCAATAGAAATAGGAACAAAAAGCCAGCGTTAAACTCGCTAACATCGACCGATGTCGCCATCGGCGCTCTGAGGTTCCACGAGCTTCAACCCCTCTGCGGAAAGTTAAAGAAGAAACGGCCAGCAACATTTTTTGATGTTGAGCGGTCGATGCTGCCGAGGCCACAGCAGCCGATAACGACGACACCAACAACAGCTACGGCAGCACTGGTATCTCATTCTGTTTTGCTCTACAATCCGTTGTTGTTTCATTGTCGATCTTGTTGGCACCATTGTTGCTGGCTTCAAGCGAAGCGGAGCGGTAGCTTCAGTCGGTGCCTACGAAATCTACGTTTCGAACAGGCAGTGTCTGCCACCGCAAGGTGCTCCTTGCCTTCTTGGCGCTATCCAGGGCATAGGATAGGCCCAGTTGCTGAACAGCTCTCCGAACGTAAACACAGAAGAGCGTGTCTTTAAAGGCGCTTCTTGTACTCAGCTTAGCTTTCCATATGGCATGCTTTGATTTGCCGTTCATTTTCACCATTTGCACAACCCGTGACGAAATCCGCGCATAAACCTGTCTACTTGTACCCAACAGAGCGGTAAATACTGTATCTTGTAGCGTCGCAGCGGTACCAGCAACCTCAGCCGTAATCAGATTATTATTACACGTACCTATAGGCCGTTGTAGTTGCGAACTGATTCATCCTAGTCGCTGGTTCTTTTCCGTTGTGACGTGACTGTCATTACAGCTGCCATTGACGCCGACGCTTACGTAATTCATATGCTTTGGGGGTATTCCGTGACGTTCTGTGCTACAAATCTGTGCGGGAAAAAAAGAAATAGTACTTCTCGTAAAATGTCAAATGATTTTCAATAGATTACGATGTAGGCAAT
Source organism: Varroa destructor (assembly GCF_002443255.2). Lineage (NCBI taxonomy): Eukaryota > Metazoa > Arthropoda > Arachnida > Mesostigmata > Varroidae > Varroa > Varroa destructor. The sequence continues at coordinate 2,363 of NW_019212808.1, read as the reverse complement.
GATGCAATAATTAGTCACTGTTAACTAGAGTAAGGTTTTCGCTTTTCAACGCAAAAAGGAAGATTAAGAAAAAAACTCCGCCATACAATGACGATTGCTTTGAATCGCTTAGACACTTCAGATACGCTGACAATCGCAAACCTGACGCCAATGCTGTTCCTTTCGCGTACGGTAGGATTAAGTTGCATAGTTCTCTGACGCGGCATTCGTATTCAACGTAGGATAGCGTTTTGCTGCATTTGTTTTTTTTTTCAGAAAGTGACAGAAACGTGTTTGTGTCAACTTCGTATTATATGAATCTGCTTACTCTTTATTTCCCTTCTGGACGTGAGTGGAAACGAACAGATATTTGTGAGGGTGCCTGGGAGCCGACGTTCAAAATAAATCAGTCATTTTATCAGGGCGGCTATGTTATTTATTTACGTGTTGCTGGGATACGATTGTGTGACGATTTGATACGTGCTAACGATCTTTTTCCACCTAAGCTACACTACGGGCAACAGCAACCTAGCATTATCTACGACATAAATGTATGCCCATGTCAAAGAAGATCTAAGAACTTGACATATATAACAGTAACCGCTTTAGGCGGCTGGATGATCCGTTTGGTGGGCTCTTGCGGACTTCAGATCATTTTGCCACTACGAACATGGATAGTTCCGAGCTGGGGGTGCATATCGTCTGGGTGTATGTTCAGGGGGGTACCAATCGTTTTCCTATAGCTGCATGGCTTCTTTACGACGATACTAATGTCACCCAAAAACGGCAATGCGTTACGTTTCCTTTTGATATCTCGATGGAGACGTTCCTGACAAAGTATTTTATGCAATGTAACTGCTATTTTTTCAGACAAAGTCCTGGCCCGAAAGAGCTTACCAATCTGTTGACAAAAGTGTCTGTTTTAAAGTCATAAAATACTTTTTAGTGACACGATAGCTGTATATCGAAATATATATATATATATATATATATATATATGAGTTATTTAAATGGGTTATATACGATTGATTAAAGAATGGAACACTACATAGTGTTCCATTCGACACTCCCAGGCTCAAAAAAGGCTGAAATAATCCAAAGCTCGTTTTTAACAAATAGCTGGTGTGAATCGGCCTTCTGTCTTGTTGAGAAGCGTGTAACCTTACATTTGCGGCGTTGTGTACGCGAAACTGATCTCTAGCTTTGCCATTATTTACAGGACATTTTAACGAAGTTCCATTCAGTCTGTTCTATCTCCGTTATTCTCACTAATTGACGTCATGGTCCAGGACACGACCACGATACCGCGTGAATAATTTGTGGGCGGCCGATTCTAACAACCCATGGAACGTTTTCATTTCTTTTTGGATGCACTACCGCTGAGACTAGGTAGTCATGTGTAGGGAGTTCATGTCTGCTGTTCGAATTGAGACCTTTCCATCTTAGCTATAACAAGGAGACAGAATTTCATTTGTACCCATTAGTTTATAAGTGACCCATATTTATCGTACGAATTTCCGTTTGAACGTTGTCCAATTTAGCTGAAACACCCTTTGCGGCTAGATGTAGTTGCACCGCAATTTAGCATGCAAGAGCAAACGGCCAACGCAACCGCTACTCGGTAGATTCCCGCCTTGTACCTAACAGGGTACTGCTATGTGCAAAGCCTGCTCACCGTCTAGTAACACAGTTTGGCTAGTTATGTACAATACTTATTCTGTAATATTTTGAAAACTAGTTATTTTGAATGGTTTTCAACAATGCGCTTTGCTTTTGCCCTTACTGTCCACTGAGGGTGACGGCCAGTTTATTCAACAACAGACACTTCACCAAACAGAACAATAGGGGCCCTATTTCTATCGCACATGTAGAAAGATGCTTATGAAAGCCAATGAAATTCTTACACATGATGTTTCGCTTAAGTACTCCTTCTGCTCGTCCCATTCTCCAACTAATCCTCAGTTTTACCGGAGCATCGACATCGTGAATTTCAGTTTCAAGAACCGAAAGGTATTCTCATATATCGAATCAGTGGCTGTTCATACGACACCCCCCGTTCACCACCGCAACCCCAAACGCCTTATCCTTTTCGCAAAAATGTCCAACGATGGTGGCTGGCTTAACTTGTGTACTAGTTTTACTGCGAACAGTGTTAACACAGCTCGTTTAAGCTCAATGAACCGCTGTAAACTAAAGGCGGCCGTAGTGATTATAGTTTGACGTACCTACAAGATCTAGGCAAAGCTTCAGCCCGTGTCGATATCTTTCTTCGTTTTCTTTTAATTGTGTTTGGCCTTGCTACGCTTAAATCCTAGCCGGATAAACAAGAGCACTCTGTTATCCGAAAAAACAACCAATGGTAGAAAGATCAGCTAGGTCAGACT
>NW_019212807.1:0-2106 GCF_002443255.2 Varroa destructor | reverse complement strand
GGATAGAGTTCCCTCACACAGAAAAGTTGTTAAAACTTAAACCAGTGTTCTCTAGCTAAGTTTCATGAAGATACAAAGAAGTGGTTAAAACAAACGTTTTTTTTTGCCATGTTTTAGGACAACATTTCCACATACAAAGAAGTTAAAACTTAAATAAGTCCCCCATTGGCCAAGTCTCAGGACAGAGTTTCCTAATACAAACAAAAGTTGTTAACACTCAAACAAGCTTCCTTTAGCCAAATTTCAGACAAAATTTCCGCTTACAACAAAATTATTAAAAGTCAAGGAAATCTCTTTGGTCATATTTCAAAACAGAATCTTGCAGGCAATATATTTGCTAAAACCCAAGTTCTCGTTGGTCAAGTCTCAGGATAGAGTTCCCTCACACAGAAAAGTTGTTAAAACTTAAACCAGTGTTCTGTAGCTAAGTTTCATGAAGATACAAAGAAGTGGTTAAAACAAACGTTTTTTTTTGGCCATGTTTTAGGACAACATTTCCACATACAAAGAAGTTAAAACTTATATAAGCCCTTCACTGGCCAAGTCTTAGAACAGTGTCCTTATACAAACAAAAGTTGTTAACACTCAAACAAGCTTCCTTTAGCCAAGTTTCGGACAAAATTTCCGCATACAACAGAATTGTTAAAAGTCAAGGAAATCTTTTTGGTCATATTTCAAAACAGAATCTTAACGTAATATATTTGCTGAAACCCAAGTTCTCGTTGGTCAAGTCTCAATATAGAGTTTCCTCATACAGAAAAGTTGTTAAAACTTAAACAAGTATTCTCTAGCTAAGTTTCAGGAAGATAGAAGTGGTTAAAACAAACATTTTTTTTGGCCATGTTTTAGGACAACATTTCCACATTGAAAGAAGTTAAAACTTAAATAAGTCTCCCATTGGCCAAGTCTCAGGACAGAGTTTCCTCGTACAAAAAAAAAGTTGTTAACACTCAAACAAGCTTCCTTTAGCCAAGTTTCAGACAGAATTTTTGTATACAGCAAAATTATTAAAAGTCAAGGAAATCTTTTTGGTCATGTTTCAAAACAGAACCTTACATGTAATATATTTGCTGAAACCCAAGTTCTCGTTAGCCAAGTCTCAGGATAGAGTTCCCTCACAAAGAAAAGTTGTTAAAACTTGAACAAGTGTTCTCTAGCTAAGTTTCAGAAAGACACAAAGAAGCGGTTAAAACAAACGTTTTTTTTGGCAAGGAAAGCTCTTTGGTCATGTTTCAATACAGAACCTTACATGCAATATATTTGCTAAAATCCAAGTTCTCGTTGGTCAAGTCTCAAAATAGAGTTTCCTCATACAGAAAAGCTGTTAAAACTTAAACAAGTATTCTCTATTTAAGTTTCAGGAAGATACAAAGAACGGGTTAAAACAAGCGTTTTTTCTGGCCATGTTTTAGGACAACATTTCCACATACAAAGAAGTTAAAATTTAAATAAGTCCCCCATTGGCCAAGTCTCAGGACAGAGTTTCCTCATACAAACAAAAGTTGTTGACATTCAAACAAGCTTCCTTTAGCCAAGTTTCAGACAAAATTTCCGCATACAACAAAATTATTAAAAGTCAAGGAAAGCTCTTTGGTCATATTTCAATACAGAACCTTACATGCAATATATTTGCTAAAACCCAAGTTCTCGTTGGTCAAGTCTCAAAATAGAGTTTCCTCATACAGAAAAGCTGTTAAAACTTAACCAAGTGTTCTCTGTTTAAGTTTCAGGTAGATACAAAGAACGGGTTAAAATAAACGTTTTTTCTGGCCATGTTTTAGGACAACAATTCCACATACAAAGAAGTTAAAACTTATATAAATCCCCTATTGGCCAAGTCTCAGGACAGAGTTTCCTCATACAAACAAAAGTTGTTGACATTCAAACAAGCTTCCTTTAGCCAAGTTTCAGACAAAATTTCCGCATACAACGAAATTGTTAAAAGTCAAAGAAATCTTTTTGGTCATATCTCAAAACAGAACCTTACATGTAGTGTATTTGTTAAAACTCAAAGAAGTTCTCGTTGGCCAAGTCTCAGGATAGAGTTCCCTCATACAGAAAAGTTGTTAAAACTTAAACAAGTGTTCTCTAGCTAAGTTTCAGGAA
>NW_019212806.1:0-1208 GCF_002443255.2 Varroa destructor | reverse complement strand
CTTATATAAGTCCCCCATTGGCCAAGTCTCAGAACAGAGTTTCCTCATAAAAGCAAAAGTTATTAACACTCAAACAAGCTTCCTTTAGCCAAGTTTCAGACAAAATTTCCGCATACAACAAAATTGTTAAAAGTCAAGGAAATCTTTTTGGTCATATTTCAAAACAGAACCTTACATGTAATATATTTATTAAAACTCAAAGAAGTTCTCGTTGGCCAAGTCTCAGGATAGAGTTCCCTCACACAGAAAAGTTGTTAAAACTTGAACAAGTATTCTCTAGCTAAGTTTCAGGAAGATACAAAGAAGTGGTTAAAACAAACGTTTTTTTTTTGCCATGTTTTAGGACAACATGTCCACATACAAAGAAGTTAAAACTTATATAAGTCCCCCATTGGCCAAGTCTCAGAACAGAGTTTCCTCATACAAGCAAAAGTTGTTAACACTCAAACAAGCTTCCTTTAGCCAAGTTTCAGACAAAATTTCCGCATACAACAAAATTGTTAAAAGTCAAGGAAATCTTTTTGGTCATATTTCAAAACAGAACCTTACATGCAATATATTTGCTAAAACCCAAGTTCTCGTTGGTCAAGTCTCAAAATAGAGTTTCCTCATACAGGAAAGCTGTTAAAACTTAAATAAGTATTCTCTAGCTAAGTTTTAGGAAGATACAAATAAGTGGTTAAAACAAACGTTTTTTTTTGCCATGTTTTAGGACAACATTTCCACATACAAAGAAGTTAAAACTTATATAAGTCCCCCATTGGCCAAGTCTCAAAATAGAGTTTCCTCATACAGAAAAGTTGTTAAAACTTAAACAAGTATTCTCTAGCTAAGTTTCATGAAAATACAAAGAACGGGTTAAAATAAACGTTTTTTTTTTGGCCATGTTTTAGGACAACATTTCCACATACAAAGAAGTCAAAACTTAAATAAGTCCCCCATTGGCCAAGTCTCAGGACAGAGTTTCCTCATACAAATAAAAGTTGTTAACACTCAAACAAGCTTCCTTTAGCCAAATTTTAGACAAAATTTCCGCTTACAACAAAATTGTTAAAAGTCAAGGAAATCTTTTTGGTCATATTTCAAAACAGAACCTTACATGTAGTATATTTGCTAAAACCCAAGTTCACGTTGGTCAAGTTTCAAAATAGAGTTTCCTCATATAGAAAAGCTGTTAAAACTTAAAGAAGTATTCTCTAGCTAAGTTT
>NW_019212804.1:0-31845 GCF_002443255.2 Varroa destructor | reverse complement strand
TATATATATATATATCACTATTCAGTCGAACTCTTTTCTTGTACAAATTATTTATTTTGACATTTTAGTGGGAAACAGTCAGGTAATCGTGTAATTAGTTTAGAAACGTTTCAAACCCACATGATTGCTAGCGTTTTTGTGTGGCCTTTGAATGCAGACAATCTATCTAACGTTAGGCAATGGAAGAACTAAGTAAGTTCAAACGCCACCCACCTACAATTCATCCCACAATACTAACGGTGGGTCTATTTATTTTACAGAAAAAAAAAGTGCACGATCGTTTTTCTCAGGTGCTTATCAAAACTACCTATAATATTTTTTTGTGCTAATATAATATGCTTTTGCTCAAAGTTTCCAGGGCAATACAAAGTGCAGGTACATCGTAAAAACAGGCTTTAGGTTATCTTTTCCTGAGCAAGGGCGTGGATGGTGATAAAAGGCCAATGCATGCCCAATAGGTGGAAGGCCTGATTAGGAAATGGAGAATAAAGTCTTAGCATGCGTTTTCTAATACTTATCGAATTACACTATTCAACAGTGTACGAAAGGCCAATTAAAAGTCCATAGAATCGGATAGTTCCACTCGTGTCCTTTCTCAATTCCTGGAAGAAGTCACGTCAACCTGTCTTACCTAGATTATTCCCTATTAGCTGTATACGCTGATTTACAAAAATATTAAAAGGGGGTTATTTAGAGAAGTTGTAATACACGCACACACGAGCTTTGTAGTAAAAAATGCATAAGTTTCAACAAGCTACCCAGTCTAAACTTCAAGTTACGAAAGACCCTTATTTGGTCGCCTGTACGACCTTGGGAGAGCACCGTTCGATCGAAATTGTAATAGAATTTACATTACTTAATGCACTTATTGTCCCTTATTTCTTTAAAATGCATCATATATTTCCTAGGCAAAAATATCAAACTCTTCTGTTTTAGTTGACCATTTGAAACACACAGCTGACTTTCTATTCTCTAATCATTAAAAACTTGTCTAGTTTACCACTGCCACAGGCTGCTGACATATCAACATGTAAGGCACGTTGCGCTTCGGTTTCACGAGAGATAGTAACTTCTAATTAACTAAGTAAAACAGAGCTAGTTTCTAAGCATTTGGGTCACCAGATGTTTCACACAGTCGCGATTTGCGACATCCGTAAGCATTAGAGCATAGAACCCTAGGCTACCCCATTCTCTATTCTAATAAGCAAAAACTAGTGTTCCATACCTCTGTAGGTTATTATAGCACTTATATATATATATAGCAATTATAGCACAGCCTGGTTGATCGGCGCTATGACGGATATAAGATGGGCCTACAGTGCTACCTACGATACGACCTCAAATGAATTTCTACACCAACTGCTATGTAATTTGTAATCTTAATGCTTTGTTTGGGAAAATACTCGCGCTATGATTTCATTTGGAAAAACGTCACTTAAAAACCTGGTCACGGTTAATACGTAGCCCAGGTTGCATCGGAATCAAATTAAAATGCTTCTGGTTTTCAAACAATCTCCATATCTGTGCTTGCTCAGTGGAAACGTTGGATAACTTCGCACGCTGGCAACGATTCTAACTGATATAGCCATTACGATTGCTTTGGTGCGTTATCTTGTTCCCAGACACAGATTAGAGTAGAGCAAAAAGCGTATTCCTTCCGAGATCCTTTCACCGTTTTTTGATGTAAAATGATGGTAAGTGGTTATGCTAAACGTCTACCGCGCGCAAGGCTACAGACCTGCAAAATTACTTCTGTTATGTAGACAAGTTCTGATGCAGTATTACTCCTGCAATTTACTGAGAAACACTCACATTGCCCAGCATGTTGTGTTCGTGTTACATTCTTCTACCAAAGCCATTCAACGAAAGGAAGTAGTAGAAAATATAATTTAGGTACGCCTTGAGGATTCCTATCTTTTTGTCGGGTTATATATCAGCAATTTTGGATTCTTCCAGAGAAAGAATCTGACTGCGAATCGTTACGAACTGGGTTAGCAGGGGCTTGGGCATCCAGCTGAATACAATGCCTCATCAGCAGAAATTATATATTAAGTCGTAACATAAATAAAGGCTTTTTTTTCGTTTTCCACTGTTTGGTCACAAATATACGTTATTTAAAAACGCCTTTTGAAAATCAATACTTCAGGCTGCAGGTAAAAAAAGGAGCATCTTTGGCACGTGCTCCATCTTTTCTTCTGTTGGAGTCAAATAAGCAGCAATATTTGTGCCGCGTATCGTATAAAGGCCATACTTCGAAGGACTGCTCTAAGGTAGTTCCAATATGGTTTTAGTGGCTTCAAGGTTCAATAATGGCATCCTGCAACTGGAAGATGTGTCCCATCCCGGCTAGCCATTTGATATCGACGAAGGCCACCTGAAAGCATTTTCGAGGGAAGACTTTTCATTCATAAAACAGCTCATTAATTAGGCAACAAGGTAAACCGAGTGTCGACAGAAATCTTTAACCTATGGGATTTACTCAGACATTTGGAGCTTGAGTGTCCCATGAACTGAGCAAATAGTACGAAGGAATACATCTTGTTATCTGGTAACATACCATCCGGCACTCAGCTGCAATGACATATCTCAATGGAGAATTATTACCAGTGAGGAAAAGTAGTCTATCCATGGTGATATAAACCGATCCGTAGCTTCTGGAGGTAGACTTAAGCCAGTAGTTAAACCAGACCGCAGTCCTAACAAGAAAATGATTCGCATTTCCTTGTAAGGCTAAACGGGTCGCACATGGCAAAGTTTGTCAATTCTGCTTTGCGATCACTGACATATGAAGAAGGTCAAAATCAGGCTGGACGACTTCTTCAGTCCCTAGCCTAAAAATTTATGGCAGGTAATATTAGCATATATAAACTCTCTTGTAGATAGTCTCTAGTAGATAACTTGCGACACTCCAACAACCGGTTACGTAAATTGATTAAATTGATTGAAAGTTAAAATAAATAAATCTTGTCAGGTTTAGGCTGCTGACAGACGTTATCAGTGACAACGTCATTAACTATCTTCATTGTATTTAGTCATTTGGGCAAAATTGTTGCCCAGCTGAAGCTGAGTTATTCTATTAAGTAGAATTTTTATCTATTTTGACCAAAGATGACATTAAAAGTAGGCACTGACTTGCCCAGACACGGCCCACAAATAAGTTAGGGTTACTCATCAATCGTCAACAACCGAGGCAAAGAACAGTGCTGAGTTAAGTAATTAATGCCTACGTTTTGAAGTTCTAACAAGTTCCGATAACTTACACTGCAAACTTTAAATGTGCGAAGTATCTAGTATGTTGTGGCACATACGAGCAACCTTACCAAGAGCTACTAAAGCTAACGAGTCCTAAAACTTTTACCGCCTCCAAACCTTTCCAAACGATCTCCAAACCTTTATATGCTTAGGGCGAATCGTACCCTTATACTCGCTACCGTGTCAGTCCCTATACTAAACATTTTAGACGCTCACTCTACGAAGTAGGTTTCATTCGACAAACAAAAAAAACGTAACTGAAAACTATCTTCTTAAACATGATAAAAAATTTTACTAAAATCTTAATAAAAAGACTCTCTTGATAATTTGAGCCTAATTGTGTGAGCTGATATCAAAACTCCAAAATATAGCAATTGTTTATTAGTTTTCAGCTTCCAGAAACTGCCTTCAAAGGCGCAAAGATCGTTCTAAGCTATTTGCTACGCAGAAAATACAAAAACCTTTTTTTGAAGACGCGTCAGTTGACGCCACTGAAAAGTTCCCCCGTCTGTTGGTTATTTCGAGTGTATAAGCCATCAGATTCATAAAGCGGAAGCTTACGTATAATAAAAACGAGTTAAACATGTTTTTTGCTAAATAAAGGTTGTTCAAAATAAAATCAGACGCATCTCCGCAGAGTGTCCGGCTATTTGTCGTGCGAGTGAAACGAAAAAAAAGGAGAGTGCGTAGAGGGGCTATCGACGATCATAGGCAACGAGATTTAAGCTTGGCCTGAAGTTAGACCTAACGATCCCTTTTTCATTTTAGAATTAAATTCAAAAGGAAGACCAGCGAAAAGCAACGTAGAGCAGACAGCACATGTTTTATATGTGCGCTGTCTGCTAATGGCTTTCTGAGATGACACTAATTTTCATAGCTTGCATGTTTGTTCAATGAGTGAAAAAATGCTAATACTGTAAGGCCTTGTTGACAACAATCGTTACAACTCGGGCCTAAATACCTATGAGATCGATACTAGCGCGCTTTAGCGGTTAGTTTCAAAAACATGTGCACAACTCTCTTTGGTTGGGAGTTTCAATGCAGTTTCCACCACGTGGACTATTCCAACCGAATCATGCGCATGGCGACAAAACAGTCTCATCTTTGTTGATTAAATAATAAATTCCATGTTCTGTACACTGTATATTAATGACTCTCTTTAGATCATCATCTCACTTTAATATCGGTTTGATTGTATAATGTGTTATTTCATTTTTTTTTTTATCCAGTAACAACCCGACCACATGCCAAAGGTATACTTTAACGACGCATGTGTACCTGTGTATAGATTCAAACAAGATGGCGTTAATCTATGATGTGCCAACGTATATATTCCGAGTAGTAGAGGGGCGTTACGGAGAAAACAAAGTAATAATGAGAGATAGTCGTACCTCAACTTTCAAGTAAGTTTCGTGAAGATTGTTGGTTTGTTTCGACAAGGTTCGACTAAAGGAGACCCAAGATTCTGTAACGTGTGAAAGTTTTCCTCTGTACTCTGTGCGTGTAAGTCTGAAATGAGGCTACTTTAAATTAACTTATATTTGTAGTACAGGAAGTAAACCCATCGAAAGGTAGGCAAATACGTGTCAATAATTGACATTAAAGGAAGACTCGTTGCTTGAAAGAGCTATATGAGAGGAAGATCACTTGAGTGTCCAACGTTACTGACCATTTGCTGATGAACATTGAAGGGACAAAGGTCTTGTGCTACAAGGACTTCTCCCCTAGTATACAACGGCATTTTACCGCTCGGTTTTTCTACTAGCAAATGGAACTATTTCCGGTAAGGCTTGCATTTATTTTTCAGCTTGCGGAAAGAGCTTCTATTCTAAAAGAAATTCCATTTAGAATAAGCCCAACTCCATAGCGTTTATACTTTTCGTCTGAGGTAATATTTTTATTCATCCGTGAGAATAACGAGCGGCGCTAAGTATTATACCTTGTTGTTTTTAGCACATCGAAAATGTTACCTCCAAAAAGGATTAAGACCTTTTTCTTAATTTCAGTGTAAACACAGGAAAAAAAATCAGGCACATTTTGATGAAATAAAGCACACCGCTTTACAGTGAGGGCGGTGTTTTTGCCAATCGCTTTAGATCTGCATTTTATGCGAATCCTAGAGAAAAATAAATATGGAACCCTGCACCTTAAGTTATCTCAAGTAGTCGATAATATTCGAGAAGCAAATTTGAGCCTTTATTTACTTCCAGTAATGGTCCATGGCCTACCAAATAAAATTCGAGAGAAATGTTTTGCAATAAGCAGACGTCATCATGTTATTTCTAAGTTGCCTCCACTTACAGTAAGTTTCGTCAACGTTAACTGCAGCAACACAGCAAATAATACTGATAATATCATAAGCAAAAGAGTTCGGAAATAATTTTTTATCTGACGTTTTGTCAGATTTCTCAAGCTGACCATGGAAGGGATAGAGTTAAAGCTGTTTACCTGAAAAGTTTATTGGAACTAGTCGAAGCAGATCCTTCTACACTTATGAATCAGCGTCTTCCAAAGAAGCTTCAAGTGACGCCTTAGCCTTGAAAAGGTCGTTACTCCTAGTTAGCACTCGACAAATCAGGAAGGCGAAAATGCTAGATATTGATCTAGATCTTGATCGAAGTCGAACGCTCACCAGAACATTGGAAAATAACACAGAAATGCACCCAGTACCTTCTTTACCTTTGATCACGGTATTTGTGAAAAAAGCGACCTTCGCTCAGTGGGTAAAAATTACATATACAAACGATACTGTGGATAATATTGCGATCTGTTATACTGCCACAACGCGATTAAGCTCCGGTCTTTTGACTGATTCACTAGCCGAGTATATACCGGGTTATCGGAAGAATACCGAGAGCTTTTTCTAGCTAGATGGCAGGTAATCTGGGCCGTGTCTGGTTGGCACAACTTAAAAGCTAATTGGATAGCACTCCTCAAATCGTTTGTGCTTAAACTTAGCATAAAGTGCATTAAAATTAGCTGAAAATTTCTAGAATTCTTTTTTATAATTTACAAATGTTGTCAAATGCGTTAGGGGAACAAATGGCTCAAAGATTGTTGCTTATATTCTAAAAATTTCGATGTGAGATGCTCTATCTAGTTAGTGGTCGATAAATTACGAAAAAAAACTTTATTAAAAATGTGAGTAACTTTAGTAATAGTGACGTAGCCAGAGAACTCGACGTTTGGGTATTGACGAAAATTAATTCGTATTTACGAAATAGTAACGCAATAAAATCAGATTATTGCTCAAACGGTTGATCACTGGTGGTAAAAATTAGATCACATACAATAGGAATATGCAAAAAAAAAATACTACACAATCTGTAACAAAACCCAGACCGATATCAGAGAAGGTGATGTTATTCGTTCGGTGGCATTGGAAAGGAATCGTACATTATCGAATGCTGCCGCCTGGAAGAACAATTGATCCAGGTCCCTACCATCTGATGGAAGGCCTAAAAGCGACATCAAACGTAAAACTCGAAACATGGAGGTCCCTATTGTTAACAGCTAACAAGGGTATGAGCCTTAGGAAAAACCGATGAGAGCTACTGACCATGTCAAACCACACACATCTTTATCTACACAAAGGAACCTGGGTAGAAAATTTTGTGTGTCTGCCGATAACCCATCGGGCTGCAATTAGTTTCAGTCTCTGGGCTAGTTTAGTTTCAATAGAGGGATGCAAAAATTACCTGTCAACACTAAAAACACTACAGAGATGAGATTATGATACTGCAAGAAGAATAACAGACTATCATCAGTCAAATATTTAATTTCGCAATATTGTTTTAAAAAATAAAAAATAATTGCTCCAATTTTTTGGAAAATGTCGTTTTCGTTACCACCCACTATATACACTCGACCTAACTAATCAATGCCTCTCAATTAAATAGAAATAACATATATTTCAGTGCTTTGCCAAATACAGCTGGAAAGAAGTAACGAATTCTCTTAGAAAAAAGTTTTTGGGATCTCGTTCAGCTGATATAAACATGAGCAGAATATGATAATCATTATTTAACGAAGCTTTGAAAGGATGTCTGCTAACATGATAAATAATGCAGATTTTTTTATCTCTTCATCGGCTGTGAACTTTTTCATTATGATTAGTAGCAGGCAAGGTGCGTGACATATGCTATTTCCGCAGAGTGTGGAAGACCGTGCATCTATTGTCTTTCGGGAGAGCGGGAGAGCTACGGAAGTAAAAGTGTTAATATTAAGGCAAAGATATATGAGGATGTACAGGGGATCGTCAGCTCCCTACGAGACCAGACGTAGCCGCGTTCATTAGCATTGAACGGCTAAAGTAACTGCTTGTCTGTGATTCCCAGTGATATCATAAATCAGCTATACCCCTTCACCAGATATGGATGTAATTATTATACTCTTATTTTATCTGTTTTCTATTAGGAATGTTAGATAATAGCGGAGAAGACATTGGGATTTCAGTTTTCTCCATGATTTCTGTTTTTACTAGGAGCGACGTAAACAAAATTAGATTCGAAGATACTAAAAACAACTTTACAAACCTAGCTGAGGAAATAATAAATTGCTAATTTAATTTTCATTTTCCAAACCTCTGCTTAAAAACCTTCAAGGAAGCATTTATATGGTAAGAACTATAATAGACTGTTACAAGGGACTTCGGCAGAGCTCTAAATTGAATAACGTTTCAACTAGCTGGGCTAGGCAGTTGGTTTTTGTTTTTATTTGTTACAAATACTCTTCTCTGCATTTTTTTTTTCATTCCTAACGCCCTGGCAACTTCTGGACAAGATGGGATGTATCCGAGTTCATTATTCGCGTTTCCGTACGTAATTTTTCTATTTATAGCTTCCCAAAATAAATCGATAGTGGGATGTGTTTGTCCATCAGTTATTTATTATATTTTTGGAGCATAGAAAGCTCCATAATCACACAGTCTTAGGCTGATAGGATGAGCAGGTTGAAACCAACGTTGAATATTCCCTTGCTTAATCCAAGGAGTGATTAGAACGTGGTGATGAGGTCTTATATTGTCATCAGATAACTATCTCTCACACTAAAATCATCGTTCTTGAAAGGTTTACACCATTTATGTCCTACGCCCTCGCTTAAGGCCTCCCTGCCGAATGTCTTATTAACATTCGATGATTTTCTGTAGCCCTGTAGCCTTCGAGGAATAAAAACTTAGCAAGTGAACGCTAATTGTCGAGACTAAACATTGCCCTTTCTTTGAACTCTTTTTTTTTTCAAGTAAACTAAACCGTACGAATTTTTAGGGGATTGGAGCAGTGGCCGGCGAAATTTCTCCTCTAAGGGGCGCGCAGTTTTGAAAATGGTTTCATTTCAAGGCCGGTTTCGCTTGTAAAATGTACTCACCTGTCTAGCCTTTTATATCTCACTTCATGTACCATGTTTCGGATTCAATGTATATTTACTAGCTTCTTATATGTGTAAGGAATAGTGGCACTAGATAAGCTATAATTTCATTGTATAACAGTTGGAAGCAATCAGTGCCGTAGGAACGGAAAAGTATTCCAGCGTATGCATATGTTTCGTAATTCGAAAATGGCCTACCGTAATTCCTCAGTTAACGAAAAATATTAATGACAGAAACATGTGTGCCTTAGCCCCCCCATAGGGCGCGATTATTTCATTTTGTGCGAAGCCGACTTTTCCAAAAAGGAAGATTTGCTTTTCGAGAAACGACTGCCACTTTGGCCAAAGGAAGCAATGTTTTTCGTAATAAGTTAGCAATCGAATTTGACGGTGCCTCATGAAGGCTTGCTTAAAGGCTGTATGAGACTAGCTTTTCAGTACCCCGAGTCCTGGCACATTCAAGGTTGGTATTATCTTTGGCAAATAGAAATGAACGACAACAGTAAAAGCAAACCAATTTCACAATACTAACATTTATGTAACGCTGATAGTTTTCTAATTCTGTATAAATATCACTATCGTATAATAAGCGATGTTGTTTGGTTTCGACGCTGCACTAGGGTAATACTATCAAAATCGTTTGATCGAACACTATGATATATAGCTCAACAAAAACAGTATAATTTAATTCAGCGTGAGATACATCAGGCTGAATTGCACCTTGAAGCAAGTTAGCTCTTCCAATGTTTTGGTTGAATAAGTAACTGATGACAACTTTTTTCACAAATGCCGCATGTACAGCGGTCCATGTCGCCGTATCTCACTCTGGCGTATATAACTTTTGAGATAGTGGCGTAACATAACTCGATGTAGTGACTTTTCTAAAACATCATCTTACTTTAGTCTAATTCGTAAAATGTCGCTTAAGGACAGGAACACCGCTGATTAAATAATATCTAGTGGCTGGTATAGGCAAATATTTGTCATTAAAAAGAATACCCCCAATAGCCTCACCTGATTGAATTCCGTTGTAAAGAATTCAATCATCTATATCGCGCTATTTTTTAATTTATACATTTAAAAAATATTTAAACTTCATTGTGTTTCATTTGAGAGCTAATGCTACATTCTTAGAAGAAGAAGGTAGCGTATGCCGCTTATTATATAAGCTTACCATTTCCTGCGTTCGAATTACGTTCATATTATTAGTATATTAGAATATAAAAATTACGTATTACCCATATATGTGAACGTAAAACTGCGTTAGAACTTCTTCAAGGTGTTAACACAAGTACGGGAACGTGGGCTATATAGGACAAAAGCTATATGAGCCGCTCCGTTTTCCTGGGCAAGAGAACATTGGTTTTACCTTTTAATGCTCCCAACCAAACGTTATAGTAGTATAGATAAAGCATAAAGGAGCATCAATGCCTTCTCTAGGGACATTGATACAAGTGTGATAATACACTGTGATGATATGGAGTACGATGGGACTTTCCAGGCTAAACCAACAAGTGGAAAGCCTAAGCAAAAGTTCTACGTCATGCTGCTTATCGGAAAGAAATAGGAGACAAAACGGTGGGCACTCCTCGACACGGGAACATCAGAGCCGACAAACTCTTTGTACCCTCTGCTGCTTCAACAGGGAGCTTCAATTGAACCGAAAAGGCTAAGTGCAAACCCACTTCCGAGAAATCACCACAAGATCGATCACATCGTCAGTCAGAACAAATAATATCAAAAGAATTATCAGGTTGTTGATGAGGAAGTAGAAACTCTGGCATAGGCGAATACATGTCTCGAGTTGGCACTAGAACCGCCTGGAAGTTCTTGCCAAGAAATACAAGGACGCCTTTCAGGGTTTGCGTTTGCTGATCAAAATTTGGTGTCAAGAAAGCTGGAGTAATCCAATAGCCACTAAAGATTTTATTCGCTACTCTTTTGTAAGGCATCAAAGAGCAGGAAAGGATGGGAGTCATCTCAAACGTCGACCACCCCACGGGATCGTCACAGCACATCGACCTGGACGTAAGTTAAGGATTGCTTTAAACCCGTACGTAAAAGCTTAGCATAAGTACGAACTATTTCGTACTTATGCTAAACGACACACTCTATCGCCTCAGCAAAGCAAAAACGTTCTCCTATAAATGTTAGGGACGGATTTTATTAAACTGTGCCAAGTACCATAAATCGTGAGTGTATCGTGAATAATCGTAAAACTACTATTAAAGAAGATAAATACAAGCTTGTAAGAGGCTCATAAATGTGGCCGTAATAGTGAACAATGCAAAGAAGTTTAAGCACTACATGTGTGTAATAATGTAACGGTTTACACCAATAACCAGCCTTTAAAAGGCATAGGTTCTTGCGTAAAAAAACTTTAATGGATGTACTTTCACCTCGACTTACAACATAACAGTGAAGTACATGCCTGATGATTTGTTGAGTCGACACATCTTAAAGGAGCGTATTTTAAAAGAAGACATATCTCGACTAAAACGATTGTTAACGAGTGGTTTGCCAATTTTGAAAATGGCATCCAAGATCTAGAGTATGACTTTTCTGGCCGATCGTCTGACGTTGATGACGACAGCCTGAAGGCACCTTTGAATGAAGGCTAGCGATAAAACAAATCGGAAATCAGCCGAAAAGATGGGCCACGGCCACATGACTGTCGTTAACTATCTGACATTTTTCGGGTTTACACAGAAATTTAAAACTTAGATACCGCATATCGTTCCGAATCGAACAAGGAATCGCGGCTTAATGCTGCATCTCAACATCTCCATGACAACAAGGCATGACCATGTTTTGCGCACAGTTGTCACCGGTGATTAAAAGTGGGGTTTGTATGTCAACGTGAATCCGGAATCGAAATGGTTGGCTCCAGGAATGAAGACAAAACTTAAATTTTACTTAAATCTTTGTCGAAAAAAGGCTATGTCCTACTTTTGGTGGGGTTGTAGAGGCCCGATACACTAGAAATGATTTCCTACGAACCAGACAGTTGATCATTTGGCCCAGTTGCATCGAATCAACGAAGCTATAAAAAATGGTCTGATAAACGAGGTCAGGTCATCTCTTTGGCAACGCAAGGCCACACACGGCGAACATTATCTTTGTTGCATTTTTCATATTCTTCCAACGTTCGGACAACGGATTTTTTCCTGCTCGATGGGCAGTTACATCCGCAGACTTTCAACACACTTCAAGAAATGAAAACGTGACTGAAAAACTTTTTCAAGATGAAAATCGCTGCCTTCTGGCGAGACGAGGATCTCTAATTTGGCGTTAAAGATGAGAGGAGATCGTGAATAATGACGAGGTATCATCATAATATAACTTATTGTTACAAAAATATAAAAAGACGGCATTTTTCAATAACTTGCTTTTCAGTGGCAACGGTTATTTTCAAAATATCATTTATGTTACGACGTCACTGGCTCCATGGAAAATAATGAAATAGTGTTTTGTTCTTATTATTGTTTTTTTTTTTGTTTGTTTCAGGCCTCCGAAATAGTGACCAGTGATGATGTGAATTATGTTTACGTTTCGCTCGTGTCTTACAAAGTCGTATTTTCTGAAGATTAAAAAGGGTACATAACTTCCAAAAACCTCGGTGCAGTAAAGAGTATAGGATTTTATAGAGCGGTTATCAAGACCTCGCATGCTAGAAACGTTTTAGAGTGAACATTTCATAGGCGACTGCTGATCTTGTTAACGGAGTAAACACTTCAGCGTATGGCGCGCCGGAGTACATTATACAAAAGATAATCGCAGTCCGTCCAAAACTTATATTCTGAATATCGCAGTAAGACTAAAAGGGCAATACCAGATAACTGATGTATCACCTATAGCAATGCTTTTTGTAATTTTAAGTGTTTATTCCTTCCTAAATTGGTTGGCTCAAAAAAAAACATTTGCCAAGTACGCTCGAATGAGACTCCCAAAATTTTGCGACCTATGGGGCATTACGAAATATCTAAACAGCATTTCAATTAGATTTTTACTTTATAACAGTGGAAGGCGTTTTGGCTAAAGGCAGGACAGTCACTAGAACGGTCCCGATGTCGCCAGGTAGCAGTAGTCGTGTTTGCGTGCTAAGGTTGAGGCACATGTGGTGGTCTTGGTTCTAATCCAAACGCGGGCACCCTTAGCTTCGCGCTGAAAGGTATCCATCTGATGAAATGCCTTGCAGCGATACCACGTAACAGACGAAACATTTAGCCACTTTAGAACAAGGATTGCACGTAAGGAGAGCTATCATATCCAGTGGAGACAAGACTAACGATAAAGCTGGTTGGGGGCTTTCCTATAAGATAGATCAATGGCATGGCATTTTTCGGAATTCTGTTGCGACACGATAGAGAATGGACTCGTGCCAAGGAAAAACCTCAGACAATAAAAAGAAGTCAATATCCTACGGTAACTGCGTATTAACTAATATAAAGTATTTTTGGGGGCGTTTGATACGCCTGCATAAGATATCACTGTGCTCCAGTATACGAGTTGTGTTTTGAAGTAAACGGCACAAATGAAGGCTTAACGATAGCAACTTACTCGCAAGCTGATCATTACAATAGGATAGTTTCAGGTTTCCTGTACCTAACTTCTACTAATTGTATTCGGGATAGATCTAACAGAATACCAACTGAGCTTCGTAAAGAATTCTTGTTAATGAGGCAAAGTATTCGGTTGGCCAGAAATGAACGCTTGTTGATCCAAGTTGTACTTGATAAAAATCTAACTTAAAACCGCTTTCGCCAGTCAAGAGACTTCAAACATCCGTTCATCGGACGTTAGTGCAAGGAGAAGGACAGTATCGGGGTTCACCGATTGAATGGAGAGTTTGCCAGTAGAGAGAGAAATAGCCAAACCCGCTGTAGAGCTTATCGCAACTTGTGAAACACTACTTAACGGAATTTGTCATCTGATTAATTGATTTTCCAGGCAACGCTAAATTCTATTAGCTCAGTTAATCTTTCAGGACCTTAGCTTTGCGATCTAAGAAAGTCTGTCAGGAATAGATGTTTATTGCTTGCGTAGAGATCCGATCAAGCCGTCGTACCGTTCAGGAACCATCGCGCACGAACATGTCAAATAGGAATCAGAACTAGCGACTTGTGTAACGCAAGCAAATAATATGATGATGTTATACATGTATGAAATAAATACAAGAAAGTATAAACAAGGAAAAACATAATGGAAAAGATATAGATGGGAATCATGAAACGGAGCGAAACTGACTGCCAGATTTTAAGGAACAGGTATTGAACTTCAGGTTTATTCAGTGTACAGCTCTCATGTATTGCATTTATTTTTGTGGCCGCATAACGTCTTCCGTGGCAAATTTGTGATGCGTCGTATGAAGGACAGATCAGCTAACCTTGTCCTTTTAAGACAAATATAGGATCCAATGACCTCTGATCCAATACCAGATAATAATCATCATCATTCAGATATGCCTTTATCAGGTACATATACAAGTAATCAGGTAATTTAATAATTAGAACAAAAATGGGATAAATTGAATATGCTATGCGTGCATACTGATATAACCCAAATCGCATGTGCAGTGCTTTCAAAGGCGTTTGTTTTAGGCCATCTACACCATAATAAACATCTAGAGTTAAAGAAAACGTTTACCATAATCTCATACCTTATTCCCGTTTTTACTAATTCACGTCTGTGGTTTACCATTTAATCTATTTGGTACGAGTTTCCATACTGTCTTGTTTAGTGTAACAAAATGGGTGCCACATCCATGCTTTACTTATTTAATGCTCTCTAGTCGTGAGCTCATCTTGCAACTTTCGATTGCAGTTTAGGTGTCAGTACAATATTGGTTCCTATTAATCTATAAAGGAACTCCTACTTACAATTTACAAACGTTTTTGGTTTTCGTCCGGCGAAATGGCCATTCTATAAACCCAGGAGCTGGTTAGCAAAAATGTCTACGTAAACTCGGATGCTGGTTCGCAGTTTTACAAATCGGCAATGTCGCATAATTTACGACGATCCATGACGCGTTTCATCACACTGTAAAAGTCACCGAGATGTTCCTGGAGGGTTTTAGCTTCGACTTTAATTCCCATAGTTGTACATGTTTGCAATGTTTTTTTCTTATTCGATTCGGGAGAATTCAAGAGAATTTACAACTAAATTTATTTTATAAATAAACGGAAATAAAAAAGATTAAGATCGTTCTTAGACCGTTAAAAGCGAAATGTTAACTAGGTGATTCTATATATTTTGTCGTATTGTATCAACTTTCGTATAGGTGAAGCAACTCTACATTTCGATCTTCGATAAGCATTGAAGAAGCGAGGGAACAAAAAAATTGGGGCAATTCTATATCTACAAAATCTGAGGTGGGCAACTATGAGGTGGGGCTTTGCTGAAAAATATCGACACTATAAGGCTCAGGAATTTCCTAAGATGACTGGAGTCAATGTCTATGAAGAAGCGTAAATAATAATAGTAATCGTAACGTTTTACGACGATAATTCACAGTAGGGTCAAACTTTCAGTCAGCTTGTTGATCCTGAATCACAATACCCCTCTGAAAGGATAGCAAAATTTTTTCGTCTAAAATATTTTTCTAAATTAAGCTTTTGAAGAATATTTTAAGGAATGAATTGAACTTTTCAAATTAGAGTTAATAAAACGGTATTTGCGATTGAACCTAAGAACACAGAGAAACGGTATAAAGTTGTTTCTCCTGACGGCCTATTTATGTGCTAGTTGGATAAATCAATTCCATTCAATTACGCCATATAGAGAGCTATAAGGGGACAAATAGATTGGAATGAAATACGCCTATTTTCACCATTATATAACACCAGAGCGTCGAGATTGAATAGATGACGAATAAATCAGCAGGGATCAGCTTTTCGAGCAAATGAAAAGGATCCAAATACAGCTAAACAGCCGGCAGGCGAAAGAAAATTGTCAAGTCATCCTTTCACGCGGTGGCAAAAAGAACTGGTCCATCAACTCGCGATGGCTGCCCAGAAGCCTTCAAATTTTTGGTAGGTAAACGTTTCTGTACCACTTTGAAACGGAATTGACACCAACGATTTGAAGATAGCATAAGAAAGGCGATGATTATAAAGCGAGAGCTGGTTTAATGGCACTTAAAATAGGTGGCGCAGTCTTCCTGCTGTGTATAGCTCACATACTGCGTAATGAGATCTACAGATCCAATTTAAGCCTCTTAAGGTGTCTCAAACCCTAGAACATCTTGAAAAGATGCCGGACTAGCCCATGTTTCTTCAACGAAAGTTTAAAGAGTGGATTTTATTATAGTAAGGTAAATAAGAGGTCGAGCAGGTTAAAAATAGACGCAGGTTGTAGGACGAAATATCGCAATATGATATACCAAAATAATTCTAATGTTAGTACTCATAAGAACAATACACCATTATTGCATGATACCATAGCAAGTATAAAATACCTATTAACATTACAAGACTAAACTAAACCAGAAAATAGTGAGCCTAAAAGGAAGGTGTAAAGCCATGTTTTACCTGCAACTCTCGAGCGCACCTGTGCTTTAAATTTTCAATAGTTTTAATAAAAAGTTTTTATAAGAACTGATAGATTGATTAGTAGAAACATGTCACACCATGAAGTAATGTTTTAAGGGGCTTCATATGGACAATGGATAATCACATATATCTGAGCTGCTCTTTTTTTATTCCTATAGCCAATATTAATTTTTTGTCGCTTTTTGGTTGGCGATTGTTATATAGACTTCAAGGATTGGTAAAGTCGAGAAAAAAAAATACTAAAATATATTTTAAAATTTTATAACGAAATCAAAAATGTGTCTCCAGTTGTTCCGGCGATGAAAACTTAAGCGACGATATTTAGCTATAGTTAACATAAGTCTCTGCAATAGCTAATCATTTACATTTTAGGACACAGTGGAAAGACCCTTTGTGGATCGCATTGTCGCTAACTGCATCCATGTGATATCTTGACCAGTTAATAGTCCTTTAGCTCTTCTCTCAATGACCCAAGTCGATACCCCAACTGGTCAAGTTAACCCACATGTACGTCTAAAGTGTTCTACGGTGAGGCTGCACATGCATTCCCAATAGGATCACATGTTCTCTTGTGGACTGACATTTAATTGCTGGAAATACGTTCCTTTGCCATGTTGTCTTTATTTTTAGACCGTCAATATACGGTTAGATATACGTCTCACGATTGCACAATGACACGCCTATCGGAGAAATATATGACAATGTTCGAACTAAAAAAAAAAAAAAAAAAAGCTGGACTTAATGGATACAAGTTAGAAGGAATGATACGGAAAATGGAGAAAGTAATTGACTGTAAACATCTCTAAGCACTAGTGCGTTAGGTTCCGCAAAAATAGGAACTGTACTATCCGTATATAAAGGTAGTAAATACATAACAAGCCGCTTAGTGGACCAACTGCTGTTGGTGGTTCAGCTTTTTGCCATGTGCCTGTGGCTGATTTGCTTGCCAACAACATGCGGAAACTACGAAAATAATGACGTGGATCCATTACCTCTTCCCCAAGTACGCAATAGCGATCACTCGTCAAACCTACTAGCGCGCTCTATCTTGTGATGTACGAAATGGCTAAACACACGCGTATACATCGCAAGCCATATAAGGACTGGCATAAGGTCATGTCATAATTTTCTCATAAAAGCTCAGTTCCAAACATCTCTCCCTATCAGCACTGGAGTTTGCTGCTCCATACATACAGGAATGGGTTTTTGAACTTGACGAGATTACGGTGGAACTATGCTATGACTTGGGATAAATACATTTTGTTTTTCCCATCCGAATAATTCCAGCCGCTCGTTTTCCCCTGAATCCTTCTCTTCACCCCTGCACACACTTAGTTTCTCATTTTAGTGAATAGCCCCCCTATCTGAGGAATTTAAGCTACGACGACCAAATTGCTGGCGCTTTTCTTTCTGCTCTCTTTTGGGCAGGTGAATTAGGTCGGTAGTGCAAAGTCGAGGGTAGCCTTTGTGACCTAGCGAACCCTTAAAGGTATCGGTAAATACGAACCGTAGTCATATTGTATATAGCCGGTCTCAAGAATTCATTTCTGCTTTCGTAAACTTCGAAGTTAGTTCAGAACTTTAAAAGTAACTCCTGTCACTGCACAACATCGAAATAACGGAGGATGTGCTCAAATGAATTTACCCGAAACCCATATGCACTTTTTTATGTTAGTGCTTCAACCCAGTTGGTCATCAAACTCTGCTCATATACATATAGAAAGAAAAATACAGAAGCACGATGATTTGTATTAAATTGCTTCTGCAACATGTTGCGGCTTGATGGGTTAAAAATTATTCTTCAAGCATCAACTTTATTCGAGTGTTATTTTGCTTTGTCTTGTGTGAAGGTTTAAAAGGACTTAATCCTTATTTGCCGGCCGCACCTTACGGAGGTTCACCAATAATAAGTATTGTCAGTGATAGCTAAAGGCATCTTAAAAAACACGAACAGCTGAGTTTCTCGCCGATCGCCAATTCTAAGCCTGTTATATGGTAAACTGCACCTGTTGTGCGAAAACCGTAGTGTTCTGTCCTAAAATTCAGTAAATTACTGAGTTTAGTCTATAGACCAATCGAAGTATCGTACGTTTACTGTACATGGTGAAAAGTAACTGCAGCGGAATACTAAGTTTATATGGGGAATTATCTTCTCAGATTCAGTAGGCTAGTGAGAAAGTTAAATTGTCACGCCACTTCCGAACAACCATTCTACGTAGTTAAAGTACGCAGATGGCGAGCGCTGTGGAGAGATGCCACCGAACCATTTCCTTTACTTAACAGCTAATGCCCTTCGTTAAAAAGATATATTCAAACGTTCTGATCGAAACCGGATGACTTTGAATTGGACAATATATGGTTCTTAGTGAACAGCGAGAGCTGTCTTTGCGCACCCGTTATGGCATACGTGAATTATTAAAGGACAAGTCTAATTAATGCTTCATTTCCTGCTAGGAATCCATACCATTCCCTCAGTTCATTGCTGGATTTTCTTCTGCTTGGTTTTTTGAAACGCAACGTCTATAGGTTTAGATCCTTCATAATTACGAATCAAAAAAAAAAAAGTGTACCCAAGGGAGAATTATTCCAAGCTTACATAAAAAAAAATTATCGAAAATTACGTCGTTGTAAACTTGTAAAGAAGCCTCAAGTGTCCACCGAAATGACATCACATCACAATTTAAAATTGATACATTAAAAATAGACGACCCTATACAAGGTGTAGACATACATTTCTACTGAATCATCGCTTGACGCGGCAGGAAGCTTTCTTGGTAGCGTCATACAGCCGGTAAGCAGTTCCTATGGAGAATAGCGTAATAGTAAGTAGCCTGGACGTGCGAGAGATGCCGAAGCGACAATGCTGGCGAGCGAGAAATCTCTTTTCTATTTGTTCAACGTATGATTGGCTTTTCCTTTAGTCAAAACAAGTTTAGGAAAACACTGACAATTGATCTTACGCAATTTTCCCAATACTAGGATTTAATTTTCATTTAATATAACTGGTTGGTGAAGCTTTGAAAAACTAACTTCGAAAATGAACAATTTTTCAACGAAATTTAAATAGTAAATACTCTGGCCCTCCAGCAACTTGTGAATGAAATCCGGTTGAGTTTTATCCAGGAAAAATAGGTTTAGACGGAAAATCAACGCTCATTGGCCACAGCGTTGCGGATATAAATCATAGATTAATGAAGACATTTAACGAGGAGGTTTTAAGCACATTAATGGTGCAAACGTTTCAAGAACGGAGAAAGACCAGTGAGAAGGTGCCCAACTGTTGGGGCTCGAACGAAAAGAGCACATTGCCGCAGTCGAGGAGGCTTTTCACGAAGGTACAATTTGTATTTTTAAAAGCTCCGTCAGCCAAAGCTAATATTGTGTATGTAAAAATGAATTAACTTGAGGTCAGTGAAAAACGTATGTGGTTATCCCGTGTACAATTTGCAGAATTTTAGGTAACCAAAAGCCGCCTAGGGCGTACGATTGCCGTAGATGAGGCAAGTTCAATCTCTCCCGCCAGCGCGTTCGTTAGCTGTGCCGACCAGGTTAGATACGTAAGGTACTAATACTATTAAGCACTGGCCGAAAATGAAACAATAAATGAAGCCCGCTGTCTCGAGAGTCTCAAGGGGATCATGAACCGTTGGTACGGCACTTGGAAGCATGTGGTCTAGCTACTCAATGATAACCTTAGACCAAATAGACGTATCTCAATATCTTCCTGGATTAAGTAAACAAATATTCAACGTTGGCCTCAATCTATCCATTCATCATTTTAGTCCAATTAATTCACAAGTTTCAAGTCCGCCGGATTCACTTGTAGCAACCGAACATTTTTTCAGAAGCTATTGCTGTTACAACATGGTTGTTTTGTTAAGTATGATTGATAACTACGAAAATATAGCAACAATATCCATTTAATGTTATGCTCCGTCGTAATGCAGTGTAAACGACGTACACTGAATTGGAACAAAAAGCAAATAACACAGCAGTAGTTGAGACATGGAAACCGGCAGATACTAGAAGAAAAACTTCGCGAACCTGGAAGAAGTCAAAGATATATATATATATATATATATATATATATATATATATACTTCTTTGAGCTTGATTTTCATGTTTTTGCGACTCGATCTTAACGATTTATAAATACGGGCCGAGACGAGCATCCTTTGACAGCGTGAGAGTCCTTAGTTTACTTTTTACTTCCGTTTTTCCGCAGTTCACTTTGCTGCTGCCTTAAGATATAAAATGCAGGTTATCAAGCGAAATCGTGAGTGCCAAGTGGTCTTCGCTGGAGGAGCTGAGTATTGAGCTCGAATTCTTTCGGGCAGCATTTGAAGAACGGCGATAGAAGCTAGCTTGTGTGATTCGACACTATATGTCTATACGTATGAGCTGTCTGGCGGTTGCTGTGTAGGAGTGGCCTCAAGGGACTGCAAGTTTACATAATGGGAATACCATCTGGCTCATTGACGAACGTATGACTTGAACCCCAGGCTATCCCAGCCATTTCAAACCTCTAAAACGCGTCGATTTCGTGGCGGGGCATGGACTGACAGGTCATCGGTAGGCAGCAGTGATCGGCGTACGGCGAGAAGGTTAAACAGTAGGCGGCTTTTTAATCAGGCAAGTCATTTTCTATTGTTCTGGCCTAAAGAAATTGTGAACATATATATATCTCTACTATCACCACCACCAGTACTTCCGCAGACAACAGCGGTCCTGGCTGTTTGTGTCGTCTGGATTATCCAAGTGGGCAGATGAGTTTTCGCAGTTTGACGGCATCTGAGCTAAAGCACGTCATACCCATGTACCATACCACGTGGGTATGACGTGCGCTAAGTGGCAGAAGAAAGCCGTGGAAGTACGTTCTCTTCTGCTCCATTGGCAACAGGTCTATGGATACGCCTCTGAAGAGAAAGGTCATGGACACGTTTGGATAGAAAGAGCAACATCATTACCAACACTATCACGTCATGATGACGAGAGGTCTCGTTGTTGCCGCGGGCTAGTGTAAAAAGACACTTAGGGCAAAAAAAAACGAATGGTGTCGAAATCCGGAAATTATGCGATCCATTAATCGGGTTCGAATACAGCTAAATCTCGTCCAACATGCGCGCAAGAACTGCAAGAAGGTTTGAGTAGCGCAGCGTGAAGTTGAAGCCTCCGGTCGGTACCCTTAGCGCCCGGAGGCTTCAACTTCAACAATAGAATGACAGCAGAGTTTAGATACATGCATGTAACGAAAAATCTAGACTGTACGCAATCAGGACATTAGGAAAAAGCACATTCCTGGCTGAGAAATGCGCAGAGCGTAGTAGTTCTCGCGAGGAAGCGGTGACGTTGCATAATTAGCTTGGGTCAGATGTCTACAATCTACAGTTTTGTAACTATTTGAAGGAAGTGCCGCCTCTAAAATGTTTTTTCTCAAAATGTCCCCGTAAATTCAGGGCCTAATTAGCTTCTTGATAAGCATAGGCCCTTTTAGGCATTTTCAGATGATCGCCTCATTAGAAAGATAGTATTTTCTAATAGCATTTCCTAAAATTGAATGAGTGTCATTAAAACAATTGCGCTGGAATTATTGGATTCCATAGCTCTAGCTAGCTACTTAAGAGGCCTGTGTAAAATTTTAGTTTACGCCAAATAGATGCACACACGTTCATACGCTCTTTGTAATATACGCTGGTCACAATTCGATCCCACTCCGAACGGCGTTTTCCACAAGTATTAGAGTTGAGATTATGGAATGACACGCTAGATTATTTCGTAAGACGTGACGTAAGACACCGTGACAAGACCACAGCAGACGTCTACTTTCGACAATTGGCCATCCACTACACGTTCGAATAGGGGCCTGGATCTTCTCCAGTGTATTAGTGCACATTCTTAAATTAGCCAATAGTTGACATTAATTAGTTAATATTAAGAGTTTTTTTTCTATTTTTTTTTTTAAGAATAGTCATATAGCATTTCGGCGGCGGTAATGCTGAAAGGACAGCTGGCTAAGCGGATATCTGCTTATAACCGGTTACTGGCGATCATAAATAGACGCTACGTTGTAGCCGAATAAGGCAATTGGTGGTGGCCGTAATTGCGAATACTGGTGACAACCGTTGATCGTGACAGAGTAATATACATTAAGTAGTATCATATATTTATATATATATATATATATATATATATATATACAGTTGAAAAATATTTTTTTTTATAGGTTCTAGATAAATTGAGCGTGTCACAAACTATGATACTCTAATGAGTGAATGTTTTTTGTTAGTATTCAGCGGTTAAATCAATGTCTTTTCTTTATTGATAAAAGAAAATTAGTATGCCAGTGCAAAACAAGGCATGGAGACAAGGTTAGAGCACTGCAGAAATCAGAACACTGTTAAGCAATGTTAGGATATTGCAGAAAAAAAAATATAGTTTCTGATGAGTACAGGATGGTTCCACTATTTGAGAGAGTAACAGAAGGAAAAAAAATACTTAAAATTTTTCAAATATAGTAAGAGATGGCAAAAACGTTTGTGTCGGCAATCGTGCTGCGTGGAGCAATAAAAGCCGACAAATGAAAATCACATCTGGTAATAGCAGTCAACTAGAAGGTCTTGATGAGGCTTACAAACCCGACGCTTGTGCAAACCGAGCTTTTTCAAGCCGAAGTACTAATTTATTTTCTACTTCTGTGGTCTGAAATTTAATATTTATATTGATGAGCATGGAATCAAAGGGCTGTCGCAAGCGTGAGGTTATTTCTTGTTAAATGAAGTATGGCTAGACCGTACGTACATGTTTGAGTCAGTAGCAGCCTGCTCCCCTTTGTGTGTGTAACATTTGTTTCGCAGTACGTTTCAGAGAAACCTCATTTCTTAACTTAAAACTTAAAACTTAAGACTTAAAACTTCTGCCGCAAAAGTCTACTGGACACTGCCTGCTCAACGTAACTCATCTCAAATTCAGTAGTATTCAAGGAGAGTTCACTGCTTTTTAGGCCATGATTGAACTGACTAAAAATTTCTGCGATACAGAATAATATGAAGAGGTCTGGTTCGCAGCACCAGACTTCACTGCGTGATCCAGTAAGCGATCAGCAACTT
This sequence comes from Varroa destructor, assembly GCF_002443255.2. Classification (NCBI taxonomy): domain Eukaryota; kingdom Metazoa; phylum Arthropoda; class Arachnida; order Mesostigmata; family Varroidae; genus Varroa; species Varroa destructor. Next base: position 8,570 of record NW_019212804.1, on the reverse strand, counting down.
TGATCCTCCACTGAAAATAACCCGACCCCAGCAGTAGGAGATAGTATTAGTCGGATTAAAGCCACCTAATCTAGAAAAAAAAAAAAAAAATAGCCCTAACAACTGCCGTTTGAGTACGAAGACTATTCTGACAAAAGAAAACAATACTTGTTTCGAACAATTTTTTTAAAGACATTTTTAAGATACAGAGATTTCAGGCGGAAAAGGCGGCTAACTTGAAGGAAGTTGTATAAGTGGAACTCTATTCAGCTAAGGTCAGATACAAAGATGCATTCAAAATTGTCTAGGTGGGAAACAATATTTCTATTGTGCTTGTATTAAAGAAATAATAAAATAGTTTAGATTGGCCCACCGGGAAGACCGGGGCCAACAGCTAAGATCGTGCATGCCCGTAAATGTAAATATTTTGTTTGCTAATAAAGAGGAAATACCACGAGAACCTACGGCGTCTACGCTGACGAATTACCTCTAATATCATCAAGATCCTAGATGGATCTAAATGTCAAAATAGACCAATAGATTGAAAACATAATGAGCAAAATCACTTTAATGATCTTAGTGCGGAATGTAAAAATTCGTAATTAAATTATTCGAGATGAAACGAGATCGTAGATCATCAACGGACTATTTTGTGTCTAACAGTCTTCCGTTCCTTAGTCAACTTGGCTATCACTGGAATTAGCAGCAGCGTACCTCCAGGCGCTGTGTGACGGCTAAACGAGCACCGTCCGTCGTCAATACCATCGGATCTGTATATCTCTGAAACCTGGAAAAAAAATCAATGATTTATTAAAATAACGTACTGTTTTTACAAATGATATTCTAACTTAGTTATTTGCTAGGACTTAGTTCAGCGTCACCTGTGTGGGCTCTCAATGTCCATTATCTGAAGAAATTGTTCTATATTGCTGGTGACGCTGGTAGCTAGAGTACTAGCGTTAACTAGAGACTTAGATGTCATAGTTAGGATTAGATAGACCGCAACTTTGGTTTCGTGATATTCTTAATATGAAGGCTAGCACGGAGCTAAGGTTGCAAGCTATCATCCAGCTGTTTACATGAGGACACCATGTTACTCTGCGAGATTACGGGTGTTTATGTACGCGATAGCATAGGGTCAAAGCATAAAACAAAGTAAGCTATTAATTATTATAATTATAATAATAAATATTATAATAGAAAATTATAAAATGTATAGCTAATTCAGCTATAACAGTATTCAAGCAACGGCTAAGCAGACAACATAATCGCGGTTTTGCATTTTCGAAATTGATTCGTTCGCAGAACCCTTTGATAATTGGTAACCGTGTTACAACCTCGAATCGTAAGCGGCCAATATAGCGAAAGAAACAAACCTGCATTTATTCGAAAAAAGTAAATTACTAAAGCTAAAAAAATAAGGTTAGTGAGAGACTGAAATTGTTACACAAAGCTTGTTTTCTATCTGTCTAAGTTAGTAATTCCACCACACTTATGCACGTTTAAAGACATAGCCGAATCGATTTCATCGAAGCGATCCGTCATGCTTTTTTTTATTATCCATTAATTCATAATAATATATAATAATAAAACGGAAGCTGTATGTATATGAGTGGGCTAAATGGTACCACATGTAAGTAATTAAATATTGAAGCTATGAAAAATATCTAAAGTTGGCGTTAATAAATCAATCGATAGATTGATGTAAGGTTTAATTCTAAAGAGTCCACACGCCTTTGAGAAAACAAAAAATATATATTGCATTAAATTTGGCATGCCTCGTTTACCGATAAGTAGAAGTATGATGATAAGGCAATCCAATATGCGCGCTTTTTTTTTTTCAATATTTTAGAGAATAAGATCGCCAGCGTACGGTGTGGTATGGGCGTGCAGTTTACAAAGTAGCTCAAAATAGGTTTTTGTCACACATAGTGCCGGTATTTTAAGTACTAAATGAGATTATTTGAAATATTTCCATTTTCCATCGTTTAGTGCTGAAGCACTGTTAGGCTTAGTATATTTCATTACTACTGAACTGCTACAGCACTAACAATGTTCGTCGAAAAAAACTAGTAAATCCAGGCACGTTTTTCTTTCGCCTTTTTAGGTGCTAAAACCGATCGTTTTCTCTATACAGATTATACAGAGTTCAGGTATAGATAAAGCAATTCAATCGCTGTTTTTTACTGTCACTCCATCAGCAGTGGAGCTCACCGGCTCAATGAATAACAGCTGTTTTTTTTTCCTGCCACTGTTCATTAGATACTTGGATATACTTCTTCTCTAGAGTTTGTGCACTATTTATCGATGATGGGTGCCGTTATTTACATGCTAGCGAGCCCTATTAGTTCACCAAGAATAGTTGCACAGATACCAGTTCAGTTACCTAAGACCGCGTTTCCTTCGTCCCTGTATCGTCTGCCATCAATCTCTCGGCATTGTTTTCCTCAACACCCTCAGATGGTAAAACAAAGAGCTGACTCAACCTTCTGCCTTATATACTATTCCCTCCCTTTTACCGTTACTTATGACGGGCCTTGACAATTTTCGTTTAGGCATGTTCCGCCGATCTGTCTCGAGGCGTTGCAGTTGAAGCCGGTGCATCATTCCAGTAATGTTCTGTTACTTTACGCTTCGTCATAGATTTTGTTATTGCGGATGTTTCCTCTAAGGCTGATGCTGATCCCCCCATTCGTATCTGTGCGTTGGTTCTACTTAGCGTTCGTGCACTGTCTGCGTGTCCGTCATCGAGAACCAGTAGCTCGCTTTGTTTTGCTACTATTATTATTTTCGAGAGCCCTGATCAAGCGATGCTGCTTGAAAAGAATATGGCGGCAGCTGATTCAGCTAACGTGTATTGCCGCTGTTAGGGCGCTAAGGTAGGGCGGTAAACTTCAACATAGTACGATTGATGCTCGTCTTGTCAGTCCTGGAGTTGCAATGAAGCACCGCTGTCGCTGCTCGTGCACCAGGCAGATAGCATCCAGCTGTGTTTAAGTGGTCAATAGTTGCAGGATACAGAAATAGTCGGGGCTTCGACGACTCCTACGCCACTGATGGAAACCGTGTCGGCGATAGCATCGACGACTCTAATTTGTAAACTAAACACTTGTGTGTATCAGTTTATAGTTTATTTTTTAGTACCTCGATGCTACATTTATCGCCGCGTTCTACAACGCTGGCACTGTTAGACACTTAGCGAGCTAACGCTAACTAGCGTTACCTCTTCGATGATTTAGTGATGGCGTGTTTCCTACCGATTTCAACGAAGGTCTAGGTTCGAGGCCGGTTGCCTGAATCAACAGTAGTGAAGATAAATTCGAAACATTAATTGATTAGGCCTATAATAATAACAAATAGTACCTAGAGGATCGAATTCGGCTAGCCTTTTTTTCATTATCAGTGAAATAACGGACTGGCCGTATGAAGAACTTCACACTTACACCGATGCGTTAGGTGCCGCTCATGATGAGTTTTTAATAACAGTCGCGATGATCCATAGATAACAAAGCCGCGCTTGCTTTTCTACGCATTGACCAATAGATAGTTTATTTCCCTCGAGGTGTATAGAACTTGCCAAAGAATTAAATGGTTTATAACAAAAAAAACTTTATAGGGTTTATGACTTAACGCTATCAAATTAAACGTCAATATTATCACGTCATTACTAGAGCTAATTTAATGCTTCACCTGTTTGTGGGCTAAGATGTTATTATCCCATAGAATTTTATTCAGCTGAGGCCTACCATTTTGACGTGCCATGTTTGCCAGTCTACGGTTAAAACTAGACTTCATAAACTTTCGGTAGGATGAAAAATTACGGTACCTGACGTGATAGGCAGTAACAAGAATGCTGTTTTCTCAACACTGTGCAAGGACTATCATCAGCGTGTACGTATTGCAGTTTTTATATAGATAATTAGAACAATAATACAGAAAGAGCTGAACAGCTTCTTGCTGGGTTACTGATTGCGTACAATATTTGGCCCAGCGAGTGTTAGCGATAAAACGTTTACTAAATTTTCAATAAAAACAAAGTATTCATTCAACGCGCACTTACATTGCGTCTAAGTCATGAAATGTACGGCGGGGCATCAACATTAGCAAGTAAAAAATGTTGAAAAACCATCAAATCGTGCAGTTTTCATCGTAATAGTTTATAAATAATGCTGGGTTTCTATTTGAACATGTGTTCCGAGGGAAAACATTACGAAACAGTATTAAACTATGTTGCTCTGATATATCTGTAAACAATGACACGACCGGATAAACAATAATAGTTGCATTTAAAAATAAAGGTCTAGTTGTCATATTTTGTTTATAACTTAAAAAATATGTATACTTATAAAGATTAATCGCTGCCATGGTTCAAACAATCAATCCATAATTTGTCTATTTTCTTTGGCGGAAAGAAAAGGATATTTGGGCCGTTGCAAAGAAGCGTGAACTACAGCAGATCCTCATATAAACCGTGGCTTACTCTTAGTTTCGGCTATATCCCTGTGGGTGGCGGCGGAAGCGCTTTAGTTAACCGAGGGCTCTAAACTGGGTTCAGTGATGTCTCTGTAGGTCTTGAACGAGTTTTTTAGCATGATTTGTTCATCCTGAAGTTGATTATATTCTTGAATGCTCCTCCCTTTAAGCGTATGCGATAGAGCGATTGTAGCGCTTACGACCGGACACGAACAGTTCAGTTGGGTTGTTGTGGATCGGCTTCGCTACACCCACAGCGGTCATTTGATTAAGACCCGTTTCTAGCTTCTACCTCTATCCGGCCATTCGAATTGGGCTTTGGTAGCTATATACTTGTAGCGTAATTGAGTTACTGAGTTGCTTGGCTTCCTAAGCGTGGTTTGCCAAGCGGGTCGAGAGTTCCCACTTACCGCAATTCCTCCCGAACCGTCTCACTTTCCAGCGGAATTTGTTACCCGCTGTTATCGGCAACAACAGCATCAAGTAGTAACATAAAATAAAGCAACCCAAAAATCCTCCATAAAGAACTATTACAACCGTTGCACATTCTGCGTATAGGCCAAACAAACTGAGATCGGCCCAGCTGTACCTTCTTCTTTAGGTGGCTTTCAGTGCCTTCGATACCTTTAGCAGTAATTTAGACATTTTATTTGACGGCATACTGTTCATTTATCGTCAGGTATTCATTGACATTCGCTTAAAATTCTTTCCCCGTGGTATGAATAAGCGAGTATTCCTCTTTCTTGCTAGCGTTAAAGCCTATTGGTTTTTATATTACTATCTCCACTAGTGATTTAAGACTGGGTTCTGCATATACAGATTTCATCGAAAAATCTAAACTGGCACGTAAAAATTACGTTTTTTTTTTTTATCGACGCCGTTGCCCTATTACCAAGGTTTACCAGCATCAGAGCTGCTTATTCCAGAACTGTTATTCGATCATTAGGTAACACGAATGCAAATAATGTGGTTTGTCTATAAAAGACCGTGAGTGCCTCTGATGTATCTGATACTGTTAAAGTATATCTGAAAAACAGGAGTCAAAAAGATAAGCGATTCAACGATGCCAAAACTTTCCAAGTTGGGATTCAGTGCTGTCCACGATCTCGGAGCTATTCAGAGATCATTTTGATTCACTTCTCAAGGCTCAAAACATGGAGCAAATCCGACAATGGTTGTAGTGAATCCAGAAAGAAAGTTCAAGGTCGGGAAAACGCCGCAGCAACCGAAAGGGCGATAGGAATAACGGTAACAAAATAACCCAAGAGGCTAAAAACCACAACTAGTGAGGAATAAGATGAACGAAATTATCCTGTTATACGAATGCTGAACCTACGACGCATATGAACGTTACAGCTACAGTTCTTCTTGTTTTTAGAAAAACGTGTAATATTTGAGCAAATGTTTCTGTTTAAACCTAAACATTGTTTTCATCTATAAAAGAAGCATCAATGAAAAATAATTGTTTAAATGCTTCGAGATTATTCTTTTGGGCGTCTCAATAAAAAGTCGACCCGTACACGGTTCGTTGATGGTGTTTCGTACATGTTTTCTGTAATTTGATCGGAAAGACCTTATTTAGTTATTATATTAAAGCAGTTTTTGTTGTTTGAAACGTTTATGTATTTTGTGTCATCGTAAATCAAGAGTAGATGTCGTTTTTGTAAGGGCTGAAATGTTTACACCAATGTCCCGCAACGAACAATACTGCCTATCTCAATGTCGACCAATTTTGAAAATATGACGACGCCCATAGCATCTAACTAGCTTGTCCGTTTTCATTTAGATTATCAGCAAGACTGGGTTGGGAAAAGATTTATCCTTGGAGAAAGTTTGATGTAACAATAAGTTTCACCAGTAAGTATGTGCCTTGCGCCATCGGCCGTATCGAAATGAAGATATCCAGCGGTTGTAGAAGCATAGCGTGTTCAATTAGACATTGTTCAATATTGACCGAGACAATATTTCGCATCGTTGATGCGCTGGCATAGGATTTAAACTCCTCGAATTCAAAGTAAGCTAGTTTGTTTAGTAACTGTTAGCTGTTATTGGCCACGAGGGCTAAATGTTATTACAGACGTCCTTTTCAATTCCGCCAAGGGCAAAGCAAATTTTTTTTTGAATATGGGTCTGGGGTAACTCGAAGCTTACACATTTCTATCGCTGCTTCGCATCGATGTAGAGCCACTAGTGGTAGTCATCCGTAGCAATTCTGCCCGCTTTCCCGTACTGGGACTAACGTTGAGAATAAATGAAAAGACCTATTTTTGTGCGCTGCAGTCAGTCAATGACATGCCCGGGCTCATAACTTATAGGAAAATCCTATATATTCAATATGTCTGATAATAGCCTAGTGTTCGCAGCTTACTTTGAAGGTTGATTAATGAGTTGTTTACCATTCGAGACTCTTATCGACTTCGGATGGCCAAGTGGGGTGAGGTACATCTTCCAAACCCAAGTTTAATTTTTGAACTTTGCAAGTCACTTTGAGCAGTCCTTTCAATTATGGAGTTCTCTTTGTGCAGTGCCTAAAGCTGCTTGGGCAGCTTTTGACGCCGGTGAAGGCAAAATAGAGTAGGTGTCGAAAATGCACTTTTTTCACTTAGAACCTTTCTCTATTGCTCGACGTGAGATTGCGTTAAGGGCATAATTACAGGAACTTTATAAAGAAAGGAAAGCACTTACTAACGGTATACAGAAGTAGTGGAGAGGTAAAAGGGGAAAACTTCTAAGAAAAATGACTCTCACCTAATTTCATATATGAACTTAATATATCAATAACTCGTATATGAAGTAGCTCTTCAGTGTAATTTCAGATATCCTCTTTTCCAAGTTACACATTGGGGTCCCTAATTTGGAAGCGTGTCGGTAGCTGCACACTTTAAATGAACTCCACCGTGCTGTCATCAACTTCGTCACCCTCGTATTTTTTTTTTATCAAACAAAAGTTCTTTGTTAGCATTAGTTCAATGACTACAGTGAAGTGACCATATCCGTGACAATTACCAGCGGTACCTCAGGGCTAAATCTGATTAACACGGACACTGAGGCAGGTGTTTTCCGCTTTCGTCTAAGCCACATTCGAGTGGTTGTAGCTTCCCAGACAGTAACGAATTGCAGACTATGACGGTATACACCAGATGAGCTCATTGGACGTTATCACTTGGATATTTTTGTCTCTAGACAAAGCGCCTCTTTGGCTGTTTTAATGCCCAGGGTGTTGTGTAGGTATGGCCGGCTCTTGATAATAGATTGTGTACCTTGTACCAATTTTCTTTGTATTGCAGCTTTGTGTATGAACGCCAATATTGAGCTATAAAAACTGGAAAGCCCAAAATGTCTACTGCTAAAGCTTGTTGCGCCTAAGGTTGTCACCATTTATCAATACATTACATCAGAAAATAAGCCTTGGAAGGATAAAGATTTAAAAGTTTGCTTGTTTAGATTGCTTAGAATTTTTTTTTACGCCAAATCCTATAATCAGCTAAAACTATCATGCTTTTAAATGTAGGGCGTTCCAAGTGAAATATTTTACAGTGCACTCAGTTTAATGAAATCTACTTCGAAGACCACGGCCAGCAGGTGTGGGTTAAACGATATGTGGAATTTAAATACCTAACTACTTTAGATCACAATCATTGATCTGGGCATGCTAAAAACAGATTAACAAATGCAGGTGTGCGTTTTGAACGATTCGAAGAATAACACAACTCTAAAGGAGATTCAATGAAAATTTTACCGGGCACTTGAGCTCGTTTGATTTCTACTATATGAAGAAAACTGTTAGATCTGTCGGAAATATTCGCCGGATGCTCGTTGGAATGATGGTCGTGAATCAGACAGCCTTACTATTATCCAGTGGCGTAGGAGGCAAACATTGGCATTGGGAATTACATTCTAGCCTCTTTCTCTTTTTTTTTAGTAAGGCCAAACTTCCCACAAGGAGTAAACGTTTGGCTCAAAGATTTACTTGATACGAAAAAGCTGCTTTTACGTTATAACCGCTATCTTTGGGCGTATAGCCAGGCAATAGTTAACACGGTGCTCGTGTCGTGTAGAGCAAAGTTTCTGCCTAAGTAAGGCTTGTGGAGGTGTCTATAATATCATATATATATATT
>NW_019212803.1:0-1235 GCF_002443255.2 Varroa destructor | reverse complement strand
CGGCGATGCACATGCTTGGTAACGCCGTGTGCCCGCCAGTTGCAAGGGACTTGATCGCAGCATTGGTGGCTGCGGCATAGGCAAAAGTGCTTGACCGAGCGTGTATTATATGACACGATTAGTTATCGTAGATTTCCATAGGAAATGGCATGAACCCCCGGATTCGGCTGTCAATTTCACCGTGCTATGTGCGCATCCTTGCGTTGCTTCTTCCCGGCGCATGCGTCATCACCTGGTTGATCTCCAACTTGGATGCCGCTTTGAACAAAGCGGCGGCCCTGTACTGGACGGTCGATTCGGCTGTCAGGTACGTATTCACGTTCAATGAAGCTGGGTGGGGGGCTTCTGCCTTGATCACTCTCATCGCCGCCGCAATCGTGGCGGGGGCTTCTTGTGCGGACGCGAACGACTACGTGGCCGCTAAGGGCACGGATCCCAAGGGTAAGTACCGCATGCCTTCTACGCGACTGGTGCTCGCCCTCGCGGGCTATGTCGTCGCCGCGATAGGCTTCACTGTTACTCTGCACCCGGCCGACGGCCACGTTTCGATCTTCGAGTACGTCTCCGTCTGGATCGCAGGTACTGCTCTGGCATTCGGCACCCTCGGCTTCGCAGTAATGAGAGACCCCTTCTGAGATACGTCCATGATCAAGCCCAGGCCAACGCTAGTTATTTCCATCATTCTGATTGCTGCAGACGTGATCATCGGGATCGCACTCGGATGGCCGATGTGGGCTTTGGGCATAGGTGCGGCGCTTCTGGGGCTTGCCCTGGCGTCGCTTAGCATGCTCATCGGACGATCCGCATTCGCTCAGCGGTACTTCCAACGGTCGGGAGACGAAAGGTCGCAGCCCAATCACGAACTCATTCGCATGCTCTCCGTGTCTGAGACTCGCACCAAGATGGGTTTCCCGGCACGCGAAACTGCCGCCAAGTCCTTGGCGGAGTTGGTCCGATCTGCTACCACACAAGCGCGGGAACGCGAGAAGTGACAGTAAGCTGAGCCCTCTGGCTGTCTGGCCCTTCAGCGACCTTTCAATGCCGTAGCCTCGCGCGGCGGTGCAAATTGCAACAACGTTCGTTGTCCTGCTCTACGTTTCGGCCCTGCGGGTGCAACCCGCACCCTGTACCGCGCAGTCCTGGCATCAACAGTTCGCAATGGACCAGAAAGGAGAACGCCAAGATGAATGCTCAGCAGTCTACGACCACCACCATCTCTCGCGCATGCTGAGGGC
>NW_019212802.1:0-1039 GCF_002443255.2 Varroa destructor | reverse complement strand
GAATAGAGTTCCCTCACACAGGAAAGCTGTTAAAACTTAAAGAAGTGTTCTCTACCTAAGTTTCAGGAAGATACAAAGAAGTGGTTAGAACAAACGTTTTTTTTAGCCATGTTTTAGGACAACATTTCCACATACAAAGAAATTAAAACTTAAATAAGTCCCCCATTGGCCAAGTCTCAGGACAGAGTCTCCTCATACAAACAAAAGTTGTTAACACTCAAACAAGCTTCCTTTAGCCAAGTTTCAGACAAAATTTCGGCATACAACAAAATTATTAAAAGTCAAGGAAACCTCTTTGGTCATGTTTCAATACAGAACCTTACATGCAATATATTTGCTAAAACCCAAGTTCTCGTTGGTCAAGTCTCAGGATAGAGTTTCCTCATACAGAAAAGCTGTTAAAACTTAAAGAAGTGTTCTCTACCTAAGTTTCGGGAAGATACAAAGAAGTGGTTAGAACAAACGTTTTTTTTGGCCATGTTTTAGGACAACATTTCCACATACAAAGAAATTAAAATTTAAGTAAGTCCCCCACTGGCCAAGTCTCAGGACAGAGTTTCCTCATACAAACAAAAGTTGTTAACACTCAAACAAGCTTCCATTAGCTAAGTTTCAGACAAAATTTCCGCATACAACAAAATTGTTAAAAGTCAAGGAAATCTTTTTGGCCATATTTCAAAACAGAATCTTACATGCAATATATTTGCTAAAACCCAAGTTCTCGTTGGTCAAGTCTCAAAATAGAGTTTCCTCATACAGAAAAGCTGTTAAAACTTAAAGAAGTATTCTCTAGCTAAGTTTCAGGAAGATACAAAGAAGTGGTTAAAACAAACGTTTCTTTCTGGCCATGTTTTAGGACAACACTTCCACATACAAAGAAGTTAAAATTTAAATAAGTCCCCCATTGGCCAAGTCTTAGAACAGAGTGTCCTCATACAAACAAAAGTTGTTAACACTCAAACAAGCTTCCTTTAGCCAAGTTTCAGACAAAATCTCCGCATAAAATAAGATTATTAAAAGTCGAGGAAATCTATTTGGT
>NW_019212801.1:0-1288 GCF_002443255.2 Varroa destructor | reverse complement strand
GACTTGACCAATGAGAACTTGGGTTTTAGCAAATATATTGCAGGTAAGGTTCTGTTTTGAAATATGACCAAAAAGATTTTCTTGACTTTTAACAATTTTGTTGTATGCGGAAATTTTGTCTGAAACCTGGCTAAAGGAAGCTTGTTTGAGTGTTAACAACTTTTATTTATATGAGGAAACTCTGTCCTGAGACTCGGCCAATGGGGGACTTATTTAAGTTTTAACTTCTTTATATGTGGAAATGTTGTCCTAAAACATGGCCAAAAAAAACGTTTGTTTTAACCACTTCTTTGTATTTTCCTGAAACTTAGCTAAAGAATACTTGTTTAAGTTTTAACAGCTTTTCTGTATGAGGAAACTCTATTTTGAGTCTTGACCAACGAGAACTTGGGTTTTAGCAAATATATTGCATGTAAGATTCTGTTTTGAAATATGGCCAAAAAGATTTTTTTGACTTTTAGCAATTTTGTTGTATGCGGAAATTTTGTCTGAAACTTGGCTAAAGGAAGCTTGTTTGAGTATTAACAACTTTTTTTTGTATGAGGAAACTCTGTCCTGAGGCTTGGCCAATGGGAGACTTATTTAAGTTTTAACTTCTTTGTATGTGGAAATGTTTTCCTAAAATATGGCCAGAAAAAAACATTTGTTTTAATCACTTCTTTGTATCTTCCTGGAACTTAGCTAGAGAACACTTGTTTAAGTTTTAACAACTTTTCTGTGTGAGGAAACTCTGTCCTGAGACTTGGCTAACGAGAACTTCTTTGAGTTTTAACAAGTATATTGCATGTAAGATTCTGTTTTGAAATATGGCCGAAAAGATTTTCTTGACTTTTAACAATTTTGTTGTATGCGGAAATTTTGTCTGAAACCTGGCTAAAGGAAGCTTGTTTGAGTGTTAACAACTTTTATTTATATGAGGAAACTCTGTCCTGAGACCTGGCCAATGGGGGACTTATTTAAGTTTTAACTTCTTTGTATGTGGAAATGTTGTCCTAAAACATGGCCAAAGAAAACGTTTGTTTTAACCACTTCTTTGTATTTTCATGAAACTTAGCTAGAGCACACTGGTTTAAGTTTTAACAACTTTTCTGTGTGAGGGAACTCTATCCTGAGACTTGACCAACGAGAACTTGGGTTTTAGCAAATATATTGCCTGTAAGATTCTGTTTTGAAATATGGCCAAAAAGATTTCCTTGACTTTTAATAATTTTGTTGTACGCGGAAATTTTGTCTGAAACTTGGCTAACGGAAGCTTGTTTGAGTGTTAACAACTTTTGTTTGTTTGAGG
>NW_019212800.1:0-1192 GCF_002443255.2 Varroa destructor | reverse complement strand
CCATTGGCCAAGTCTCAGAACAGAGTTTCCTCATACAAAAAAAAGTTGCTAACACTCAAACAAGCTTCTTCTAGCCAAGTTTCAGGACAGAATTTCCGCATATAACAAAATTGTTAAGAGTCAAGGAAATCTTTTTGGCCATATTACAAAACAGAACCTTACATGCATTATATTTGTTAAAACTTAAAGAAGTTCTCGTTGGCCAAGTCTCAGGATAGAGTTCCCTCAGACAGAAAAGTTGTTAAAACTTAAACAAGTGTTCTCTGGCTAAGTTTCAGGACAAAATTTCCTCGTACAGTGAAATTGTTAAAAGTCATGGAAATCTTTTTGGCCATATTTCAAAAGAGAACCTTACATGCAATATATTTGTTAAAGCTCAAGGAAGTTCTCGTTGGCCAAGTCTCAGGATAGAGTTCCCTCACACAGAAAAGTTGTTAAAACTCAAAGAAGTTCTCGTTGGCCAAGTCTCAGGATAGAGTTCCCTCACAGAGAAAAGTTGTTAAAACTCAAACAAGCTTCCCTTAGGCAAGTAGCAGACAAAATTTCCGCTTACAACAAAATTGTTAAAAGTCAAGGAAATCTTTTTGGCCATATTTCAAAACAGAATCTTAACGTAGTATATTTGCTAAAACCCAAGTTCTCGTTGGTCAAGTCTCAAAATAAAGTTTCCTCATACGGAAAAGCTGTTAAAACATAAACAAGTGTTCTCTAGCTAAGTTTCAGGAAGATACAAAGAACGGGTTAAACCAAACGTTTTTTCTGGCCATGTTTTAGGACAACATTTCCACATACAAATAAGTTAAAATTTAAATAAGTCCCCCACTGGCCAAGTCTCAGGAGAGAGTTTCCTCATACAAGCAAAAGCTGTTAACACTCAAACAAGCTTCCTTTAGCCAAGTTTCAGACAAAATTTCCGCATACAACAAAATTGCTAAAAGTCAAGGAAATCTTTTTGGTCATATTTCAAAACAGAGCCTTACATGTAATATATTTGCTAAAACCCAAGTTCTCGTTGGTCAAGTCTCAAAATAGAATTTCCTCATACAGAAAAGCTGTTAAAACTTAAACAAGTATTCTCTAGCTAAGTTTCAAGAAGATAGAAGTGGTTAAAACAAACATTTTTTCTGGCCATGTTTTAGGACAACATTTCCACCTACAAAGAAGTTGTTAAAACTCAGATAAGTTCCCCATT
>NW_019212799.1:0-1832 GCF_002443255.2 Varroa destructor | reverse complement strand
CTCAGATCAGACTATCGATTTGCACGTCAGAAAAACTTCAGACATCCACCAGAGTTTCCTCTGGCTTCATCTTGACTAAGCATAGGTCACCATCTTTCGGATCTCAAACATCACGCTTGTAGTCTACAAATGCCAGAAAGCATAAGTAGCTCATCGCTTAATCATGGAACAACTACAAATAACAATACCTTTGCATTTCACTTCGCCTTCGGGTGTCAAGACCCAATGACTCGCGTGCCATTTGAACTCCTTAGTCCGTGTTTCAAGACGGGTCAAATAACTAATGCTAACCATTGATGGCGGACCGCTTACCTAGAGTAACATGCTCACCGCAACAAGGAATAAACCAAATCGCACATACAGCAGTTACATTTAGTAAACGCAGGCCGTAGTTCTCCCATAGCTAAACTACACCGGCTAGATGACGCCCAATACAGAACATCGCACTACGCACGAGCTGTCCCATATCGATGCCGCAGGAGCATAGTTTCTCAATGAATGAGTGTGCAATAGTGCACAGAGTCTCTGGCAGGGCTAATCAAGAGCAATCGGTTGAATGGACAACTTACGCTCAAGGCATCACACAACCAACTACCCTGTTGATAGGCACACCACTTTACAGCACAGTTATCTGTTTTACTTACTATGGTTTCACGTACTATTGAGCTCTCTCGTCAGAGTTCTTTTCAACTTTCCCTCATGATACTTGTTCGCTATTAGTCCCATCTATTTAGCCTTTGATGAAATTTACCACCATTTTTAACTTGTACTCTCAAACAACTAGACTCTCCAGTGGTTCGGTTCAACAGAACAGTACAACCACACAGGCTTTTCACCTTCTCTGAGCACCCACATAATAATAATTAAGTTGTACTCCTATTAAACACAAAACACTAACCTAACCTAACAAAACACCTAACCTAACCTTTTTTTTTTTGGAGGTTAAGGGCAAATGCATTATGCAGACCGGACATCACTGAATTGTGTTTTGTCCGGCACTGTGGGATTCTCACCCACTAAACCCTGGACCCCTTTATCAGCTTGGGTCATGGTTCGGGATATGTTTGATATTACTTCGAAACCATGACTTGCAGGAACGGTCATTTCCTCATCCTTCCCTTTGGGCCGTTCCAGTCCATCCTCCATTCTGGCTTTCCTCTTGACCAGAAAATCTAGGTCTCGGGGGGGATCGTACTCCCTGTACTTCTATTATTTCCAGGTGTTGTGCGTTGGGCCCATGATTGTTTCGGGTCTGCCCTTCCACTATTCTCTCTTGTCTTTATCTCTTCTTTTCCTGTGGAGAAAGGGGGACAGGGTTTTGTTGCTATCTTAATGTCGTGCTTTCGTTTGACTTGGTCCACTAGAGTTCGATACCTAGGGCATCGCATTGATGTAGCCCTGTGGTCCTCCATATCGCGCTTGTAGCAAAAGGGAATCACCCTTTCGCAATTATTTGCCGTATATCCCGTGATCCCACAGTGGTAGCATCTCTTTCCTTCCACTTTGGCTTTTTCGGTACATCCGTGGGCTCTGTGCCCTACTTTCTGGCATCTGAAACAGTTTAGTAACCTGACCCATTCCCTTATTTTGCATCTGTAGGGCCCCATCTGTATCACTCTTCTTTCTTTTGTACTCTTTACCAGACCTGTTGGTATTTGTATCAATGAATACCAACTGCTTCTAGACTGACGAGGATTTCCGGCTGTTATTTCCGTGCTTGCTGGTAATCCCAGCGCTATTTTGATGTCGTTCGCTATCTTTCTGGCCGTAGCCAAAGGATCTACATCCCATAAGGCCATCGTGTGTTGATTTATCTTCATGCTTACATCTAG
>NW_019212798.1:0-1073 GCF_002443255.2 Varroa destructor | reverse complement strand
TTTGCTGTAGGCGGAAGTTTTGTTCTGAAACTTAGATAAAGGAAGCTTGTTTGAGTGTTAACAACTTTTTTGTATGACAAAACTCTGTTCTGAGACTTGGCCAATGGGGGACTTATTTGAGTTTTACCAACTTCTTTGTATGTGGTAATGTTGTCCTAAAACATGGCTAGAAAAAAAACAGTGTTTTAACCACTTCTTTGTATCTTCCTGAACCTTAGCTAGAAAACACTTGTTTAAGTTTTAACAACTTTTCTGTGTGAGGAAACTCTATCCTGAGAATTGGCCAACGAGAACTTCTTTGAGTTTTAACAAATATATTACATGTAAGGTTCTGTTTTGAAATATGACCAAAAAGATTTCCTTGACTTTTAACAATTTTGTTGTATGCGGAAATTTTGTCTGAAACTTGGCTAAAGGAAGTTTGTTTGAGTGTTAACAACTTTTTTATATGAGGAAATTCTGTCCTGAGACTTGGCCAATGGGGGACTTATTTAAGTTTTAACTTCTTTGTATGTGGAAATGTTGTATTAAAACATGGCCAAAAAAAACGGTTGTTTTAACCACTTCTTTGTATCTTCCTGAAACTTCGCTAGAGAACACTTGTTTAAGTTTTAACAACTTTTCTGTGTGAGGAAACTCTATACGGAGACTTGACCAACGAGAACTTGAGTTTTAGCAAATATATTACATGTAAGATTCTGTTTGTAATATGGCCAAAAAGATTTTCTTGACTTTTAACAATTTTGTTGTATGCGGAAATTTTGTCTGAAACTTAGATAAAGAAAGCTTGTTTGAGTGTTAACAACTTTTTGTATGAGGAAACTCTGTTCTGAGACTTGGCCAATGGGGGACTTATTTGAGTTTTACCAACTTCTTTGTATGTGGTAATGTTGTCCTAAAACATGGCCAGAAAAAAAACGGTTGTTTTAACCACTTCTTTGTATCTTCCTGAAACTTAGCTAGGGAACACTTGTCTAAGTTTTAACAACTTTTCTGTGTGAGGGAGCTCCATCCTGAGACTTCCTTGAGCTTTAGCAAATATATTGCTTGTAAGATTTTGTTTTGAAATATGG
>NW_019212797.1:0-1020 GCF_002443255.2 Varroa destructor | reverse complement strand
CACTCAAGCAAGCTTCCTTTAGCCAAGTTTCAGACAAAATTTCCGCTTACAACAAAATTGTTAAAAGTCAAGGAAATCTTTTTGGCCATATTTTAAAATAGAATCTTACATGCAGTATATTTGCTAAAACTCAAAGAAGTTCTCTTTGCCAAGTCTCAGGATAGAGTTTCCTCATACAGAAAAGCTGTTAAAACTTGAACAAGTGTTCTCTAGCTAAGTTTCAGGAAGATACAAAGAAGTGGTTGAAACAAACGTTTTTTTCTGGCCATGTTTTAAGACAACATTTCCACATACAAAGAAGTTAGAACTTATATAAGTCCCCCATTGACCAAATCTCAGAACAGAGTGTCCTCATACAAACAAAAGTTGTTAACACACAAGCAAGCTTCGTTTAGCCAAGTTTCAGACAAAATTTCCGCTTACAACAAAATTGTTAAAAGTCAAGGAAATCTTTTTGGCCATATTTCAAAACAGAATCTTAACGTAATATATTTGCTAAAACCCAAGTTCTCGTTGGTCAAGTCTCCAAATAGAGTTTCCTTATACAGAAAAGCTGTTAAAACTTAAACAAGTATTCTCTATCTAAGTTTCAGGAGGATACAAAGAAGTGGTTAAAACAAACGTTTTTTTCTGGCCATGTTTTAGGACAACATTTCCACATACAAAGAAGTTAGAACTTATATAAGTCCCCCATTGGCCAAATCTCAGAACAGAGTGTCCTCATACAAACAAAAGTTGTTAACACTCAAGCAAGCTTCCTTTAGCCAAGTTTCAGACAAAATTTCCGCTTACAACAAAATTGTTAAAAGTCAAGGAAATCTTTTTGGCCATATTTCAAAACAGAATCTTAACGTAATATATTTGCTAAAACCCAAGTTCTCGTGGGTCAAGTCCCAAATAGAGTTTCCTCATACTGAAAAGCTGTTAAAACTTAAACAAGTATTCTCTAGCTAAGTTTCAGGAAGATAGAAGTGGTTAAAACAAACATTTTTTCTAGCCATGTTTTAGGACAACATTTTC
>NW_019212796.1:0-1048 GCF_002443255.2 Varroa destructor | reverse complement strand
AGACAAAATTTCCGCATGCAACAAAATTGCTAAAAGTCGAGGAAATCTTTTTGGTCATATTTCAAAACAGAACCTTGCATGTAATATATTTGCTAAAACCCAAGTTCTCGTTGGTCAAGTCTCAAAATAGAGTTTCCTCATACAGAAAAGCTGTTAAAACTTAAACAAGTATTCTCTAGCTAAGTTTCGAGAAGATAGAAGTGGTTAAAACAAACATTTTTTCTGGCCATGTTTTAGGGCAACATTTCCACCTACAAAGAAGTTGTTAAAACTCAAATAAGTCCCCCATTGGCCACGTCTCAGAACAGAATTTCCTCATACAAAAAAAAAGTTGTTAACACTCAAACAAGCTTCCTTTAGCCAAGTTTTAGACAAAATTTCCGCATTAAACAACAAAATTGTTAAAAGTCAAGGAAATCTTTTTGGTCATATTTCAAAACAGAACCTTGCATGCAATACATTTGTTAAAACTCAAAGAAGTCCTCGTTAGCCAAGTCTCAGGACAGAGTTCCCTCACACAAAAAAGTTGTTAAAACTTAAACAAGTGTTTTCTAGCTAGGTTTCAGGAAGATACAAAGAAGTAGTTAAAACAAATGTTTTTTTCTGGCCATGTTTTAGGACAATATTTCCACATACAAAGAAGTTAAAATTGAAATAAGTCCCCAGAGGCCAAGTCTCAGGACAGAGTTTCCTCATACAAACAAAAGTTGTTAACAGTCAAGCAAGCTTCCTTTAGCCAAGTTTCAGACAAGATTGCCGCTTACAACGAAATCATTAAAAGTCAAGAAAATTTTTTTGGCCATATTACAAACAGAATCTTACATATAATATATTTGCTAAAACTCAAGTTCTCGTTGGTCAAATCTCAGTATAGAGTTTCCTCACACAGAAAAGTTGTTAAAACTTAAACAAGTATTCTCTAGCTAAGTTTCAGGAAGATACAAAGAATTGGTTAAAACAGACGTTTTTTTTTGGCCATCTTTTAGGACAACATTTCCACATACAAAGAAGTTAAAACTTAAATAAGTCCCCTATTGGCCAAGTCTCA
>NW_019212795.1:0-1058 GCF_002443255.2 Varroa destructor | reverse complement strand
TGCAAAGAAGTGGTTAAAACAAACATTTTTTCTGGCCATGTTTTAGGACAACATTTCCACATACAAAGAAGTTAAATAAGTTTCCCATTGGCCAAGTCTCAGGACAGAGTTTCCTCATACAAAAAAAAGTTGTTAACACTCAAACAAGCTTCCTTTAGCCAAGTTTCAGACAAAATTTCCGCATACAAGAAAATCGCTAAAAGTCAAAGAAATCTTTTTGGCCATATTTCAAAACAGAATCTTACATGCAATATATTTGCTCAAACCCAAGTTCTCGTTGGTCAAGTCTCAGGATAGAGTTCCCTCACACAGAAAAGTTGTTAAAACTTAAACCAGTGTTCTCTAGCTAAGTTCCATGAAGGTGCAAAGAAGTGGTTAAAACAAACATTTTTTCTGGCCATGTTTTAGGACAACATTTCCACATACAAAGAAGTTAAAACTTATATAAGTCCCCCATTGGCCAAGTCGTAGAACAGTGTCCTCATACAAACAAAAGTTGTTAACACTCAAACAAGCTTCCTTTAGCCAAGTCTCAGACAAAATTTCCGCTTACAACAAAATTGTTAAAAGTCAAGGAAATCTTTTTGGTCATATTACAAAACAGAACTTTACATGCAATATATTTGCTAAAACCCAAGTTCTCGTTGGTCAAGTCTTAAAATAGAGTTTCCTCATACAGAAAAGCTGTTAAAACTTAAACAAGTATTCTCTAGCTAAGTTTCAGGAAGATACAAAGAAGTGGTTAAAACAAACGTTTTTTTTTGGCCATGTTTTAGGACAACATTTCCACATACAAAGCAGTTAAAACTTAAATAAGTCTCCCATTGGCCAAGTCGCAGAACAGAGTTTCCTCATACAAACAAAAGTTGTTAACACTCAAACAAGCTTCCTTTAGCCAAGTTTCAGACAAAATTTCCGCTTACAACAAAATTGTTAAAAGTCAAGGAAATCTTTTTGGTCATATTTCAAAACAGAACCTTACATGTAAAATATTTGTTAAAACTCAAAGAAGTTCTCGTTGGCCAAGTCTCAGGATAGAGTTCCCTCACCACAGAAAA
>NW_019212794.1:0-1001 GCF_002443255.2 Varroa destructor | reverse complement strand
TCAGGATAGAGTTCCCTCACACAGAAAAGTTGTTAAAACTTAAACAAGTGTTCTCTAGCTAAGTTTCAGGAAGATACAAAGAAGTGGTTAAAACAAACGTTTTTTTTGGCCATGTTTTAGGACAACATTTCAACATACAAAGAAGTTAAAACTTAAATAAATCCCCCATTGGCCAAATCTCAGGACAGAGTTTCCTCATACAAACAAAAGTTGTTAACACTCAAACAAGCTTCCTTTAGCCAAGTTTCAGATAAAATTTCCGCATACAACAAAATTGTTAAAAGTCAAGGAAATTTTTGGCCATATTTCAAAACAGAACCTTACATGCAATATATTTGCTAAAACCCAAGTTCTCGTTGGCCAAGTCTCAGGATAGAGTTCCCTCACACAGAAAAGTTGTTAAAACTTAAACAAGTGTTCTCTAGCTAAGTTTCAGGAAGATACAAAGAAGTGGTTAAAACAAACATTTTTTCTGGCCATGTTTTAGGACAACAATTCCACATACAAAGAAGTTAAAACTTATATAAATCCCCCATTGGCCAAGTCTTAGAACAGAGTGTCCTCATACAAACAAAAGTTGTTAACACTCAAACAAGCTTCCTTTAGCCAAGTTGCAGACAAAATTTCCGCTTACAACAAAATTGTTAAAAGTCAAGGAAATCTTTTTGGCCATATTTCAAAACAGAATCTTACATGCAATATATTTGCTAAAACCCAAGTTCTCGTTGGCCAAGTCTCAGGATAGAGCTCCCTCACACAGAAAAGTTGTTAAAACTTAGACAAGTGTTCTCTATTTATGTTTCAGGAAGATACAAAGAACGGGTTAAAACAAACGTTTTTTCTGGCCATGTTTTAGGACAACATTTCCACATACAAAGAAGTTAAAACTTAAATAAGTCCCCCATTGGCCAAGTCTCAGAACAGGGTTCCCTCATACAAACAAAAGTTGTTAACACTCAAACAAGCTTCCTTTAGCCAAGTTGCAGACAAAATTTCCGCTT
>NW_019212793.1:0-1652 GCF_002443255.2 Varroa destructor | reverse complement strand
GTCCTCATACAAACAAAAGTTGTTAACACTCAAACAAGCTTCCTTTAGCCAAGTTTCAGGCAAAATGATCGCATACAACAAAATCGTTAAAAGTCAAGGAAATCTTTTTGGTCATATTTCAAAACAGAATCTTACATACAATATATTTGTTAAAACTCAAAGAAGTTCTCGTTGGCCAAGTCTCAGGATACAGTTCCCTCACACAGAAAAGTTGTTAAAACTTAAACAAGTGTTCTCTAGCTAAGTTTTAGGAAGATACAAAGAACTGGTTAAAACAAACGTTTTTTCTGGCCATGTTTTAGGACAGCATTTCTACATACAAAGAAGTTAGAACTTATAAGTCCCCCATTGGCCAAATCTCAGAACAGAGTGTCCTCATACGAACAAAAGTTGTTAACACTCAAACAAGCTTCCTTTAGCCAAGTTTCAGGCAAAATGATCGCATACAACAAAATCGTTAAAAGTCAAGGAAATCTTTTTGGTCATATTTCAAAACAGAATCTTACATACAATATATTTGTTAAAACTCAAAGAAGTTCTCGTTGGCCAAGTCTCAGGATACAGTTACTTCACACAGAAAAGTTGTTAAAACTTAAACAAGTGTTCTCTAGCTAAGTTTTAGGAAGATACAAAGAACTGGTTAAAACAAACGTTTTTTCTGGCCATGTTTTAGGACAACATTTCCACATACAAAGAAGTTAAAACTTAAATAAGTCCCCCATTGGCTAAGTTTCAGGACAGAGTTTCCTCATATAAAAAATTTGTTAACACTCAAAGAAACTTCCTTTAGCCAAGTTTCAGACAAAATTTCCGCTTACAACACAATTGTTAAAAGTCAAGGAAATCTTTTTTGGCCATATTTCAAAACAGAACGTTGACGTAATATATTTGCTAAAACCCAAGTTCTCGTTGGTCAAGTCTCAGCATAGAGTTCCCTCACACAGAAAAGTCGTTAAAACTTAAACAAGCTTCCTCTAGCCAAGTTTCAGGACAGAATTTCCGCATACAACAAAATTGTTAAAAGTCAAAGAAATCTCTTTAGCCATATTTCAAAGCAGAACCTTACATGCATTATATTTGTTAAAACTCAAAGAAGTTCTCGTTGCCGAAGTCTCAAGGTAGAGTTCCTTCACACAGAAAAGTTGTTAAAATTTAAACAAGTCTTCTCTAACTAAGTTTCAAAAAGATACAAACAAGTGGTTAAAACAACCGTTTTTTTTCTGGCCATGTTTTAGGACAACATTACCACATACAAAGAAGTCGGTAAAACTCAAATAAGTCCCCCATTGGCCAAGTCTCAGAACAGAGTTTCCTCATACAAAAAAGTTGCTAACACTCAAACAAGCTTTCTTTATCTAAGTTTCAGAACAAAACTTCCGCCTACAACAAAATTGTTGAAAGTCAAGGAAATCTTTTTGGCCATATTTCAAAATAGAATCTTACGTGCAATATATTTGCTAAAGCTCAAAGAAGTCTCAGGATGGAGCTCCCTCACACAGAAAAGTTGTTAAAACTCAAACAAGTGTTCCCTAGCTAAGTTTCAAGAAGATACAAAGAAGTGGTTAAAACAACCGTTTTTTTTCTGGCCATGTTTTAGGACAACATTTCCACATACAAAGAAGTTGTTAAAACTCAAATAAGTCCCCCATTGG
>NW_019212791.1:0-3914 GCF_002443255.2 Varroa destructor | reverse complement strand
GCTCAAAGAAGTTCTCGTTGGCCAAGTCTCAGGATAGAGTTCCCTCACACAGAAAAGTTGTTAAAACTTAAACAAGTGTTCTCTGGCTAAGTTTCAGGACAGAAGTTCCACATACAAAGAAGTGGTTAAAACAAACGCTTTTTTTCTGGCCATGTTTTAGGACAACATTACATATACAAAGGAGTTGTTAAAACTCATAATAAGTCCCCCATTGGCCAAGTCTCAGAACAGAGTTTCCTCATACAAAAAAAGTTATTAGCACTCAAACAAGCTTCCTTTAGCTAAGTTTCAGGAGAAAATTTCCACTTACAACAAAGTTGTTAAAAGTCAAGGAAATCTTTTTGGCCATATTTCAAAAGAGAACCTTACATGCAATATATTTGTTAAAACTCAAAGAAGTTCTCGTTGGCCAAATCTCAGCATAGAGCTCCCTCACATAGAAAAGTTGTTAAAACTTAAACAAGCTTCCTCTAGTTAAGTTTCAGGATAAAATTTCCACTTACAATGAAATTGTTAAAAGTCAAGGAAATCTTTTTGGCCATATTTCAAGAGAGAACCTTACATGCAATATATTTGTTAAAGCTCAAAGAAGTTCTCGTTGGCCAAGTCTCAGGATAGAGTTCCCTCACACAGAAAAGTTGTTAAAACTTAAACACAAGTGCTCCCTAGGTAAGTTTCAGGACAGAAGTTCCGCATACAAAGAAGTGGTTAAAACAAACGTTTTTTTTCTGGCCATGTTTTAGGACAACATTTCCACATACAAAGGAGTTGTTAAAACTCAAATAAGTCCCCCATTGGCCAAGTCTCAGAACAGAGTTTCTTCATACAAAAAAAAGTTGCTAACACTCAAACAAGCTTCCTCTAACTAAGTTTCAGGACAAAATTTCCTCTTACAACGAAATTGTTAAAAGTCAAGGAAATCTTTTTGGCCATATTTCAAAAGAGAACCTTACATGCAATATATTTGTTAAAGCTCAAAGAAGTTCTCGTTGGCCAAGTCTCAGGATAGAGTTCCCTCACACAGAAAAGTTGTTAAAACTTAAACAAGTGTTCTCTGGCTAAGTTTCAGGACAGAAGTTCCACATACAAAGAAGTGGTTAAAACAAACGCTTTTTTTCTGGCCATGTTTTAGGACAACATTACCATATACAAAGAGTTGTTAAAACTCATAATAAGTCCCCCATTGGCCAAGTCTCAGAACAGAGTTTCCTCATACAAAAAAAGTTATTAGCACTCAAACAAGCTTCCTTTAGCTAAGTTTCAGGAGAAAATTTCCACTTACAACAAAGTTGTTAAAAGTCAAGGAAATCTTTTTGGCCATATTTCAAAAGAGAACCTTACATGCAATATATTTGTTAAAACTCAAAGAAGTTCTCGTTGGCCAAATCTCAGCATAGAGCTCCCTCACATAGAAAAGTTGTTAAAACTTAAACAAGCTTCCTCTAGTTAAGTTTCAGGATAAAATTTCCACTTACAATGAAATTGTTAAAAGTCAAGGAAATCTTTTTGGCCATATTTCAAGAGAGAACCTTACATGCAATATATTTGTTAAAGCTCAAAGAAGTTCTCGTTGGCCAAGTCTCAGGATAGAGTTCCCTCACACAGAAAAGTTGTTAAAACTTAAACAAGTGTTCTCTGGCTAAGTTTCAGGACAGAAGTTCCACATACAAAGAAGTGGTTAAAACAAACGCTTTTTTTCTGGCCATGTTTTAGGACAACATTACCAATACAAAGGAGTTGTTAAAACTCAAATAAGTCCCCCATTGGCCAAGTCTCAGAACAGAGTTTCCTCATACAAAAAAAGTTATTAGCACTCAAACAAGCTTCCTTTAGCTAAGTTTCAGGAAAAATTTCCACTTACAACAAAGTTGTTAAAAGTCAAGGAAATCTTTTTGGCCATATTTCAAAAGAGAACCTTACATGCAATATATTTGTTAAAACTCAAAGAAGTTCTCGTTGGCCAAATCTCAGCATAGAGCTCCCTCACAAGAAAAGTTGTTAAAACTTAAACAAGCTTCCTCTAGCTAAGTTTCAGGATAAAATTTCCATTCCCTCTTACAACGAAATTGTTAAAAGTCAAGGAAATCGTTTTGGCCATATTTCAAAAGAGAACCTTATATGCAATATATTTGTTAAAGCTCGAAGAAGTTCTCGTTGGCCAAGTCTCAGGATAGAGTTCCCTCATACAGAAAAGTTGTTAAAACTTAAACACAAGTGCTCCCTAGGTAAGTTTCAGGACAGAAGTTCCGCATACAAAGAACTGGTTAAAACAAACGTTTTTTTTCTGGCCATGTTTTAGGACAACATTTCCATATACAAAGGAGTTGTTAAAACTCAAATAGGTCCCCCATTGGCCAAATCTCAGAACAGAGTTTCCTCATACAAAAAAAGTTATTAGCACTCAAACAAGCTTCCTCTAGTTAAGTTTCAGGATAAAATTTCCACTTACAATGAAATTGTTAAAAGTCAAGGAAATCTTTTTGGCCATATTTCAAGAGAGAACCTTACATGCAATATATTTGTTAAAGCTCAAAGAAGTTCTCGTTGGCCCAGTCTCAGGATAGAGTTCCCTCACACAGAAAAGTTGTTAGAACTTAAACACAAGTGCTCCCTAGGTAAGTTTCAGGACAGAAGTTCCGCATACAAAGAAGTGGTTAAAACAAACGTTTTTTTTCTGGCCATGTTTTAGGACAACATTTCCACATACAAAGGAGTTGTTAAAACTCAAATAAGTCCCCCATTGGCCAAGTTTCAGAACAGAGTTTCTTCATACAAAAAAAAAGTTGCTAACACTCAAACAAGCTTCCTCTAACTAAGTTTCAGGACAAAATTTCCTCTTACAACGAAATTGTTAAAAGTCAAGGAAATCTTTGTGGCCATATTTCAAAAGAGAACCTTACATGCAATATATTTGTTAAAGCTCAAAGAAGTTCTCGTTGGCCAAGTCTCAGGATAGAGTTCCCTCACACAGAGAAGTTGTTAAAACTTAAACACAAGTGCTCCCTAGGTAAGTTTCAGGACAGAAGTTCCGCATACAAAGAAGTGGTTAAAACAAACGCTTTTTTTCTGGCCATGTTTTAGGACAACATTACCATATACAAAGAAGTTGTTAAAACTCAAATAAGTCCCCCATTGGCCAAGTCTCAGAACAGAGTTTCCTCATACAAAAAAAGTTATTAGCACTCAAACAAGCTTCCTTTAGCTAAGTTTCAGGAGAAAATTTCCACTTACAACAAAGTTGTTAAAAGTCAAGGAAATCTTTTTGGCCATATTTCAAAAGAGAACCTTACATGCAATATATTTGTTAAAACTCAAAGAAGTTCTCGTTGGCCAAATCTCAGCATAGAGCTCCCTCACATAGAAAAGTTGTTAAAACTTAAACAAGCTTCCTCTAGTTAAGTTTCAGGATAAAATTTCCACTTACAATGAAATTGTTAAAAGTCAAGGAAATCTTTTTGGCCATATTTCAAGAGAGAACCTTACATGCAATATATTTGTTAAAGCTCAAAGAAGTTCTCGTTGGCCAAGTCTCAGGATAGAGTTCCCTCACACAGAAAAGTTGTTAAAACTTAAACACAAGTGCTCCCTAGGTAAGTTTCAGGACAGAAGTTCCGCATACAAAGAAGTGGTTAAAACAAACGTTTTTTTTCTGGCCATGTTTTAGGACAACATTTCCACATACAAAGGAGTTGTTAAAACTCAAATAAGTCCCCCATTGGCCAAGTCTCAGAACAGAGTTTCTTCATACAAAAAAAAGTTGCTAACACTCAAACAAGCTTCCTCTAACTAAGTTTCAGGACAAAATTTCCTCTTACAACGAAATTGTTAAAAGTCAAGGAAATCTTTTTGGCCATATTTCAAAAGAGAACCTTACATGCAATATATTTGTTAAAGCTCAAAGAAGTTCTCGTTGG
>NW_019212790.1:0-1206 GCF_002443255.2 Varroa destructor | reverse complement strand
TATCCTGAGACTTGGCCAACGAGAACTTCTTTGAGTTTTAGCAAATATATTACATATAAGGTTCTGTTTTGAAATATGACCAAAAAGATTTCCTTGACTTTTAACAATTTTGTTGTATGCGGAAATTTTGTCTGAAATTTGGCTAAAGGAAGCTTGTTTGAGTGTTAACAACTTTTGTTTGTATGAGAAAACTCTGTCCTGAGACTTGGCCAGTGGGGGACTTATTTAAATTTTAACTTCTTTGTATGTGGAAATGTTGTCCTAAAACATGGCCAAAAAAAACGTTTGTTTTAACTTCTTCTTTGTATCTTCCTGAAACTTAGCTAGAGAACACTTGGTTAAGTTTTAACAACTTTTCTGTATGAGGAAACTCTATTTTGAGACTTGACCAACGAGAACTTCTTTGAGTTTTAACAAATACACTACATGTAAGGTTCTGTTTTGAAATATGACCAAAAAGATTTCCTTGACTTTTAACAATTTTGTTGTATACGGCAATTTTGTCTGAAACTTGGCTAAAGGAAGCTTGTTTGAGTGTTAACAACTTTTTTTGTATGAGGAAACTCTGTCCTGAGACTTGGCCAATGGGGGACTTATTTAAGTTTTAACTTCTTTGTATGTGGAAATGTTGTCCTAAAACATGGCCAAAAAAAACGTTTGTTTTAACCACTTTTTTGCATTTTCATGAAACTTAGCTAGAGCACACTGGTTTAAGTTTTAACAACTTTTCTGTGTGAGGGAACCCTATCCTGAGACTTGACCAACGAGAACTTGGGTTTTAGCAAATATATTGCATGTAAGATTCTGTTTTGAAATATGGCCAAAAAGACTTCCTTGACTTTTAACAATTTTGTTGTAAGCGGAAATTTTGTCTGAAATTTGGCTAAAGGAAGCTTGTTTGAGTGTTAACAACTTTTATTTGTACGAGGAAACTCTGTCCTGAGACTTGGCCAATGGGGGACTTATTTAAGTTTTAACTTCTTTGTATGTGGAAATGTTGTCCTAAAACATGGCCAAAAAAAAACGTTTGTTTTAACCACTTCTTCGTATCTTCCTGAAACTTAGCCAGAGAATACTTGTTTAAGTTTTAACAGCTTTTCTAGATGAGGAAACTTTATTTTGAGACTTGGCCAACGAGAACTTGGGTTTTCGCAAATATATTACATGTAAGGTTCTGTTTTGAAACATGACCAAAAAGATTTCCTT
>NW_019212789.1:0-1139 GCF_002443255.2 Varroa destructor | reverse complement strand
TTAAAACTTAAATAAGTCCTCCACTGGCCAAGTCTCAGGACAGAGTTTCCTCATACAAACAAAAGTTGTTAACACACAAACAAGCTTCCTTTAGCCAAATTTCAGACAAAATTTCCGCTTACAACAAAATTGTTAAAAGTCAAGGAAATCTCTTTGGTCATATTTCAAAACAGAACCTTACATGTAGTATATTTGTTAAAACTCTAAGAAGTTCTCGTTGACGAAGTCTCAGGATAGAATTCCCTCACACAGAAAAGTTGTTAAAACTTGAACAAGTGTTCTCTAGCTAAGTTTCAGGAAGATACAAAGAAGTGGTTAAAACAAACGTTTTTTTTGGCCATGTTTTAGGGCAACATTTCCATATACAAAGAAGTTAAAACTTAAATAAGTCGCCCGTTGGCCAAGTCTCAGGACAGAGTTTCCTCATACAAACAAAAGTTGTTAACACTCAAACAAGCTTCCGTTAGCCAAGTTGCAGACAAAATTTCCGCGTACAACAAAATTGTTAAAAGTCAAGGAAATCTTTTTGGCCATATTTCAAAACAGAATCTTACAGGCAATATATTTGCTAAAACCCAAGTTTTCGTTGGTCAAGTCTCAGGATAGAGTTCCCTCACACAGAAAAGTTGTTAAAACTTAAACCAGTGTGCTCTAGCTAAGTTTCATGAAAATACAAAGAAGTGGTTAAAACAAACGTTTTTTTCGGCCATGTTTTAGGACAACATTTCCACATACAAAGAAGTTAAAACTTAAATAAGTCCCCCATTGGCCAAGTCTCAGGACAGAGTTTTCTCGTACAAATAAAAGTTGTTAACACTCAAACAAGCTTCCTTTAGCCAAATTTCAGACAAAATTTCCGCTTACAACAAAATTGTTAAAAGTCAAGGAAATCTTTTTGGTCATATTTCGAAACAGAACCTTACATGTAGTATATTTGTTAAAACTCTAAGAAGTTCTCGTTGGCCAAGTCTCAGGATAGAGTTCCCTCACACAGAAAAGTTGTTAAAACTTAAACCAGTGTGCTCTAGCTAAGTTTCATGAAAATACAAAGAAGTGGTTAAAACAAACGTTTTTTTTGGCCATGTTTTAGGACAACATTTCCACATACAAAGAAGTTCAAACTTAAATAAGTCCCCCAT
>NW_019212787.1:0-1286 GCF_002443255.2 Varroa destructor | reverse complement strand
AGGATAGAGTTCCCTCACACAGAAAAGTTGTTAAAACTTAAACCAGTGTTCTCTAGCTAAGTTTCATGAAGGTACAAAGAAGTGGTTAAGACAAACGGTTTTTTTTTGCCATGTTTTAGGACAACATTTCCACACACAAAGCAGTTAAAACTTAAATAAGTCTCCCATTGGCCAAGTCTCAGGACAGAGTTTCCTCGTACAAACAAAAGTTGTTAACACTCAAACAAGCTTCCTTTAGCCAAGTTTCAGATAAAATTTCCGCATACAATAAAATTGTCAAAAGTCAAGGAAATCTTTTTGGTCATATTTCAAAACAGAATTCTACATGCAATATATTTGCTAAAACCCAAGTTCTCGTTGGTAAAGTCTCAAAATAGAGTTTCCTGATACAGAAAAGCTGTTAAAACTTAAACAAGTATTCTCTAACTAAGTTTCAGGAAGATACAAAGAAGTGGTTAAAACAAACGTTTTTTTTTGGCCATGTTTTAGGACAACATTTCCACATACAAAGAAGTTAAAACTTAAATAAGTCCTCCATTGGCCAAGTCTCAGGACAGAGTTTCCTCATACAAACAAAAGTTGTTAACACTCAAACAAGCTTCCTTTAGCCAAGTTTCAGACAAAATTTCCGCATACAACAAAATTGTTAAGAGTCAAGGAAATCTTTTTGGCCATATTTCAATACAGAACCTTACATGCAATATATTTGCTAAAACCCAAGTTCTCGTTAGCCAAGACTCAAAATAGAGTTTCCTCATACAGAAAAGCTGTTAAAACTTAAACAAGTATTCTGTAGCTAAGTTTCAGGAAGATAGAAGTGGTTAAAACAAACATTTTCTCTGGTCATGTTTTAGGACAACATTTCCACATACAAAGCTGTTAAAACTTAAATAAGTCCCCCATTGGCCAAGTCTCAGGACAGAGTCTCCTCATACAAACAAAAGTTGTTAACAGTCAAACAAGCTTCCTTTAGCCAAGTTTCAGACAAAATTTCCGCATACAACAAAATTATTAAAAGTCAAGGAAACCTCTTTGGTCATGTTTCAATACAGGACCTTACATGTAATATATTTGCGAAAACCCAAGTTCTCGTTGGCCAAGTCTCAAAATAGAGTTTCCTCATACAGAAAAGCTGTTAAAACTTAAACAAGTATTCTCTAGCTAAGTTTGAGGAAGATACAAAGAAGTGGTTAAAACAAACGTTTTTTTTTGGCCATGTTTTAGGACAACATTTCCACATACAGAGCAGTTAAAACTTAAATAAGTCCCCCATTGGCCAAGTCTCA
>NW_019212786.1:0-5349 GCF_002443255.2 Varroa destructor | reverse complement strand
AAAAGATTTCCTTGACTTTTAACAATTTTGTTGTAAGCGGAAATTTTGTCTGAAACTTGGCTAAAGGAAGCTTGTTTGAGTGTTAACAACTTTTGTTTGTATGAGGAAACTCTGTCCTGAGACTTGGCCAATGGGGGACTTATATAAGTTTTAACTTCTTTATATGTGGAAATGTTGTCCTAAAGCATGGCCAAAAAAAACGTTTGTTTTAACCACCTCTTTGTATCTTCCTGAAACTTAGCTAGAGAATACTTGTTTAAGTTTTAGTAGCTTTTTTGTATGAGGAAACTCTATTTTGAGACTTGACCAACGAGAACTTGGGTTTTAGCAAATATATTCCGTTAAGATTCTGTTTTGAAATATGGCCAAAAAAGATTTCCTTGACTTTTAACAATTTTGTTGTAAGCGGAAATTTTGTCTGAAACTTGGCTAAAGGAAGCTTGTTTGAGTGTTAACAACTTTTGTTTGTATGAGGACACTCTGTTCTGAGACTTGGCCAATGGGGAACTTATATAAGTTTTAACTTCTTTGTATGTGGAAATGTTGTCCTAAAACATGGCCAGAAAAAACGTTTGTTTTAACCACTTCTTTGTATCTTCCTGAAACTTAGATAGAGAATACTTGTTTAAGTTTTAACAGCTTTTCTGTATGAGGAAACTCTATTTTGAGACTTGACCAACGAGAACTTGGGTTTTAGCAAATATATTACGTTAAGATTCTGTTTTGAAGTATGGCCAAAAAGATTTCCTTGACTTTTAACAATTTTGTTGTAAGCGGAAATTTTGTCTGAAACTTGGCTAAAGGAAGCTTGTTTGAGTGTTAACAACTTTTGTTTGTATGAGGAAACTCTGTCCTGAGACTTGGCCAATGGGGGACTTATTTAAGTTTTAACTTCTTTGTATGTGGAAATGTTGTCCTAAAACATGGCCAAAAAAAAACGTTTGTTTTAACCACTTCTTTGTATCTTCCTGAAACTTAGATAGAGAATACTTGTTTAAGTTTTAACAGCTTTTCTGTATGAGGAAACTCTATTTTGAGACTTGACCAACGAGAACTTGGGTTTTAGCAAATATATTACGTTAAGATTCTGTTTTGAAGTATGGCCAAAAAGATTTCCTCGACTTTTAACAATTTTGTTGTAAGCGGAAATTTTGTTTGAAACTTGGCTAAAGGAAACTTGTTTGAGTGTTAACAACTTTTGTTTGTATGAGGAAACTCTGTCCTGAGACTTGGCCAATGGGGGACTTATATAAGTTTTAACTTCTTTGTATGTGGAAATGTTGTCCTAAAACATGGCCAAAAAAAAACGTTTGTTTTAACCACTTCTTTGTATCTTCCTGAAACTTAGATAGAGAATACTTGTTTAAGTTTTAACAGCTTTTCTGTATGAGGAAACTCTATTTTGAGACTTGACCAACGAGAACTTGGGTTTTAGCAAATATATTACGTTAAGATTCTGTTTTGAAATATGGCCAAAAAGATTTCCTTGACTTTTAACAATTTTGTTGTAAGCGGAAATTTTGTCTGAAACTTGGCTAAAGGAAGTTTGTTTGAGTGTTAACAACTTTTTTATATGAGGAAACTCTGTCCTGAGACTTGGCCAATGGGGGACTTATTTAAGTTTTAACTTCTTTGTATGTGGAAATGTTGTCCTAAAACATGGCCAAAAAAAAACGGTTGTTTTAACCACTTCTTTGTATCTTCCTGAAACTTAGATAGAGAATACTTGTTTAAGTTTTAACAGCTTTTCTGTATGAGGAAACTCTATTTTGAGACTTGACCAACGAGAACTTGGGTTTTAGCAAATATATTACGTTAAGATTCTGTTTTGAAGTATGGCCAAAAAGATTTCCTCGACTTTTAACAATTTTGTTGTAAGCGGAAATTTTGTTTGAAACTTGGCTAAAGGAAACTTGTTTGAGTGTTAGCAACTTCTGTTTGTATGAGGAAACTCTGTTCTGAGACTTGGCCAATGGGGGACTTATATAAGTTTTAACTTCTTTGTATGTGGAAATGTTGTCCTAAAACATGGCCAAAAAAAACGTTTGTTTTAACCACTTCTTTGTATCTTCCTGAAACTTAGATAGAGAATACTTGTTTAAGTTTTAACAGCTTTTCTGTATGAGGAAACTCTATTTTGAGACTTGACCAACGAGAACTTGGGTTTTAGCAAATATATTACGTTAAGATTCTGTTTTGAAGTATGGCCAAAAAGATTTCCTTGACTTTTAACAATTTTGTTGTAAGCGGAAATTTTGTTTGAAACTTGGCTAAAGGAAGCTTGTTTGAGTGTTAACAACTTTTGTTTGTATGAGGAAACTCTGTCCTGAGACTTGGCCAATGGGGGACTTATATAAGTTTTAACTTCTTTATATGTGGAAATGTTGTCCTAAAGCATGGCCAAAAAAAAACGTTTGTTTTAACCACCTCTTTGTATCTTCCTGAAACTTAGCTAGAGAATACTTGTTTAAGTTTTAGTAGCTTTTTTGTATGAGGAAACTCTATTTTGAGACTTGACCAACGAGAACTTGGGTTTTAGCAAATATATTCCGTTAAGATTCTGTTTTGAAATATGGCCAAAAAAGATTTCCTTGACTTTTAACAATTTTGTTGTAAGCGGAAATTTTGTCTGAAACTTGGCTAAAGGAAGTTTGTTTGAGTGTTAACAACTTTTTTATATGAGGAAACTCTGTCCTGAGACTTGGCCAATGGGGGACTTATTTAAGTTTTAACTTCTTTGTATGTGGAAATGTTATCCTAAAACATGGCCAAAAAAAAACGGTTGTTTTAACCACTTCTTTGTATCTTCCTGAAACTTAGATAGAGAATACTTGTTTAAGTTTTAACAGCTTTTCTGTATGAGGAAACTCTATTTTGAGACTTGACCAACGAGAACTTGGGTTTTAGCAAATATATTACGTTAAGATTCTGTTTTGAAGTATGGCCAAAAAGATTTCCTCGACTTTTAACAATTTTGTTGTAAGCGGAAATTTTGTTTGAAACTTGGCTAAAGGAAACTTGTTTGAGTGTTAGCAACTTCTGTTTGTATGAGGAAACTCTGTCCTGAGACTTGGCCAATGGGGGACTTATATAAGTTTTAACTTCTTTGTATGTGGAAATGTTGTCCTAAAACATGGCCAAAAAAAAACGGTTGTTTTAACCACTTCTTTGTATCTTCCTGAAACTTAGATAGAGAATACTTGTTTAAGTTTTAACAGCTTTTCTGTATGAGGAAACTCTATTTTGAGACTTGACCAACGAGAACTTGGGTTTTAGCAAATATATTACGTTAAGATTCTGTTTTGAAGTATGGCCAAAAAGATTTCCTTGACTTTTAACAATTTTGTTGTAAGCGGAAATTTTGTTTGAAACTTGGCTAAAGGAAGCTTGTTTGAGTGTTAACAACTTTTGTTTGTATGAGGACACTCTGTTCTGAGACTTGGCCAATGGGGGACTTATAAGTTTTAACTTCTTTGTATGTAGAAATGTTGTCCTAAAACATGGCCAGAAAAAACGTTTGTTTTAACTACTTCTTTGTATCTTCCTGAAACTTAGCTAGAGAACACCTGTTTAAGTTTTAACAACTTTTCTGTGTAAGGAAACTCTATCCTGAGACTTGGCCAACGAGAACTTCTTTGAGTTTTAACAAATATATTGCATGTAAGGTTCTGTTTTGAAATATGACCAAAAAGATTTCCCTGACTTTTAACGATTTTGTTGTATGCGGTCATTTTGTCTGAAACTTGGCTAAAGGAAGCTTGTTTGAGTGTTAACAACGTTTTTATATGAGGACACTCTGTTCTGAGACTTGGCCAATGGGGGACTTATATAAGTTTTAACTTCTTTGTATGTGGAAATGTTGTCCTAAAACATGGCCAGAAAAAAACGTTTGTTTTAACCACTTCTTTGTATCTTCCTGAAACTTAGCTAGAAAATACTTGTTTAAGTTTTAACAGCTTTTCTGTATGAGGAAACTCTAGTTTGAGACTTGACCAACAAGAACTTGGGTTTTACCAAATATATTCCGTTAAGATTCTGTTTTGAAATATAGCCAAAAAAGATTTCCTTGATTTTTAACAATTTTGTTGTAAGCGGAAATTTTGTCTGAAACTTGGCTAAAGGAAGCTTGTTTGAGTGTTAACAACGTTTTTATATGAGGACACTCTGTTCTGAGACTTGGCTAATGGGCGACTTATTTAAGTTTTAACTTCTTTATATGTGAAAATGTTGTCCTAAAGCATGGCCAAAAAAAAACGTTTGTTTTAACCACTTCTTTGTATCTTCCTGAAACTTAGCTAGAGAACACCTGTTTAAGTTTTAACAACTTTTCTGTGTGAGGGAACTCTATCCTGAGACTTGACCAACGAGAACTTGGGTTTTAGCAAATATATTACGTTAAGATTCTGTTTTGAAGTATGGCCAAAAAGATTTCCTTGACTTTTAACAATTTTGTTGTAAGCGGAAATTTTGTCTGAAACTTGGCTAAAGGAAGCTTGTTTGAGTCTTAACAACTTTTATTTGTATGAGGAAACTCTGTCCTGAGACTTGGCCAATGGGGGACTTATTTAAGTTTTAACTTCTTTATATGTGGAAATGTTGTCCTAAAGCATGGCCAAAAAAAAACGTTTGTTTTAACCACTTCTTTGTATCTTCCTGAAACTTAGCTAGAGAATACTTGTTTAAGTTTTAACAGCTTTTCTGTGTGAGGGAATTCTATCCTGAGACTTGGCCAACGAGAGCTTCTTTGAGTTTTAACAAATATATTGCATGTAAGATTCTGTTTTGAAATATGACCAAAAAGATTTCCCTGACTTTTAACAATTTTGTTGTATGCGGTCATTTTGTCTGGAACTTGGCTAAAGGAAGCTTGTTTGAGTGTTAACAACTTTTGTTTGTATGAGGACACTCTGTTCTGAGACTTGGCCAATGGGGGACTTATAAGTTTTAACTTCTTTGTATGTAGAAATGTTGTCCTAAAACATGGCCAGAAAAAACGTTTGTTTTAACTACTTCTTTGTATCTTCCTGAAACTCAGATAGAGAATACTTGTTTAAGTTTTAACAGCTTTTCTGTATGAGGAAACTCTATTTTGAGACTTGATCAACGAGAACTTGGGTTTTAGCAAATATATTACGTTAAGATTCTGTTTGAAGTATGGCCAAAAGGATTTCGTTGACTTTTAACAATTTTGTTATAAGCGGAAATTTCGTCTGAAACTTGGCTAAAGGAAGCTTGTTTGAGTGTTAACAACTTTTGTTTGTATGAGGAAACTCTATTTTGAAACTTGACCAACGAGAACTTGGGTTTTACCAAATATATTCCGTTAAGGTTCTCTTTTGAAGTATGACC
>NW_019212785.1:0-1011 GCF_002443255.2 Varroa destructor | reverse complement strand
GATTCTGTTTTGAAATATGGCCAAAAAGATTTTTTTGACTTTTAGCGATTTTATTGTATGCGGAAATTTTGTCTGAAACTTGGCTAAAGGAAGCTGGCTTGAGTGTAAACAACTTTTGTTTGTATGAGGACACTCTGTTCTGAGACTTGGCCAATGGGGGATTTATATAAGTTTTAACTTCTTTGTATGTGGAATTGTTGTCCTAAAACATGGCCAGAAAAAACGTTTGTTTTAACCACTTCTATCTTCCTGAAACTTAGCTAGAGAATACTTGTTTAAGTTTTAACAGCTTTTCTGTATGAGGAAACTCTATTTTGAGACTTGACCAACGAGAACTTGGGTTTTAGCAAATATATTGCATGTAAGGTTCTGTATTGAAACATGACCAAAGAGGTTTCTTTGACTTTTAATGATTTTGTTGTATGCGGAAATTTTGTCTGAAACTTGGCTAAAGGAAGCTTGTTTGACTGTTAACAACTTTTGTTTGTATGAGGAAACTCTGTTCTAAGACTTGGCCAACGGGGGACTTATATAAGTTTTAACTTCTTTGTATGTAGAAATGTTGTCCTAAATCATGGCCAAAAAAAAACGTTTGTTTTAATCACTTCTTTGTATCTTCCTGAAACTTAGCTAGAGAATACTTGTTTAAGTTTTAACAGCTTTTCTGTAAGGAAATTCTATTTTGAGATTTGACCAACGAGAACTTGGGTTTTAGCAAATATATTACGTTAAGATTCTGTTTTGAAATATGGCCAAAAAGATTTCCTTGACTTTTAACAATTTTGTTGTAAGCGGAAATTTTGTCTGAAACTTGGCTAAAGGAAGCTTGCTTGAGTGTTAACAACTTTTGTTTGTATGAGGAAATTCTGTCCTGAGACTTGGCCAATAGGGGACTTATTTAAGTTTTGACTTCTTTGTATGTGGAAATGTTGTCCTCAAACATGACCAGAAAAAATGTTTGTTTTAACCACTTCTATCTTCCTGAAACTTAGCTAGAGAATACTTGTTTAA
>NW_019212784.1:0-2483 GCF_002443255.2 Varroa destructor | reverse complement strand
GAAATATGGCCAAAAAGATTTCCTTGACTTTTAACAACTTTGTTGTAAGTGGAAATTTTCTCCTGAAACTTAGCTAAAGGAAGCTTGTTTGAGTGCTAATAACTTTTTTTGTATGAGGAAACTCTGTTCTGAGACTTGGCCAATGGGGGACTTATTATGAGTTTTAACAACTTCTTTGTATATGGTAATGTTGTCCTAAAACATGGCCAGGAAAAAAAGCGTTTGTTTTAACCACTTCTTTGTATGTGGAACTTCTGTCCTGAAACTTAGCCAGAGAACACTTGTTTAAGTTTTAACAACTTTTCTGTGTGAGGGAACTCTATCCTGAGACTTGGCCAACGAGAACTTCTTTGAGCTTTAACAAATATATTGCATGTAAGGTTCTCTTTTGAAATATGGCCAAAAAGATTTCCTTGACTTTTAACAATTTCGTTGTAAGAGGAAATTTTGTCCTGAAACTTAGTTAGAGGAAGCTTGTTTGAGTGTTAGCAACTTTTTTTTGTATGAAGAAACTCTGTTCTGAGACTTGGCCAATGGGGGACTTATTTGAGTTTTAACAACTCCTTTGTATGTGGAAATGTTGTCCTAAAACATGGCAAAAAAAAAAAGAGAACCTTACATGCAATATATTTGTTAAAACTCAAAGAAGTTCTCGTTGGCCAAGTTTCAGGATAGAGTTCCCTCACACAGAAAAGTTGTTAAAACTTAAACACAAGTGCTCTCTAGCTAAGTTTCAGGACAGAAGTTCCACATACAAAGAAGTGGTTAAAACAAACGCTTTTTTTCTGGCCATGTTTTAGGACAACATTACCATATACAAAGAAGTTGTTAAAACTCATAATAAGTCCACCATTGGCCAAGCCTCAGAACAGAGTTTCCTCATACAAAAGAAGTTATTAGCACTCAAACAAGCTTCCTTTAGCTAAGTTTCAGGAGAAAATTTCCACTTACAACAAAGTTGTTAAAAGTCAAGGAAATCTTTTTGGCCATATTTCAAAAGAGAACCTTACATGCAATATATTTGTTAAAACTCAAAGAAGTTCTCGTTGGCCAAATCTCAGCATAGAGCTCCCTCATACAGAAAAGTTGTTAAAACTTAAACACGAGTGCTCCCTAGGTAAGTTTCAGGACAGAAGTTCCACATACAAAGAAGTGGTTAAAACAAACGCTTTTTTTCTGGCCATGTTTTAGGACAACATTTCTACATACAAAGGAGTTGTTAAAACTCAAATAAGTCCCCCATTGGCCAAGTCTCAGAACAGAGTTTCTTCATACAAAAAAAAGTTGCTAACACTCAAACAAGCTTCCTCTAACTAAGCTTCAGGACAAAATTTCCTCTTACAACGAAACTGTTAAAAGTCAAGAAAATCTTTTTGGCCATATTTCAAAAGAGAACCTTACATGCAATATATTTGTTAAAGCTCAAGGAAGTTCTCGTTGACCAAGTCTCAGGATAGAGTTCCCTCACACAGAAAAGTTGTTAAAACTTAAACACAAGTGCTCTCCAGCTAAGTTTCAGGACAGAAGTCCCACATACAAAGAAGTGGTTAAAACAAACGTTTTTTTTTCTGGCCATGTTTTAGGACAACATTTCCACATACAAAGGAGTTGTTAAAACTCAAATAAGTCCCCCATTGGCCAAATCTCAGAACAGAGGTTTTTCTTCATACAAAAAAAAGTTGCTAACACTCAAACAAGCTTCCTCTAACTAAGTTTCAGGACAAAATTTCCTCTTACAACGAAATTGTTAAAAGTCAAGGAAATCTTTTTGGCCATATTTCAAAAGAGAACCTTACATGCAATATATTTGTTAAAGCTCAAAGAAGTTCTCGTTGGCCAAGTCTCAGGATAGAGTTCCCTCACACAGAAAAGTTGTTAAAACTTAAACACAAGTGCTTCCTAGGTAAGTTTCAGGACAGAGTTCCGCATACAAGAAGTGGTTAAAACAAACTTTTTTTTCTGGCCATGTTTTAGGACAACATTTCCACATACAAAGGAGTTGTTCAAGACTCAAATAAGTCCCCCATTGGCCAAGTCTCAGAACAGAGTTTCTTCATACAAAAAAAAGTGCTAACACTCAAACAAGCTTCCTCTAACTAAGTTTCAGGACAAAATTTCCTCTTACAACGAAATTGTTAAAAGTCAAGGAAATCTTTTTGGCCATATTTCAAAAGAGAACCTTACATGCAATATATTTGTTAAAGCTCAAAGGAAGTTCTCATTGGCCAAGTCTCAGGAATAGAGTTCCCTCACACAGAAAAGTTGTTAAAACTTAACACAAGTGTCTCTCTGCTAAGTTTCAGGACAGAAGTTCCACATACAAAGAAGTGGTTAAAACAAACGTTTTTTTTCTGGCTATGTTTTAGGACAACATTCCATCATACAAAGAGTTGTTAAAACTCAAATAAGTCCCCCATTGGCCGAAGTCTCAGAACAGAGTTTCCTCATACAAAAAAAGTTATTAGCACTCAAACAAGCTTCCT
>NW_019212783.1:0-1817 GCF_002443255.2 Varroa destructor | reverse complement strand
GTGTAAGTCCCCCATTGGCCAAGTCTCAGAACAGAGTTTCCTCATACAAACAAAAGTTGTTAACAGTCAAGCAAGCTTCCTTTAGCTAAGTTTCAGACAAAATTGCCGCTTACAACAAAATCGTTAAAAGTCAAGAAAATCTTTTTGGCCATATTTCAAAACAGAATCTTACATGTAATATATCTGCTAAAACTCAAGTTCTCGTTGGCCAAGTCTCAGGATAGAGTTCCCTCACACACAAAAGTTGTTAAAACTTAAACAAGTGTTCTCTAGCTAAGTCTCAGGAAGATACAAAGAAGTGGTTAAAACAAACGTTTTTTTTTGGCCATCTTTCAGGACAATATTTCCACATACGAAGAAGTTAAAACTTAAATAAGTCCCCAAAGGCCAAGTCTCAGGACAGAGTTTCCTCATACAAACAAAATGTTGTTAATAGTCAAGCAAGCTTCCTTTAGCCAAGTTTCAGACAAAATTGCCGCTTACAACAAAATCGTTAAAAGTCAAGAAAATTTTTTTGGCCATATTACAAACAGAATCTTACATATAATATATTTGCTGAAACTCAAGTTCTCGTTGGTCAAGTCTCAGTATAGAGTTTCCTCACACAGAAAAGTTGTTAAAACTTAAACAAGTGTTCTCTAGCTAAGTTTCAGGAAGATACAAAGAAGTGGTTAAAACAAACGTTTTCTTTTGGCCATCTTTTAGGATAACATTTCCACGTACAAAGAAGTTAAAACTTATATAAGTTCCCCATTGGCCAAGTCTCAGAACAGAGTTTCCTCATACAAACAAAAGTTGTTAACAGTCAAGCAAGCTTCCTTTAGCCAAGTTTCAGACAAAATTGCCGCTTACAACAAAATCGTTAAAAGTCAAGAAAATATTTTTGGCCATATTACAAACAGAATCTTACATGTAATATATTTGCTAAAACTCAAGTTCTCGTTGGTCAAGTCTCAGTATAGAGTTTCCTCATACAGAAAAGTTGTTAAAACTTAAACAAGTGTTCTCTATCTAAGTTTCAGGAAGATACAAAGAATTGGTTAAAACAAACATTTTTTCTGGCAATGTTTTTGGACAACATTTCCACATACAAAGAAGTTAAAACTTATATAAGTTCCCCATTGGCCAAGTCTCAGAACAGAGTGTCCTCATACAAACAAAAGTTTTTAACACTCAAACAAGCTTCCTTTAGCCAAGTTTCAGACAAAATTTCCGCATACAACAAAATTATTAAAAGTCAAGGAAACCTCTTTGGTCATGTTTCAATACAGAACCTTACATGCAATATATTTGCTAAAACCCAAGTTCTCGTTGGTCAAGTCTCAGAATAGGGTTCCCTCACACAGAAAAGTTGTTAAAACTTAAACAAGTGTTCTCTAGCTAAGTTTCAGGATAAAATTTCCACTTACAATGAAATTGTTAAAAGTCAAGGAAATCTTTTTGGCCATATTTCAAGAGAGAACCTTACATGCAATATATTTGTTAAACCTCAAAGAAGTTCTCGTTGGCCAAGTCTCAGGACAGAGTTCCCTCACACAGAAAAGTTGTTAAAACTTAAACAAGTGTTCTCTGGCTAAGTTTCAGGACAGAAGTTCCACATACAAAGAAGTGGTTAAAACAAACGCTTTTTTTCTGGCCATGTTTTAGGACAATGTTACCATATACAAAGAAGTTGTTAAAACTCATAATAAGTCCCCCATTGGCCAAGTCTCAGAACAGAGTTTCCTCATACAAAAAAAGTTATTAGCACTCAAACAAGCTTCCTCTAACTAAGTTTCAGGACAAAATTTCCTTTTACAACGAAATTGTTAAAAGTC
>NW_019212782.1:0-2888 GCF_002443255.2 Varroa destructor | reverse complement strand
GAGGGAGCTCTATGCTGAGACTTGGCCAACGAGAACTTCTTTGAGTTTTAACAAATATATTGCATGTAAGGTTCTCTTTTGAAATATGGCCAAAAAGATTTCCTTGACTTTTAACAACTTTGTTGTAAGTGGAAATTTTTCCTGAAACTTAGCTAAAGGAAGCTTGTTTGAGTGCTAATAACTTTTTTTGTATGAGGAAACTCTGTTCTGAGACTTGGCCAATGGGGGACTTATTATGAGTTTTAACAACTTCTTTGTATATGGTAATGTTGTCCTAAAACATGGCCAGAAAAAAAGCGTTTGTTTTAACCACTTCTTTGTATGTGGAACTTCTGTCCTGAAACTTAGCCAGAGAACACTTGTTTAAGTTTTAACAACTTTTCTGTGTGAGGGAACTCTATCCTGAGACTTGGCCAACGAGAACTTCTTTGAGCTTTAACAAATATATTGCATGTAAGGTTCTCTTTTGAAATATGGCCAAAAAGATTTCCTTGACTTTTAACAATTTCGTTGTAAGAGGAAATTTTGTCCTGAAACTTAGTTAGAGGAAGCTTGTTTGAGTGTTAGCAACTTTTTTTTGTATGAAGAAACTCTGTTCTGAGACTTGGCCAATGGGGGACTTATTTGAGTTTTAACAACTCCTTTGTATGTGGAAATGTTGTCCTAAAACATGGCCAGAAAAAAAACGTTTGTTTTAACCACTTCTTTGTATGCGGAACTTCTGTCCTGAAACTTACCTAGGGAGCACTTGTGTTTAAGTTTTAACAACTTTTCTGTGTGAGGGAACTCTATCCTGAGACTTGGCCAACGAGAACTTCTTTGAGCTTTAACAAATATATTGCATGTAAGGTTCTCTTTGAAATATGGCCAAAAAGATTTCCTTGACTTTTAACAATTTCATTGTAAGTGGAAATTTTATCCTGAAACTTAACTAGAGGAAGCTTGTTTAAGTTTTAACAACTTTTCTATGTGAGGGAGCTCTATGCTGAGATTTGGCCAACGAGAACTTCTTTGAGTTTTAACAAATATATTGCATGTAA
The DNA here is from genome assembly GCF_002443255.2 of Varroa destructor. Classification (NCBI taxonomy): domain Eukaryota; kingdom Metazoa; phylum Arthropoda; class Arachnida; order Mesostigmata; family Varroidae; genus Varroa; species Varroa destructor. Next base: position 1,848 of record NW_019212782.1, on the reverse strand, counting down.
GGTTCTCTTTTGAAATATGGCCAAAAAGATTTCCTTGACTTTTAACAACTTTGTTGTAAGTGGAAATTTTCTCCTGAAACTTAGCTAAAGGAAGCTTGTTTGAGTGCTAATAACTTTTTTTGTATGAGGAAACTCTGTTCTGAGACTTGGCCAATGGGGGACTTATTTGAGTTTTAACAACTTCTTTGTATATGGTAATGTTGTCCTAAAACATGGCCAGAAAAAAAGCGTTTGTTTTAACCACTTCTTTGTATGTGGAACTTCTGTCCTGAAACTTAGCCAGAGAACGCTTGTTTAAGTTTTAACAATTTTTCTGTGTGAGGGAACTCTATCCTGAGACTTGGCCAACGAGAATTTCTTTAAGCTTTAAAAAATATATTGCATGTAAGGTTCTCTTTTGAAATATGGCCAAAAAGATTTCCTTGACTTTTAACAATTTTGTTGTAAGCGGAAATTTTGTCCTCAAACTTAGTTAGAGGAAGCTTGTTTGAGTGTTAGTAACTTTTTTTTGTATGAGGAAACTCTGTTCTGAGACTTGGCCAATGGGGGACTTATTTGAGTTTTAACAACTTCTTTGTATATGGTAATGTTGTCCTAAAACATGGCCAGAAAAAAAGCGTTTGTTTTAACCACTTTTTTGTATGCGGAACTTCTGTCCTGAAACTTAGCTAGAGAACCCTTGTTTAAGTTTTAACAACTTTTCTGTGTGAGGGAACTCTATCCTGAGACCTGGCCAACGAGAACTTCTTTGAGCTTTAACAAATATATTGCATGTAAGGTTCTCTTTTGAAATATGGCCAAAAAGATTTCCTTGACTTTTAACAATTTTGTTGTAAGCGGAAATTTTGTCCTGAAACTTAGTTAGAGGAAGCTTGTTTGAGTGCTAATAACTTTTTTTGTATGAGGAAACTCTGTTCTGAGACTTGGCCAATGGGGGACTTATTATGAGTTTTAACAACTCCTTTGTATATGGTAATGTTGTCCTAAAACATGGCCAGAAAAAAAGTGTTCGTTTTAACCACTTCTTTGTATGTGGAACTTCTGTCCTGAAACTTAGCCAGAGAACACTTGTTTAAGTTTTAACAACTTTTCTGTGTGAGGGAACTCTATCCTGAGACTTGGCCAACGAGAACTTCTTTGAGCTTTAACAAATATATTGCATGTAAGGTTCTCTCTTGAAATATGGCCGAAAAGATTTCCTTGACTTTTAACGATTTCATTGTAAGTGGAAATTTTATCCTGAAACTTAACTAGAGGAAGCTCGTTTAAGTTTTAACAACTTTTTTATGTGAGGTAGCTCTATGCTGAGATTTGGCCAACGAGAACTTCTTTGAGTTTTAACAAATATATTGCATGTAAGGTTCTCTTTTGAAATATGGCCAAAAAGATTTCCTTGACTTTTAACAACTTTGTTGTAAGTGGAAATTTTCTCCTGAAACTTAGCTAAAGGAAGCTTGTTTGAGTGCTAATAACTTTTTTTGTATGAGGAAACTCTGTTCTGAGACTTGGCCAATGGGGGACTTATTATGAGTTTTAACAACTCTTTGTATATGGTAATGTTGTCCTAAAACATGGCCAGAAAAAAAGCGTTTGTTTTAACCACTTCTTTGTATGTGGAACTTCTGTCCTGAAACTTAGCCAGAGAACACTTGTTTAAGTTTTAACAACTTTTCTTGTGAGGGACTCTATCTGAGATTGGCCAACGAGAACTTCTTTGAGTTTAACAAATATATTGCATGTAAGGTTCTCTTTTGAAATATGGCCAAAAAGATTTCCTTGACTTTTAACAATTTGTTGTAAGTGGAAATTTTCTCCTGAAACTTAGCTAAAGGAAGCTTGTTTGAGTGC
>NW_019212781.1:0-2812 GCF_002443255.2 Varroa destructor | reverse complement strand
GTTAACAACTTTTGTTTGTATGAGGAAACTCTGTCCTGAGACTTGGCCAATGGGGGACTTATTTAAGTTTTAACTTCTTTGTATGTGGAAATGTTGTCCTAAAACATGGCCAAAAAAAAACGTTTGTTTTAACCACTTCTTTGTATCTTCCTGAAACTTAGCTAGAGAACACCTGGTTTAAGTTTTAACAACTTTTCTGTGTGAGGGAACTTCTATCCTGAGACTTGACCAACGAGAACTTGGGTTTTAGCAAATATATTGATTAAGAGTTCTGTTTTGAAATATGGCCAAAAAAGATTTCCTTGACTTTTAACAATTTTGTTGTATGCGGAAATTTTGTCTGAAACTTGGCTAAAAGAAGCTTGTTTGAGTGTTAACAACTTTTGTTTCTATGAGGAAACTCTGTCCTGAGACTTGGCCAATGGGGGACTTATTTAAGTTTTAACTTCTTTGTATGTGGAAATGTTGTCCTAAAACATGGCCAAAAAAAACGTTTGTTTTAACCACTTCTTTGTATCTTCCTGAAACTTAGCTAGAGAATACTTGTTTAAGTTTTAACAGCTTTTCTGTATGAGGAAACTCTATTTTGAGACTTGACCAACGAGAACTTGGGTTTTAGCAAATATATTGCATGTAAGATTCTGTTTTGAAATATGGCCAAAAAGATTTCCTTGACTTTTAACAATTTTGTTGTATGCGGAAATTTTGTCTGAAACTTGGCTAAAGGAAGCTTGTTTGAGTGTTAACAACTTTTGTTTGTATGAGGAAACTCTGTCCTGAGACTTGGCCAGTGGGGGACTTATTTAAATTTTAACTTCTTTGTATGTGGAAATGTTGTCCTAAAACATGGCCAAAAAAAAACGTTTGTTTTAACTACTTCTTTGTATCTTCCTGAAACTTAGCTAGAGAACACTTGGTCTAAGTTTTAACAACTTTTCTGTGTGAGGAACTCTTTTTGAGCTCCAACGAGACTTCTTTGAGCTTTAAGCAAATCATATTGCATTGTAAGTTTTGTTTTGAAATATGAGCCAAAAAGATTTCCTTGACTTTTAACAATTTTGTGTATGGCGGAAAGTTTTGTATCTGAAACTTGTAAAGGAAGCTTGTTTGAGTGTTAACAACTTTTGTTTGTATGAGGACAACTCTGTTCCTGACGACTTGGCCAATGGGGGACTTATTTAAGTTTTAACTTCTTTATGTAATGTTGTCTAAATGGCGAAAATTGTTACCTTCTTTGAATTAGCAAACTTTTATAAACCGTATAGGAATCTCGAGAGACAAAAGGATATTATTAGCACTTTTTTGATGTTTCCTAAAATGGCCAAAACGTGTTTAACATTCTTTGTATCTTCCTGAAACTTAGAATAGAGAACACTTGTGTTAAGTTTTAACAGACTTTTCTGTATGAGGAAACTCTATTTTGAGACTTGACCAACGAGAACTTGGGTTTTAGCAAATATACTGACATGTAAGTTCTTTTTGAAATATGACCAAAGAGATTTCCTTGACTTTTAACAATTTTGTTGTATGCGGAAATTTTGTCTGAAACTTGGCTAAAGGAAGCTTGTTTGAGTGTTAACAATTTTTGTTTGTATGAGGAAACTCTGTTCTGAGACTTGGCCATTGGACCAATGGGGGACTTATTTAAGTTTTAACTTCTTTGTATGTGGAAATGTTGTCCTAAAACATGGCCAGAAAATATGTTTGTTTTAACCACTTCTATCTTCCTGAAACTTAGCTAAAGAATACTCATTTAAGTTTTAACAGCTTTTCAATATGAGGAAACTCTATTTTGAGACTTAACCAACGAGAACTTGGGTTTTAGCAAATATATTGCGTGTAAGATTTTGTTTTGAAATGTGGCCAAAAAGATTTTCCTGACTTTTAACAATTTTGTTGTATGCGGAAATTTTGCCTGAAACTTGGCTAAAGGAAGCTTGTTTGAGTGTTAACAACTTTTGTTTGTGTGAGGAAACTCTGTTCTGAGACTTGGCCAATGGGGGACTTACTTAAGTTTTAACTTCTTTGTATGTGGAAATGTTGTCCTAAAACATGGCCAGAAAATATGTTTGTTTTAACCACTTCTATCTTCCTGAAACTTAGCTAGAGAATACTCATTTAAGTTTTAACAACTTTTCTGTATGAGGAAACTCTATTTTGAGACTTAACCAACGAGAACTTGGGTTTTAGCAAATATATTACATGTAAGGTTCTGTTTTGAAATATGACCAAAAAGATTTCCTTGACTTTTAGCAATTTTGTTGCATGCGGAAATTTTATCTGAAACTTGGCTAAAGGAAGCTTGTTTGAGTGTTAACAACTTTTGTTTGTATGAGGACACTCTGTTCTGACACTTGGCCAGTGGGGGACTTATTTAAGTTTTAACTTCTTTGTATGTGGAAATGTTGTCCTAAAACATGGCCAGAAAAAATGTTTGTTTTAACCACTTCTATCTTCTTGAAACTTAGCTAGAGAATACTTGTTTAAGTCTTAACAGCTTTTCTGTATGAGGAAACTATATTTCGAGACTTGACCAATAAGGGACTTATTTATTTTAGCAACTCTTTTGTTTGTGGAAATGTTGTCTTAAAACATGGCTAAAAAAAACGTTTGTTTTAACCACTTCTTTGTATCTTCCTGAAACTTAGCTAGAGAACACTTGTTTAAGTTTCAACAGCTTTTCTGTATGAGGAAACTCTATTTTGAGACTTGACCAACGAGAACTTGGGCTTTAGCAAATATATTGCATGTAAGTTACTGTTTTGAAATGTGGCCAAAAAGATTTTCCTGACTTTTAACAATTTTGTTGTAA
>NW_019212780.1:0-1391 GCF_002443255.2 Varroa destructor | reverse complement strand
ATATAAAAAAGTGGTTGAAACAAGCGTTTTTTTCTAGCCATGTTTTAGGACAATATTTCCACATACAAAGAAGTTGGTAAAACTCAACTAAGTTCCCCATTGGCCAAGTCTTAGAACAGAGTTTCCTCATACAAAAAGTTGTTAACACTCAAACAAGCTTCCTTTATCTAAGTTTCAGAACAAAACTTCCGCCTACAACAAAATTGTTGAAAGTCAAGGACATCTTTTTCGCCATATTTCGAAATAGAATCTTACATGCAGTATATTTGCTAGAATTCAAAGAAGTTCTCGTTGACCAAGTCTCAGGACAGAGTTCCCTCACACAGAAAAGTTGTTAAAACTTAAACAAGTGTTCTTTAGCTAAGTTTCAGGAAGATATAAAGAAGTGGTTGAAACAAGCGTTTTTTTCTAGCCATGTTTTAGGACAACATTTCCACATACAAAGAAATCGGTAAAAGTCAAATAAGTTCCCCATTGGCCAAGTCTCAGAACAGAGTTTCCTGATGCAAAAAAGTTGTTAACACTCAAACAAGCTTTCTTTGTCTAAGTTTCAGAACAAAACTTCCGCCTACAACAAAATTGTTGAAAGTCAAGGAAATCTTTTTGGCCATATTTCAAAATGGAATCTTACATGCAGTATATTTGCTAAAACTCATAGAAGTCTCAGGACAGAGTTCCCTCACGCAGAAAAGTTGTTAAAACTTAAACAAGCGTTCTTTAGCTAAGTTTCAGGAAGATACAAAGAAGTGGTTAAAGCAACCGTTTTTTTTCTGGCCATGTTTTAGGACAACATTACCACATACAAAGAAGTCGGTAAAAGTCAAATAAGTCCCCCATTGGCCAAGTCTCAGAACAGAGTTTCCTCATACAAAAAAGTTGTTAACACTCAAACAAGCTTTTCTTACCTAAGTTTCAGAACAAAACTTCCGCCTACAACAAAATTGTTGAAAGTCAAGGAAATCTTTTTGGCCATATTTCAAAATAGAATCTTACAAGCAATATATTTGCTAAAACTCAAAGAAATTCTCGTTGGCCAAGTCTCAGGACAGAGTTCCCTCACGCAGAAAAGTTGTTAAGACTTAAACAAGTGTTCCTTAGCTAAGTTTCAGGAAGATATAAAGAAGTGGTTGAAACAAACGTTTTTTTCTTGCCATGTTTTAGGACAACATTTCCACATACAAAGAAGTTGGTAAAAGTCAAATAAGTCCCCCATTGGCCAAATCTCAGAACAGAGTTTCCTCATACAAAAAGTTGTTAACACTCAAGCAAGCTTCCTTTATCTAAGTTTTAGAACAAAACTTCCGCCTACAACAAAATTGTTGAAAGTCAAGGAAATCTTTTTGGCCCTATTTCAAAATGGAATCTTACATGCAGTATATTTGCTAAAACTC
>NW_019212779.1:0-1766 GCF_002443255.2 Varroa destructor | reverse complement strand
TTGTTAAAAGTCAAGGAAATCTTTGTGGCCATATTTCAAAACAGAACCTTACATGCAATATATTTGTTAAAACCCAAAGATGTTCTCGTTAGCCAAGTCTCAGGACAGAGTTCCCTCACACAGAAAAGTTGTTAAAACTTAAACAAGTGTTCTCTAGCTAAGTTCCAGGAAGATACAAAGAAGTGATTGAAACAAGCGTTTTTTTCTGGCTATGTTTTAGGACAACATTACCACATACAAAGAAGTTGGTAAAACTCAAATAAGTCCCCCATTGGCCAAGTTTAAGAACAGAGTTTCCTCATACAAAAAGTTGTTAACACCCAAACAAGCTTCCTTTATCTACGTTTCAGAACAAAATTTCCGCCTACAACAAAATTGTTCAAAGTCAAGGAAATCTTTTTGGCCATATTACAAAGTAGAATCTTACATGCAATATATTTGCTAAAACTCAAAGAAGTCTCAGGATGGAGCTCCCTCACACAGAAAAATTGTTAAAACTTAAACAAGTGTTCCCTAGCTAAGTTTCAGGAAGATACAAAGAAGCGGTTAAAACAAACATTTTTTCTGGCCATGTTTTAGGACAATATTTCCACATACAAAGAAGTTAAAACTTATATAAGTCCCTCATTGGCCAAGTCTCAGGACAGAGTTTCCTCATACAAACAAAAGTTGTTAACACTCAAATAAGCTTCTTTTAGCTAAGTTTCAGACAAAATTTCTGCATACAACAAAATTGTTAAAAGTCAAGGAAATCTTTTTGGTCATATTTCAAAACAGAACCTTACATGTAATATATTTGCTAAAACTCAAGTTCTCGTTGGTCAAGTCTCAGTATAGAGTTTCCTCACACAGAAAAGTTGTTAAAACTTAAACAAGTATTCTCTAGCTAAGTTTCAGGAAGATACAAAGAAGTGGTTAAAACAAACATTTTCTTTTGGCCATCTTTTAGGACAACATTTCCACATACAAAGAAGTTAAAACTTAAATAAGTCCCCCATTGGCCAAATCTTAGGACAGAGTTTCCTCATACAAACAAAAGTTGTTAACAGTCAAGCAAGCTTCCTTTAGCCAAGTTTCAGACAAGATTGCCGCTTACAACAAAATCGTTAAAAGTCAAGAAAATCTTTTTGGCCATATTACAAACAGAATCTTATATGTAATATATTTGCTAAAACTCAAGTTCTCGTTGATCAAGTCTTAGTATAGAGTTTCCTCACACAGAAAAGTTGTTAAAACTTAAACAAGTATTCTCTAGCTAAGTTCCAGGACGATACAAAGAAGTGGTTAAAACAAACATTCTTTCTGGCCATATTTTTGGACAACATTTCCACATACAAAGAAGTTAAAACTTATGTAAGTCCCCCATTGGCCAAGTCTCAGAACAGTGTCCTCATATAAACTAAAGTCGTTAATACTCAAACAAGCTTCCTTTAGCCAAGTTTCAGACAAAATTGCCGCTTACAACAAGATTGTTAAAAGTCAAGGAAATCTTTTTGGTCATATTTCAAAACAGAACCTTATATGTAATATATTTGTTAAAGCTCAAAGAAGTTCTCGTTGGCCAAGTCTCAGGATCGAGTTCCCTCACACAGAAAAGTTGTTAAAACTTAAACAAGTATTCTCTAGCTAAGTCTCAGGAAGATACAAAGAAGTGGTTAAAACAAACATTTTTCCTCGCCATGTTTTTGGACAACATTTCCACAAACAAAGAAGTTAACACTTATATAAGTCCCCCATTGGCCAAGTCTCAGAACAGAGTGTCCTCA
>NW_019212777.1:0-1206 GCF_002443255.2 Varroa destructor | reverse complement strand
CCATGTTTTTGGACAACATTTCCACATACAAAGAAGTTAAAACTTATATAAGTCCCCCATTGGCCAAGTCTCAGAACAGAGTTTCCTCATACAAACAAAAGTTGTTACCAGTCAAGCAAGCTTCCTTTAGCCAAGTTTCAGACAAAATTGCCGCTTACAACAAAATCGTTAAAAGTCAAGAAAATATTTTTGGCCATATTACAAACAGAATCTTACATGTAATATATTTGCTAAAACTCAAGTTCTCGTTGGTCAAGTCTCAGTATAGAATTTCCTCATACAGAAAAGTTGTTAAAACTTAAACAAGTGTTCTCTAGCTAAGTTTCAGGAAGATACAAAGAAGTGGTTAAAACAAACGTTTTCTTTTGGCCATCTTTTAGGACAACATTTCCACATACAAAGAAGTTAAAACTTATGTAAGTCCCCCATTGGACAAGTCTCAGAACAGAGTTTCCTCATACAAACAAAAGTTGTTAACAGTCAAGCAAGCTTCCTTTAGCCAAGTTTCAGACAAAATCGTTAAAAGTCAAGAAAATTTTTTTGGCCATATTACAAACAGAATCTTACATATAATATATTTGCTAAAACTCAAGTTCTCGTTGGTCAAGTCTCAGTATAGAGTTTCCTCACACAGAAAAGTTGTTAAAACTTAAACAAGTATTCTCTAGCTAAGTTTCAGGAAGATACAAAGAAGTGGTTAAAACAAACGTTTTTTTTCTGGCCATGTTTTAGGACAACATTTCCACATACAAGTGGAGGAGTTGTTAAAACTCAAATAAGTCCCCCATTGGCCAAGTCTCAGAACAGAGTTTCCTCATACAAAAAAAGTTATTAGCACTCAAACAAGCTTCCTTTAGCTAAGTTTCAGGACAAAATTTCCACTTACAACAAAGTTGTTAAAAGTCAAGAAAACCTTTTTGGCCATATTTCAAGAGAGAACCTAACATGCAATATATTCGTTAAAACTCAAAGAAGTTCTCGTTGGCCAAGTCTCAGGATAGAGTTCCCTCACACAGAAAAGTTGTTAAAACTTAAACACAAGTGCTCCCTAGGTAAGTTTCAGGACAGAAGTTCCACATACAAAGAAGTGGTTAAAACAAACGCTTTTTTTCTAGCCATGTTTTAGGACAACATTACCATATACAAAGAAGTTGTTAAAACTCGCAGTAAGTCCCCCATTGGCCAAGTCTCAGAACAGAGTTTCCT
>NW_019212775.1:0-1133 GCF_002443255.2 Varroa destructor | reverse complement strand
AAGATTTCCTTGACTTTTAACAATTTTGTTGTATGCGGAAATTTTGTCTGCAACTTGGCTAAAGGAAGCTTGTTTGAGTGTTAACAACTTTTGTTTGTATGAGGAAACTCTGTTCTGAGACTTGGCCAATGGGGGACTTGTATAAGTTTTAACTTCTTTGTATGTGGAAATGTCCTAAAACATGGCTAGAAAAAATGTTTGTTTTAACCACTTCTATCTTCCTGAAACTTAGCTAGAGAATACTTATTTAAGTTTTAACAGCTTTTCTGTATGAGGAAACTCTATTTTGAGACTTGACCAACGAGAACTTGGGTTATAGCAAATATACTACATGTAAGGTTCTGTTTTGAAATATGACCAAAAAGATTTCCTTGACTTTTAACAATTTTGTTGTAAGCGGAAATTTTGTCTGAAATTTGGCTAAAGGAAGCTTGTTTGAGTGTTAACAACTTTTATTTGTATGAGGAAACTCTGTCCTGAGACTTGGCCAATGGGGGACTTATGTAAATTTTAACTTCTTTGTATGTGGGAATGTTGTCCTAAAACATGGCCAAAAAAAAACGTTTGTTTTAACCACTTCTTTGTATCTTCATGAAACTTAGCTAGAGAACACTGGTTTAGGTTTTAACAGCTTTTCTGTGTGAGGGAACTCTATCCTGAGACTTGACCAACGAGAACTTGAGTTTTACCAAATATATTGCATGTAAGGTTCTGTATTGAAACATGACCAAAGAGGTTTCCTTGACTTTTAACAATTTTGTTGTATGCGGAAATTTTGTCTGAAACTTGGATAACGGAAGCTTGTTTGAGTGTTAACAACTTTTGTTTGTATGAGGAAACTCTGTCCTGAGACTTGGCCAATGGGGGACTTAAGTTTTAACTTCTTTGTATGTGGAAATTTTGTCCTAAAACATGGCCAAAAAAAACGTTTGTTTTAACCACTTCTTTGTATCTTCCTGAAACTTAGCTAGAGAATACTTGTTTAAGTTTTAACAGCTTTTCTATATAAGGAAACTCTATTTTGAGACTTGACCAACGAGAACTTGGGTTTTAGCAAATATATTGCATGTAAGATTCTGTTTTGAAATATGGCCAAAAGGATTTCCTTGACTTTTAACAATTTTGTTGTATGC
>NW_019212774.1:0-2145 GCF_002443255.2 Varroa destructor | reverse complement strand
TTTCCACATACAACAAAATTGTTAAAAGTCAAGGAAATCTTTTTGGTCATATTTCAAAACAGAATCTTACATGTAATATATTTGCTAAAACCGAAGTTCTCGCTGGTCAAATCTCAAAATAGGGTTTCCTCATACAGAAAAGTTGTTAAAACTTAACCAAGTGTTCTCTATTTAAGTTTCAGGAAGATACAAAGAACGGGTTAAAACAAACGTTTTTTTCTGGCCATGTTTTAGGATTTTGTCTGAAACTTTGCTAAAGGAAGCTTATTTGAGTGTTAACAACTTCTGTTTGTATGAGGAAACTCTGTTCTGAGACGTGGCCAATGGGGGACTTATTTGAGTTTTAACTTCTTTGCATGTGGAAATGTTGTCCAAAAACATGACCAGAAAAAATGTTTGTTTTAACCAATTCTTTGTATCTTCCTGAAACTTAGCTAGAGAATACTTGTTTAAATTTTAACAACTTTTCTGTGTGAGGAAACTCTATACTGAGACTTGACTAACGAGAACTTGAGTTTTAGCAAATATATTACATGTAAGATTCTGATTGTAATATGGCCAAAAAGATTTTCTTGACTTCTAAAGATTTTGTTGTAAGCGGCAATTTTGTCTGAAACTTGGCTAAAGGAAGCTTGTTTGAGTGTTAACAACTTTTATTTGTATGAGGAAACTCTGTCCTGAGACTTGGCTACTGGGGGACTTATTTAAATTTTAACTTCTTTGTATGTGGAAATGTTGTCCTAAAACATGACCAGAAAAAATGTTCGTTTTAACCACTTCTATCTTCTTGAAACTTAGCTAGAAAATACTTGTTTAAGTTTTAACAGCTGTTCTGTATGAGGAAACTCTATTTTGAGACTTGGCCAACGAGAACTTCTTTGAGTTTTAACAAATACACTACATGTAAGGTTCTGTTTTGGAATATGACCAAAAAGATTTCCTTGACTTTTAACAATTTTGTTGAATGCGGAAATTTTGTCTGAAACTTGGCTAAAGCAAGCTTGTTTGAGTGTTAACAACTTTTGTTTGTATGAGGGCACTCTGTTTGGAGACTTGGCCAATGGGGGATTTATATAAGTTTTAACTCCTATGTATGTGGAATTGTTGTCCTAAAACATGGCCAGAAAAAAGTTTGTTTTAACCACTTCTTTGTATCTTCCTGAAACTTAGATAGAGAATACTTGTTTAAGTTTTAACAGCTTTTCCGTATGGGGAAACTCTATTTTGAGACTTGACCAACGAGAACTTGGGTTTTAGCAAATATATTACGTTAAGATTCTGTTTTGAAATATGGCCAAAAAGATTTCCTTGACCTTTAACAATTTTGTTGTAAGCGGAAATTTTGTCTGAAACTTGACTAAAGGAAGCTTGTTTGAGTGTTAACAACTTTTGTTTGTATGAGGGCACTCTGTTTTGAGACTTGGCCAATGGGGGATTTATATAAGTTTTAACTTCTATGTATGTGGAATTGTTGTCCTAAAATATGGCCAAAAAAAACGTTTGTTTTAACCACTTTTTTGTATCTTCCTGAAACTTAGCTAGAGAACACTTGTTTAAGTTTTAACAGCTTTTCTGTATGAGGAAACTCTATTTTGAGTCTTGACCAACGAGAACTTGGGTTTTAGCAAATATATTGCATGCAAGATTCTGTTTTGAAATATGGCCAAAAAGATTTCTTTGACTTTTAGCGATTTTGTTGTATGCGGAAATTTTGTCTGAAACTTGGCTAAAGGAAGCTTGTTTGAGTGTTAACGACTTTTTTTTGTATGAGGAAACTCTGTCCTGAGACTTGGCCAATGGGAGACTTATTTGAGTTTTAACAACTTCTTTGTAGGTGGAAATGTTGTCCTAAAACATGGCCAAAAAAAAAACGTTTGTTTTAACCACTTCTATCTTCTTGAAACTTAGCTAGAGAATACTTGTTTAAGTTTTAACAGCTTTTCTATATGAGGAAACTCTTTTGAAACTTGACCAACGAGAACTTGGGTTTTAGCAAATATATTGCACGTAAGATTCTGTTTTGAAATATGGCCAAAAAGATTTCCTTGACTTTTAACAATTTTGTTGTATGCGGAAATTTTGTCTGAAACTTGGCTAAAGGAAGCTTGTTTGAGTGTTAACAACTTTTGTTTGTATGAGGAAACT
>NW_019212773.1:0-1579 GCF_002443255.2 Varroa destructor | reverse complement strand
AAAAAAAAACGTTTGTTTTAACAACTTCTTTGTATCTTCCTGAAACTTAGCTAGAGAATACTTGTTTAAGTTTTAACAGCTTTTCTGTATGAGGAAACTCTATTTTGAGACTTGACCAACGAGAACTTGGGTTTTAGCAAATATATTGCATGTAAGATTCTGTTTTGAAATATGGCCAAAGGGATTTCCTTGACTTTTAACACTTTTGTTGTATGCGGAAATTTTGTCTGAAACTTGGCTAAAGGAAGCTTGTTTGAGTGTTAACAACTTTTGTTTGTATAAGGAAACTCTGTCCTGAGACTTGGCCAGTGGGGAACTTATTTAAATTTTAACTTCTTTGTATGTGGAAATGTTGTGCTAAAACATGGCCAAAAAAAAACGTTTGTTTTAACCACTTCTTTGTATCTTCATGAAACTTAGCTAGAGAACACTGGTTTAAGTTTTAACAACTTTTCTATGTGAGGGAACTCTATCCTGAGACTTGACCAACGAGAACTTGGGTTTTAGCAAATATATTGCATGTAAGGTTCTGTATATAAATATGGCCAAAAAGATTTCCTTGATGTTTAACAATTTTGTTGTAAGCGGAAATTTTGTCTGAAACTTGGCTAAAGGAAGCTTGTTTGAGTGTTAACAACTTTTGTTTGTATGAGGAAACTCTGTTCTGAGACTTGGCCAATGGGAGACTTATTTAAGTTTTAACTGCTTTGTATGTAGAAATGTTGTCCTAAATCATGGCCAAAAAAAAACGTTTGTTTTAACCACTTCTTTGTATCTTCCTGAAACTTAGCTAGAGAATACTTGTTGAAGTTTTGACAACTTTTCTGTGGTGAGGGAACTCTATCCTGAGACTTGGCCAACGAGAACTTCTTTGAGTTTTAACAGATATTTTACATGTAAGGTTCTGTTTTGAAATATGACCAACGAGATTTCCTTGACTTTTAATAATTTTGTTGTATGTGGAAATTTTGTCTGAAACTTGACTAAAGGAAGCTTGTTTGAGTGTTAACAACTTTTGTTTGTATGAGGAAACTCTGTTCTGAGACATGGCCAATGGGGGATTTATATAAGTTTTAACTTCTTTGTATGTGGAAATGTTGTCCTAAAACATGGCCAAAAAAAAAAACGTTTGCTTTAACCACTTCTTTGTATCTTCATGAAATTTAGCTAGAGAATACTTGTTTAAGTTTTAACAGCTTTTCTGTGGTGAGGGAACTCTATCCTGAGACTTGGCCAACGAGAACTTCTTTGAGTTTTAACAGATATTTTACATGTAAGGTTCTGTTTTGAAATATGACCAAAAAGATTTCCTTGACTTTTAAAAATTTTGTTGTAAGCGGAAATTTTGTCTGAAACTTGGCTAACGGAAGCTTGTTTGAGTGTTAACAACTTTTGTTTGTATGAGGAAACTCTGTTCTGAGACTTGGCCAATGGGAGACTTAAGTTTTAACTGCTTTGTATGTGGAAATGTTGTCCTAAAACATGGCCAAAAAAAACGTTTGTTTTAACCACTTCTTTGTATCTTCCTGAAACTTAGCTAGAGAATACATGTTTAAGTTTTAACAGCTTTTGTGTATGA
>NW_019212772.1:0-1535 GCF_002443255.2 Varroa destructor | reverse complement strand
ATATTTGTTAAAACTCAAAGAAGTTCTCGTTGGCCAAGTCTCAGGATAGAGTTCCCTCAGACAGAAAAGTTGTTAAAACTTAAACAAGTGTTCTTTAGCTAAGTTTCAGAACAGAAGTCCCACATACAAAGAAGTTGTTAAAACTCAAATAAGTCTCCCATTGGCCAACTCTCAGAACAGAGTTTCCTTATACAAAAAAGTTGTTAACACTCAAATAAGCTTCCTTTAGCTAAGTTTCAAGACAAAATTTCCGCTTACAACAAAATTGTTAGAAGTTAAGGAAATCTTTTTGGCCATATTTCAAAAGAGAACCGTACATGCAATATATTTGTTAAAACTCAAAGAAGTTCTCGTTGGCCAAGTCTCAGGATAAAGTTCCTTCACACAGAAGAGTTGTTAAGGCTTAAACAAGTGTTCTCTAGCTAAGTTTCAGGACAGAAGTTTCACATACAAAGAAATGGTTAAAACAAACGTTTTTTTTTTCCTATCCATGTTTTAAGACAACATTTCCACAGACAAAGAAGTTGTTAAAACTCGAATAAGTCCCCCATTGGCTAAGTCTCAGAACAGAGTTTCCTCATACAAAAAAGTTGTGAACACTCAAACAAGCTTCCTTTAGCTAAGTTTCAGGACAAAATTTCCACTTACAACAAAATTGTTAAAAGTCAAGGAAATCTTTTGGGCCATATTTCAAAAAAGAACCTTACATGCATTATATTTGTTAAAACTCAAAGAAGTTCTCGTTGGCCAAGTCTCAGGATAGAGTTCCCTCACACAGAAAAGTTGTTAAAACTTAAACAAGTGTTCTTTAGCTAAGTTTCAAGACAGAAGTTTCACATACAAAGAAATGGTTAAACCAAACGTTTTTTTTTTCCTATCCATGTTTTAAGACAACATTTCCACAGACAAAGGAGTTGTTAAAACTCGAATAAGTCCCCCATTGGCTAAGTCTCAGAACAGAGTTTCCTCATACAAAAAAGTTGTGAACACTCAAACAAGCTTCCTTTAGCTAAGTTTCAGGACAAAATTTCCACTTACAACAAAATTGTTAAAAGTCAAGGAAATCTTTTGGACCATATTTCAAAACAGAACCTTACATGCATTATATTTGTTAAAACTCAAAGAAGTTCTCGTTGGCCAAGTCCCAGGATAGAGTTCCCTCACACAGAAAAGTTGCTAAAACTTAAACAAGTGTTCTTTAGCTAAGTTTCAGCACAGAAGACCCACATACAAAGAAGTGGTTAAAAAAAACTTTTTTTGTCTATCCATGTTTTAAGACAACATTTCCGCATACAAAGAAGTTGTTAAAACTCAAATAAGTCCCCCATTGGCCAAGTCTCAGAACAGAGTTTCCTCATACAAAAAAAAAGTTGTTAACACTCAAACAAGCTTCCTTTAACTAAGTTTCAGGACAAAATTTCCGCACACAACAAAATTGTTAAAAGTCAAGGAAATCTTTTTGGCCATATTTCAAAGGAGAACCTTACATGCAATATATTTGTTAAAACTCAAAGAAGTTCTCGTTAGCCAAGTCC
>NW_019212771.1:0-1160 GCF_002443255.2 Varroa destructor | reverse complement strand
TTTAGCCAAGTTTCAGACAAAAGTTCCGCATACAACAAAATTGTTAAAAGTCAAGGAAATCTTTTTGGCCATATTTCAAAACAGAATCTTACATGCAATATATTTGCTAAAACCCAAGTTCTCGTTGGTCAAGTCTCAGTATAGAATTTCCTCACACAGAAAAGTTGTTAAAACTTAAACAAGTATTCTCTAGCTAAGTTTCAGGAAGATACAAAGAACGGGTTAAAACAAACGTTTTTTCTGGCCATGTTTTAGGACAACATTTCCACATACAAAGAAGTTAAAATTTAAATAGGTCCCCCATTGGCCAAGTCTTAGAACAGAGTGTCCTCATACAAACAAAAGTCGTTAACACTCAAACAAGCTTCCTTTAGCCAAGTTTCAGACAAAATCTCCGCATAAAACAAAATTATTAAAAGTCAAGGAAATCTCTTTGGTCATATTTCAATACAGAACCTTACATGCAATATGTTTGCTAAAACCCAAGTTCTCGTTGGTCAAGACTCAAAATATAGTTCCTCATACAGAAAAGCTGTTAAAACTTAAACAAGTATTCTTTAGCTAAGTTTCAGGAAGATAGAAATGGTTAAAACAAACATTTTTTCTGGTCATATTTTAGGACAATATTTCCACATTGAAAGAAGTTAAAACTTAAATAAGTCTCCCATTGGCCAAGTCTCAGGACAGAGTTTCCTCATGCAAAAAAAAGTTGTTAACACTCAAACAAGCTTCCTTTAGCCAAGTTTCAGACAAAATTTCCGCATACAACAAATTTGCTAAAAGTCAAAGAAATCTTTTTGGCCATATTTCGAAACAAAATCCTAACGTAGTATATTTGCTAAAACCGAAGTTCTCGTTGGTCAAGTCTCAAAATAGAGTTTCCTCATACAGAAAAGTTGTTAAAACTTAACCAAGTGTTCTCTAGCTAAGTTTCAGGAAGATACAAAGAAGTAGTTAAAACAAACGTTTTTTTGGCCATGTTTTAGGACAACATTTCCACAAACAGAAGAGTTGCTAAAATAAATAAGTCCCTTATTGGTCAAGTCTCAAAATAAAGTTTCCTCATACAGAAAAGTTGTTAAAACTTAAACAAGTATTTTTTAGCTAAGTTTCAGGAAGATACAAAGAAGTGGTTAAAACAAACGTTTTTCTTGGCCATG
>NW_019212770.1:0-1346 GCF_002443255.2 Varroa destructor | reverse complement strand
AGAGTTTCCTCATACAAACAAAAGTTGTTAACACTCAAACAAGCTTCCGTTAGCCAAGTTTCAGACAAAATTTCCGCATACAACAAAATTGTTAAAAGTCAAGGAAATCTTTTTGGCCATATTTCAAAACAGAATCTTACATGCAATATATTTGCTAAAACCCAAGTTCTCGTTGGTCAAGTCTCAAAATAGAGTTTCCTCATACAGAAAAGCTGTTAAAACTTAAACAAGTATTCTCTAGCTAAGTTTCAGGAAGATACAAAGAAGTGGTTAAAACAAACGTCCTGAGACTTGGCCAATGGGGGACTTATTTAAGTTTTAACTTCTTTGTATGTGGGAATGTTGTCCTAAAGCATGGCCAAAAAAAAACGTTTGTTTTAACCACTTCTTTGTATCTTCCTGAAACTTAGCTAGAAAATACTTGTTTAACTTTTAACAGCTTTTTTGTATGAGGAAACTCTATTTTGAGACTTGACCAACGAGAACTTGGGTTTTAGCAAATATATTGCATGTAAGATTCTGTTTTAAAATATGGCCAAAAAGATTTCCTTGACTTTTAACAATTTTGTTGTATGCGGAACTTTTGTCTGAAACTTGGCTAACGGAAGCTTGTTTGAGTGTTAACAACTTTTGTTTGTATGAGGAAACTCTGTCCTGAGACTTGGCCAGTGGGGGACTTATTTAAATTTTAACTTCTTTGTATGTGGAAATGTCCTAAAACATGGCCAAAAAAAAACGTTTGTTTTAACCACTTCTTTGTATTTTCATGAAACTTAGCTAGAGAACACTGGTTTAAGTTTTAACAGCTTTTCTGTATGAGGAAACTCTATTTTGAGACTTGACCAACGAGAACTTGGGTTTTAGCAAATATATTGCTTGTAAGATTCTGTTTTAAAATATGGCCAAAAAGATTTCCTTGACTTTTAACAATTTTGTTGTAGGTGGAAGTTTTGTTCTGAAACTTAGATAAAGAAAGCTTGTTTGAGTGTTAACAACTTTTTGTATGAGGAAACTCTGTTCTGAGACTTGGCCAATGGGGGACTTATTTGAGTTTTACCAACTTCTTTGTATGTGGTAATGTTGTCCTAAAACATGGCCAGAAAAAAAATGGTTGTTTTAACCACTTCTTTGTATCTTCCTGAAATTTAGCTAGGGAACACTTGTCTAAATTTTAACGACTTTTCTGTGTGAGGGAGCTCCATCCTGGGACCTCTTTGAGCTTTGCCAAATATATTGCATGTAAGATTCTATTTTGAAATAGGGCCAAAAAGATTTCCTTGACTTTCAACTATTTTGTTGTAGGCGGAAGTTTTGTTCTGAAACTTAGATAAAGAAAGCTTGTTTGA
>NW_019212769.1:0-1379 GCF_002443255.2 Varroa destructor | reverse complement strand
TTCGCTGATATTTTTTCCATAGACAGCTGAGGTATTTTAGAGTATTAAGCTGCTTCGTTTTATATTAGTGGCCTACAGGCCGAAGCAATACCTAATCGTAACGGCAATACCAGACATAAAACATTCAATAGCACCAGGTTGGCAGATTAGTATAGCTAAATTGCTTTAAAATCAAACTTTGCTAATTCTATGTAGAATTAAACCTGTGACTCATAACGTTGAAACTTTCTTTGTCAAAGAAATTCAACAGTATTGCGACTGTAAGTTTTGTTCAAAACTTTCTACACAAATAAATGATAAAACCCTATTTTATTTTCAGTATAAAGTGAATAAAGGCTTTATTATAATATATATATAATAATAAATAATAAAAAGTATTATTATGACAAACACGGTTTTTCAAATGTATGTGAAAGTTAGACATTTAACACACTAATTCCATTATCCTGGTGCTATTGGAAATGCCAGTTTAAAGATAAAGAGTCAAATCAGCACGTGGGATACTTTATATGGCATAAAACGTATGTCATCTCAACACAACGTAAAACTTTAGTATTCTTGTGCGTGTTAAAGCGCTATGATGCAGCCTACTTTTTTTTTCTCTTTTTTTTTTTTTTTTATAAAATGCAGATAGACGCTTCCACTTGTTTTGTTTGAGCAAGTTTTCTAGATGTGACTCTAGCGGAAATCCAATCAGAATAAGTTTTTTTACTGGATTTTTGGATGACAAAAGCTATAGTTAATCCGCCGCAGCTGAGTTAGGTAATCGATGTTAGAAACATACCTTTGACACAAAACAATACGAATTCATATTTATATGGTCAACGGAGGTATATGAATAGAATATGACAGCTTACAAAGTCGCGTAATCGTAACTATTTGCATATCATTTAAAGTGTAATATTAAACAATCTATTCATCATTTTGACAGATTATTAATAGTTATGGGATATATTACGCTTATATTACGCTTATTAAAGAAGCTTCTGGATCAGTCATCCTCAACTAAAGGCCTGATTCGGGAAAGTGAGATGTTAAAAACACCTATGGCCATGTGTAGGCATCAAGACATCTTACGAATTAACATCTAAGACTTTTCCCTGAAGGTCTGATACTAACGGGAAAAATGATATAAAAAAGCTCCGTATATCTGGAGTTCTGCAAAGCTAGGATAATCATTTTATCTATCATCTCTTCAGAATATTCATCAAATAAAGGAAAACAAACACTATTAAATTACTGGAATAAAACGCTGATAAATTTTATATAAGAAAATAGGACACCAAGTCTTGCAGGTGGGACATTTGCCTGTAACCGATTTGAAACTGCATGTCGCCGAACATCGCTTCTGAAGAATAACGCAATCAAAAATGCCAAGG
>NW_019212768.1:0-1071 GCF_002443255.2 Varroa destructor | reverse complement strand
TCCTCATACAGAAAAGCTGTTAAAACTTAAACAAGTATTCTCTAGCTAAGTTTCAGGAAGATACAAAAAACGGGTTAAAACAAACGTTTTTTCTGGCCATGTTTTAGGACAACACGTCCACATACAAAGAAGTTAAAATTTAAATAAGTCCCCCATTGGCCAACTCTTAGAACAGTGTCCTCATGCAAACAAAAGTTGTTAACACTCAAACAAGCTTCCTTTAGCCAAGTTTCAGACAAAATTTCCGCATACAACAAAATGGTTAAAAGTCAAGGAAATCTTTTTGGTCATATTTCAAAACAGAACCCTACATGCAATATATTTGCTAAAACCCAAGTTCTCGTTGGCCAAGTCTCAGGATAGAGTTCCCTCACACAGAAAAGTTGTTAAAACTTAAAGAAGTGTTCTCTACCTAAGTTTCAGGAAGATACAAAGAAGTGGTTAGAACAAACGTTTTTTCTGGCCATGTTTTAGGACAACATTTCCACATACAAAGAAATTAAAACTTAAATAAGTCCCCCATTGGCCATGTTTCAGAACAGAGTTTCCTCATACAAACAAAAGTTGTTAACACTCAAACAAGCTTCCGTTAGCTAAGTTTCAGACAAAATTCCCGCATACAACAAAATTGTTAAAAGTCAAGGAAATCTTTTTGGCCATATTTCAAAACAGAATCTTACATGCAATATATTTGCTAAAACCCAAGTTCTCATTAGTCAAGCCTCAGGATAGAGTTCCCTCACACAGAAAAGTTGTTAAAACCTAAACCAGTGTTCTCTAGCTAAGTTTCATGAAGATACAAAGAAGTGGTTAAAACAAACGTTTTTTTTGGCCATGTTTTAGGACAACATTTCTACATACAAAGAAATTAAAATTTAAATAAGTCCCCCATTGGCCAAGTCTCAGGACAGAGTTTCCTCATACAAACAAAAGTTGTTAACACTCAAACAAGCTTCCTTTAGCCAAGTTTCAGACAAAATTTCCGCTTACAACAAAATTGTTAAACATCAAGGAAATCTTTTTGGCCATATTTCAATACAGAACCTTACATGTAATATATCTGTTAAAACT
>NW_019212766.1:0-1242 GCF_002443255.2 Varroa destructor | reverse complement strand
CAAGGAAATCCTTTTGGCCATATTTCAAAACAGAATCTTAACGTACTATATTTGCTAAAACCCAAGTTCTCGTTGGTCAAGTCTCAAAATAGAGTTTCCTCATACAGAAAAGTTGTTAAAACTTAAACAGGTGCTCTCAAGCTAAGTTTCAGGAAGATACAAAGAAGTGGTTAAAATAAAGTTTTTTTTTGGCCATGTTTTGAGACAACATTTCCACATACAAAGAAGTTAAAACTTATATAAGTCCCCCATTGATCAAGTCTCAGAACAGAGTTTTCTCATACAAACAAAAGTTGTTAACACTCAAACAAGCTTCCTTTAGCCAAGGTTCAGACAAAATTTCCGCATACAACAAAATTGTTAAAAGTCAAGGAAATCTTTTCGGTCATATTTCAAAATAGAATCTTAACGTAATATATTTGCTAAAACCCAAGTTCTCGTTGGTCAAGTCTCAAAATAGAGTTTCCTCATAGAGAAAAGCTGTTAAAACTTAAACAAGTATTCTCTATCTAAGTTTCAGGAAGATACAAAAAAGTGGTTAAAACAAACGTTTTTTCTGGCCATGTCTTAGGACAACATTTCCACATACAAAGAAGTTAAAACTTAAATAAGTCCCCCATTGGCCAAGGCTCAGAACAGAGTTTCCTCATACAAACAAAAGTTGTTAACACTCAAACAAGCTTCCTTTAGCCAAGTTTCAGACAAAATTTCCGCATACAACAAAATTGTTAAAAGTGAAGGAAATCTTTTTGGCCATATTTCAAAACAGTATCTTACAAGCAATATATTTGCTAAAGCCCAAGTTCTCGTTGGTCAAGTCTCAAAATAGAGTTTCCTCATACAGAAAGGCTGTTAAAACTTAAACAAGTATTCTCTATCTAAGTTTCAGGAAGATACAAAGAAATGGTTAAAACAAACGTTTTTTTTGCTATGTTTTAGGACAACATTTCCACATACAAAGAAGTTAAAACTTATATAAATCCCCCATTGGCCAAGTCTTAGAACAGAGTGTCCTCATGCAAACAAAAGTTGTTAACACTCAAACAAGCTTCCTTTAGCCAAGTTGCAAACAAAATTTCCGCATACAACAAAATTGTTAAAAGTCAGGGAAATCTTTTTGGTCATATTTCAAAACAGAATCTTACACGTAATATATTTGTTAAAACTCAAAAAAGTTCTCGTTGGCCAAGTCTCAGGATAGAGTTCCCTCACACAGAAAAGTTGTTAAAACTTAAACAAGTA
>NW_019212765.1:0-1107 GCF_002443255.2 Varroa destructor | reverse complement strand
GAAACTTAGATAGAGAACACTTCTTTAAGTTTTAACAACTTTTCTATGTGAGGGAACTCTATCCTGAGACTTAGCCAACGAGAACTTCTTTGAGTTTTAACAAATATATTACATGTAAGGTTCTGTTTTGAAATATGACCAAAAAGATTTCCTTGACTTTTAACAATTTTGTTGTATGCGGAAATTTTGTCTGAAACTTGGCTAAAGGAAGCTTGTTTGAGTGTTAACAACTTTTGTTTGTATGAGGAAACTCTGTCCTGAGACTTGGCCAGTGGGGGACTTATTTAAATTTTAACTTCTTTGTATGTGGAAATGTTGTCCTAAAACATGGCCAAAAAAAAACGTTTGTTTTAACCACTTCTTTATATCTTTATGAAACTTAGCTATAGAACACTGGTTTAGGTTTTAACAACTTTTCCGTGTGAGGGAACTCTATCCTGAGACTTGACCAACGAGAACTTGGGTTTTAGCAAATATATTGCATGTAAGGTTCTGTATTGAAACATGACCAAAGAGGTTTCCTTGACTTTTAATAATTTTGTTGTATGCGGAAATTTCGTCTGAAACTTCGCTAAAGGAAGCTTGTTTGAGTGTTAACAACTTTTGTTTGTATGAGGAAACTCTGTCCTAAGACTTGGCCAGTGAGGGAGTTATTTAAATTTTAACTTCTTTGTATGTGGAAATGTTGTCCTAAAACATGGCCAAAAGAAAACGTTTGTTTTAACCACTTTTTTATATCTTCATGAAACTTAGCTAGAGAACACTGGTTTAGGTTTTAACAACTTTTCTGTGTGAGGGAACTCTATCCTGAGACTTGACCAACGAGAACTTGGGTTTTAGCAAATATATTGCATGTAAGGTTCTGTATTGAAACATGACCAAAGAGGTTTCCTTGACTTTTAATAATTTTGTTGTATGCGGAAATTTTGTCTGAAACTTCGCTAAAGGAAGCTTGTTTGAGTGTTAACAACTTTTATTTGTATGAGGAAACTCTGTTCTGAGACATGGCCAATGGGGGACTTATATATGTTTTAACTTCTTTGTATGTGGAAATGTTGTCCTAAAACATGGCCAAAAAAAAACGTTTGTTCTAACCACTTCTTTGTA
>NW_019212764.1:0-1138 GCF_002443255.2 Varroa destructor | reverse complement strand
CTTCAGACAAAATTTCCGCATACAACAAAATTGTTAAAAGTCAAGGAAATATTTTTGGTCATATTTCAAAACAGAACCTTACATGCAATATATTTGCTAAAACCCAAGTTCTCGTTGGTTAAGTCTCAAAATAGAGTTTCCTCATACAGAAAAGCTGTTAAAACTTAAACAAGTATTCTCTAGCTAAGTTTCAGGAAGATACAAAGAACGGGTTAAAACAAACGTTTTTTCTGGCCATGTTTTAGGACAACACGTCCACATACAAAGAAGTTAAAATTTAAATAAGTCCCCCATTGGCCAAGTCTCAGAACAGAGTTCCCTCA
Organism: Varroa destructor; assembly: GCF_002443255.2. Taxonomy (NCBI): domain Eukaryota; kingdom Metazoa; phylum Arthropoda; class Arachnida; order Mesostigmata; family Varroidae; genus Varroa; species Varroa destructor. The sequence goes on along the minus strand of NW_019212764.1, from coordinate 815 downwards.
TACAAACAAAAGTTGTTAACACTCAAACAAGCTTCTTTTAGCCAAGTTTCAGACAAAATTTCCGCTTACAACAAAATTGCTAAAAGCCAAGGAGATCTTTTTGGCCATATTTCAAAACAGAATCTTACATGCAATATATTTGCTAAAACCCAAGTTCTCGTTGGTCAAGTCTCAAAATAGAGTTTCCTCATACAGAAAAGCTGTTAAAACTTAAACAAGTATTCTCTAGCTAAGTTTCAGGAAGATACAAAGAAGTGGTTAAAACAAACGTTTTTTTTTGGCCATGTTTTAGGATCACATTATCACATACAAAGCAGTTAAAACTTATATAAGTCCCCCATTGGCCAAGTTTTAGGACAGAGTTTCCTCATACAAACAAAAGTTGTTAACACTCAAACAAGCTTCCTTTAGCCAAGTTTCAGACAAAATTTCCACTTACAACAAAATTTTTAAAAGTCAAGGAAATCTTTTTGGTCATATTTCAAAACAGAACCTTATATGTAAAATATCTGTTAAAACTCAAAGAAGTTCTCGTTGGCCAAGTCTCAGGATAGAGTTCCCTCACCACAGAAAAGTTGTTAAAACTTAAACAAGTATTCTCTAGCTAGGTTTCAAGAAGATAGAAGTGGTTAAAACGAACATTTTTTCTGGCCATGTTTTAGGACAACATTTCCACCTACAGAGAAGTTGTTAAAACTCAAATAAGTCCCCCATTGGCCACGTCTCAGAACATAGTTTCCTCATACAAAAAAAAGTTGTTAACACTCAAACAAGCTTCCTTTAGCCAAGTTTCAGACAAAGTTTCCGCATACAAT
>NW_019212763.1:0-12614 GCF_002443255.2 Varroa destructor | reverse complement strand
CCTAAAACATGGCTAGAAAAAAGTTTGTTTTAACCACTTCTATCTTCCTGAAACTTAGCTAGAGAATACTTGTTTAAGTTTTAACAGCTTTTCTGTATGAGGAAACTCTATTTTGAGACTTGACCAACGAGAACTTGGGTTTTAACAAATATACTACATGTAAGGTTCTGTTTTGAAATATGACCAAAAAGATTTCCTTGACTTTTAACAATTTTGTTGTAAGCGGAAATTTTGTCTGAAACTTGGCTAAAGGAAGCTTGTTTGAGTGTTAACAACTTTTATTTGTATGAGGAAACTCTGTCCTGAGACTTGGCCAATGGGGGACTTATTTAAGTTTTAACTTCTTTGTATGTGGAAATGTTGTCCTAAAACATGGCCAAAAAAAAACGTTTGTTTTAACCACTTCTTTGTATCTTCTGAAACTTAGCTAGAGAACACTGGTTTAAGTTTTAACAACTTTTCTGTGTGAGGGAACTCTATCCTGAGACTTGACCAACGAGAACTTGGGTTTTAGCAAATATATTGCATGTAAGGTTCTGTATTGAAATATGGCCAAAAAGATTTCCTTGACTTTTAACAATTTTGTTGTAAGCGGAAATTTTGTCTGAAACTTGGCTAAAGGAAGCTTGTTTGAGTGTTAACAACTTTTGTTTGTATGAGGAAACTCTGTTCTGAGACTTGGCCAACGAGAACTTGGGTTTTAGCAAATATATACATGTAAGGTTCTGTTTTGAAATATGACCAAAAAGATTTCCTTGACTTTTAACAATTTTGTTGTAAGCGGAAATTTTGTCTGAAACTTGGCTAAAGGAAGCTTGTTTGAGTGTTAACAACTTTTGTTTGTATGAGGAAACTCTGTTCTGAGACTTGGCCAATGGGGGACTTATTAAGTTTTAACTTCTTTGTATGTGGAAATGTTGTCCTAAAACATGGCAGAAAAAATGTTTGTTTTAACCACTTCTTGTATCTTCCTGAAACTTAGCTAGAGAATACTTGTTTAAGTTTTAACAGCTTTTCTGTATGAGGAAACTCTATTTGAGACTTGACCAACGAGAACTTGGGTTTTAGCAAATATATTCATGTAAGGTTCTGTTTTGAAATATGCCAAAAAGATTTCCTTGACTTTAACAATTTTGTTGTAGGCGGAAGTTTTGTTCTGAAACTTAGATAAAGGAAGCTTGTTTGAGTGTTAACAACTTTTTGTATGAGGAAACTCTGTTCTGAGACTTGGCCAATGGGGGACTTATTTGAGTTTTACAACTTCTTTGTATGTGGTAATGTTGTCCTAAAACATGGCCAGAAAAAAAACGGTTGTTTTAACCACTTCTTTGTATCTTCCTGAAACTTAGCTAGGGAACACTTGTTAAGTTTTAACAACTTTTCTGTGTGAGGGACTCCATCCTGAGACTTCTTTGAGCTTTAGCAAATATATTGCTGTAAGATTCTGTTTTGAAATATGGCCAAAAAGATTTCCTTGACTTTAACAATTTTGTGTAGGCGGAAGTTTTGTTCTGAAACTTAGATAAAGGAAGCTTGTTTGAGTGTTAACAACTTTTTTGTATGAGAAAACTCTGTTCTGAGACTTGGCCAATGGGGGACTTATTTGAGTTTTACAACTTCTTTGTATGTGGAAATGTTGTCCTAAAACATGGCTAGAAAAAAACGTTGTTTAACCACTTCTTTATATCTTCCTGAAACTTAGCTAAAGAACACTTGTTTAAGTTTTAACAACTTTTCTGTGTGAGGGAGCTCCATCCTGAGACTTCTTTGAGCTTTAGCAAATATATTGCTGTAAGATTCTGTTTTGAAATATGGCCAAAAAGATTTCCTTGACTTTCAACAATTTTGTGTAGGCGGAAGTTTTGTTCTGAAACTTAGATAAAGGAAGCTTGTTTGAGTGTTAACAACTTTTTTGTATGAGAAACTCTGTTCTGAGACTTGGCCAATGGGGGACTTATTTGAGTTTTACAACTTCTTTGTATGTGGAAATGTTGTCCTAAAACATGGCAGAAAAAAACGTTGTTTCAACCACTTCTTTATATCTTCCTGAAACTTAGCTAAAGAACACTTGTTTAAGTTTTAACAACTTTTCTGCGTGAGGGAACTCTTCCTGAGACTTGGTCAAGAGAACTCTTTGAGTTTAGCAAATATATTGCATGTAAGATTCTTTTTGAAATATGACGAAAAAGATTTCCTTGACTTTAACAATTTTGTTGTAGGCGGAAATTTGTTCTGAAACTTAGTAAAAAAACTTGTTTGAGTGTTAACAACTTTTTGTATGAGGAAACTATGTTCTGAGACCTGGCCAATGGGGGACTTATTTCAGCTGTAACAACTTCTTTGTATGTGGAAATGTTGTCCCAAAACATGGCCAGAAGAAAACGTGTGTTTTAACACTTCTTTGTATCTTTCTGAAACTTAGCTAGAGAGCACTTGTGTTTAAGTTTTAACAACTTTTCTGTGCGAGGGAACTCTATCCTGAGACTTGGCCAACGAGAACTTCTTTGAGTTTTAACAAATATATTGCATGTAAGGTTCTCTTTTGAAATATGGCCAAAAAGATTTCCTTGACTTTCAACAATTTTGTGTAGGGGAATTTTGTTCTGAAACTTAGATAAAGGAAGCTTGTTTGAGTGTTAACAACTTTTTTGTATGAGAAAACTCTGTTCTGAGACTTGGCCAATGGGGGACTTATTTGAGTTTTACAACTTCTTTGTATGTGGAAATGTTGTCCTAAAACATGGCTAGAAAAAAACGCTTGTTTAACCACTTCTTTATATCTTCCTGAAACTTAGCTAAAGAACACTTGTTTAAGTTTTAACAACTTTTCTGGTGAGGGAACTCTTCCTGAGACTTGGCAAGAGAACTCTTTGAGCTTTAGCAAATATATTGCATGTAAGATTCTATTTTGAAATATGACGAAAAAGATTTCCTTGACTTTCAACAATTTTGTTGTAGGCGGAATTTTGTTCTGAAACTTAGATAAAGAAAGCTTGTTTGAGTGTTAACAACTTTTTGTATGAGGAAACTCTGTTCTGAGACTTGGCCAATGGGGGACTTATTTGAGTTTTACAACTTCTTTGTATGTGGTAATGTTGTCCTAAAACATGGCCAGAAAAAAAACGGTTGTTTTAACCACTTCTTTGTATCTTCCTGAAACTTAGCTAGGGAACACTTGTTAAGTTTTAACAACTTTTCTGTGTGAGGGACTCCATCCTGAGACTTCTTTGAGCTTTAGCAAATATATTGCTGTAAGATTCTGTTTTGAAATATGGCCAAAAAGATTTCCTTGACTTTAACAATTTTGCTGTAGCGGAAGTTTTGTTCTGAAACTTAGATAAAGGAAGCTTGTTTGAGTGTTAACAACTTTTTTGTATGAGAAAACTCTGTTCTGAGACTTGGCCAATGGGGGACTTATTTGAGTTTTACAACTTCTTTGTATGTGGAAATGTTGTCCTAAAACATGGCAGAAAAAAACGTTGTTTCAACCACTTCTTTATATCTTCCTGAAACTTAGCTAAAGAACACTTGTTTAAGTTTTAACAACTTTTCTGTATGAGGAAACTCTATCCTGAGGCTTGACCAACGATAACTTGAGTTTTAGCAAATATATTGCATGTAAGATTTTGTTTTGAAATATGACCAAAAAGATTTCCTTGACTTTTAACAATTTTGTTGTAAGCGGAAATTTGGTCCTGAAACTTAGCTAAAAAAAACTTGTTTGAGTGTTAACAACGTTTTTGTATGAGGAAACTATGTTCTGAGACCTGGCCAATGGGGGACTTATTTCAGCTGTAACAACTTCTTTGTATGTGGAAATGTTGTCCCAAAACATGGCCAGAAGAAAACGTGTGTTTTAACTACTTCTTTGTATCTTTCTGAAACTTAGCTAGAGAGCACTTGTGTTTAAGTTTTAACAACTTTTCTGTGCGAGGGAACTCTATCCTGAGACTTGGCCAACGAGAACTTCTTTGAGTTTTAACAAATATATTGCATGTAAGGTTCTCTTTTGAAATATGGCCAAAAAGATTTCCTTGACTTTTAACAATTTTGTTGTAAGTGGAAATTTTGTCCTGAAACTTAGCTAAAGGAAGCTTGTTTGAGTGTTAATAACTTTTTTTGTATGAGGAAACTCTGTTCTGAGACTTCGCCAATGGGGGACTTATTTGAGTTTTAACAACTCCTTTGTATGTGGAAATGTTGTCCTAAAACATGGCCAGAAAAAAAACGTTTGTTTTAACCACTTCTTTGTATGTGGGACTTCTGTCCTGAAACTTAGCTAGAGAGCACTTGTGTTTAAGTTTTAACAACTTTTCTGTGTGAGGGAACTCTATCCTGAGACTTGGCCAACGAGAACTTCTTTGAGCTTTAACAAATATATTGCATGTAAGGTTCTCTCTTGAAATATGGCCAAAAAGATTTCCTTGACTTTTAACAATTTCCTTGTAAGTGGAAATTTTATCCTGAAACTTAACTAGAGGGAGCTTGTTTAAGTTTCAACAACTTTTCTATGTGAGGGAGCTATATGCTGAGATCTGGCTAACGAGAATTTCTTTGAGTTTTAACAAATATATTGCATGTAAGGTTCTCTTTTGAAATATGGCCAAAAAGATTTCCTTGACTTTTAACAACTTTGTTGTAAGGGGAAATTTTCTCCTGAAACTTAGCTAAAGGAAGCTTGTTTGAGTGCTAATAACTTTTTTTTGTATGAGGAAACTCTGTTCCGAGACTTGGCCAATGGGGGACTTATTGTGAGTTTTAACAACTCCTTTGTATATGGTAATGTTGTCCTAAACCATGGCCAGAAAAAAAGCGTTTGTTATAACCACTTCTTTGTATGTGGAACTTCTGTCCTGAAACTTAGCCAAAGAACACTAGTTTAAGTTTTAACAACTTTTCTGTGTGAGGGAACTCTATCCTGAGACTTGGCCAACGAGAACTTCTTTGAGCTTTAACAAATATATTGCATGTAATGTTCTCTTTTGAAATATGGCCAAAAAGATTTCCTTGACTTTTAACAATTTCGTTGTAAGAGGAAATTTTGTCCTGAAACTTAGTTAGAGGAAGCTTGTTTGAGTGTTAGCAACTTTTTTTTGTACGAAGAAACTCTGTTCTGAGACTTGGCCAATGGGGGACTTATATAGGTTTTAACTTCTTTGTATGTGGAAATGTTGTCCAAAAACATGGCCAGAAAAAATGTTTGTTTTAACCAGTTCTTTGTATCTTCCTGAAACTTAGCTAGAGAATACTTGTTTAACAACTTTTCTGTGTGAGGAAACTCTATACTGAGACTTGACTAACGAGAACTTGGGTTTTAGCAAATATATTCCGTTAAGATTCTGTTTGTAATATCGCCAAAAAGAGTTTCTTGGCTTTTAACGATTTTGTTGTAAGCGGCAATTTTGTCTGAAACTTGGCTAAAGGAAGCTTGTTTCAGTGTTAACAACTTCTGTTTGTATGAGGAAACTCTGTCCTGAGACTTGGCCAATGGGGGACTTATTTACATTTTAACTTCTTTGTATGTGGAAATGTTGTCCTAAAACATGGCTAGAAAAAAACGCTTGTTTCAACCACTTCTTTATATCTTCCTGAAACTTAGCTAAAGAACACTTGTTTAAGTTTTAACAACTTTTCTGTATGAGGAGACTCTACACTGAGGCTTGACCAACGAGGACTTGGGTTTTAGCAAATATATTCCGTTAAGATTCTGTTTGTAATATCGCCAAAAAGAGTTTCTTGGCTTTTAACGATTTTGTTGTAAGCGGCAATTTTGTCTGAAACTTGGCTAAAGGAAGCTTGTTTCAGTGTTAACAACTTCTGTTTGTATGAGGAAACTCTGTCCTGAGACTTGGCCAATGGGGGACTTATTTACATTTTAACTTCTTTGTATGTGGAAATGTTGTCCTAAAACATGGCTAGAAAAAAACGCTTGTTTCAACCACTTCTTTATATCTTCCTGAAACTTAGCTAAAGAACACTTGTTTAAGTTTTAACAACTTTTCTGTATGAGGAAACTCTATCCTGAGGCTTGACCAACGATAACTTGAGTTTTAGCAAATATATTGCATGTAAGATTTTGTTTTGAAATATGACCAAAAAGATTTCCTTGACTTTTAACAATTTTGTTGTAAGCGGAAATTTGGTCCTGAAACTTAGCTAAAAAAAACTTGTTTGAGTGTTAACAACGTTTCTATATGAGGAAACTCTGTTCTGAGACTTGGCCAATGAGGGACTTATATGAGTTTTAACAACTTCCTTGTATGTGGAAATGTTGTCCTAAACCATGGCCAAAAAAAAACGTTTGTTTTAACCACTTCTTTGTATCTTCCTGAAACTTAGCTAGAGGAAACACTTGTTTAAGTTTTAACAACTTTTCTGTATGAGGAAACTCTATCCTGAGGCTTGACCAACGAAACTTGAGTTTTAGCAAATATATTGCATGTAAGATTTGTTTTGAAATATGACCAAAAAGATTTCCTTGACTTTTAACAATTTTGTTGTAAGCGGAAATTTGTCCTGAAACTTAGCTAAAAAAAACTTGTTTGAGTGTTAACAACTTTTTTTGTATGAGGAAACTTGTTCTGAGACCTGGCCAATGGGGGACTTATTTAGTTAACAACTTCTTTGTATGTGGAAATGTTGTCCCAAAACATGGCCAGAAAAAACGTGTTGTTTTAACACTTCTTTGTATCTTTCTGAAACTTAGCTAGAGACACTGTGTTTAAGTTTTAACAACTTTTCTGTGGAGGGAACTCTATCCTGAGACTTGGCCAACGAGAACTTCTTGAGTTTTAACAAATATATTGCATGTAAGGTTCTCTTTTGAAATATGGCCAAAAAGATTTCCTTGACTTTTAACAATTTTGTTGTAAGGGAAATTTTGTCCTGAAACTTAGCTAAAGGAAGCTTGTTTGAGTGTTAACAACTTTTTTTGTATGAGGAAACTCTGTTCTGAGACTTGCCAATGGGGGACTTATTTGAGTTTTAACAACTCCTTTGTATGTGGAAATGTTGTCCTAAAACATGGCCAGAAAAAAAACGTTTGTTTTAACCACTTCTTTGTATGTGGGACTTCTGTCCTGAAACTTAGCTAGAGAGCACTTGTGTTTAAGTTTTAACAACTTTTCTGTGTGAGGGAACTCTATCCTGAGACTTGGCCAACGAGAACTTCTTTGAGTTTTAACAAATATATTGCATGTAAGGTTCTCTTTGAAATATGGCCAAAAAGATTTCCTTGACTTTTAACAATTTCATTGTAAGTGGAAATTTTATCCTGAAACTTAACTAGAGGAAGCTTGTTTAAGTTTTAACAACTTTTCTATGTGAGGGAGCTCTATGCTGAGATTTGGCCAACGAGAACTTCTTTGAGTTTTAACAAATATATTGCATGTAAGGTTCTCTTTTGAAATATGGCCAAAAAGATTTCCTTGACTTTTAACAATTTGTTGTAAGTGGAAATTTTTCCTGAAACTTAGCTAAAGGAAGCTTGTTTGAGTGTAATAACTTTTTTTGTATGAGGAAACTACTTAGTTCTTGATGAACTCATGGCCAATTTGATTTGGAACTTATTTGAGTTTTAACAACTTTTCTGTGTGAGGGAACTCTATCCTGAGACTTGGCCAACGAGAACTTCTTGAGTTTAACAAATATATTGCATGTAAGGTTCTCTTTTGAAATATGGCCAAAAAGATTTCCTTGACTTTTAACAATTTGTTGTAAGCGGAAATTTTGTCTGAAACTTAGCTAAAAAAAGCTTGTTTGAGTGTTAACAACTTTTTTTGTATGAGGAAACTCTGTTCTGAGACTTGGCCAATGGGGGACTTATTTAGTTTTACAACTCTTTGTATGTGGAATGTTGTCCTAAAACATGGCCAGAAAAAAACGTTTGTTTTAACCACTTCTTTGTATCTTCCTGAAACTTAGCTAGAGAAACCTGTTTAAGTTTTAACAACTTTTCGTGTAGAGGAACTCTTCCTGAGCTTGGCAACGAGAATTGGGTTTTAGAAATATATTGCATGTAAGATTCTGTTTTGAAATATGGCCAAAAAGATTTCCTTGACTTTAACAATTTTGTTGTAAGCGGAAATTTTGTCTGAAACTTAGCTAAAAAAAGCTTGTTTGAGTGTTAACAACTTTTTTTGTATGAGGAAACTCTGTTCTGAGACTTGGCCAATGGGGGACTTATTTAGTTTTACAACTTCTTTGTATGTGGAATGTTGTCCTAAAACATGGCCAGAAAAAAACGTTTGTTTTAACCACTTCTTTGTATCTTCCTGAAACTTAGCTAGAGAACACTTGTTTAAGTTTTAACAACTTTTCTGTGTGAGGGACTCCTATCCTGAGACTTACTTTGAGTTTTAGCAAATATATTGCATGTAAGATTCTGTTTTGAAATATGGCCAAAAAGATTTCCTTGACTTTAACAATTTTGTTGTAGCGGAATTTTGTCTGAAACTTAGTAAAGGAAGCTTGTTTGAGTGTTAACAACTTTTTTTGTATGAGGAAACTCTGTTCTGAGACTTGGCCAATGGGGGACTTATTTAGTTTTACAACTTCTTTGTATGTGGAATGTTGTCCTAAAACATGGCCAGAAAAAAACGTTTGTTTTAACCACTTCTTTGTATCTTCCTGAAACTTAGCTAGAGAACACTTGTTTAAGTTTTAACAACTTTTCTGTGTGAGGGACTCCATCCTGAGACTTCTTTGAGTTTTAGCAAATATATTGCATGTAAGTTCTGTTTTGAAATATGGCCAAAAAGATTTCCTTGACTTTAACAATTTTGTTGTAGCGGAATTTTGTCTGAAACTTAGTAAAGGAAGCTTGTTTGAGTGTTAACAACTTTTTTTGTATGAGAAACTCTGTTCTGAGACTTGGCCAATGGGGGACTTATTTGAGTTTTACAACTTCTTTGTATGTGGAAATGTTGTCCTAAAACATGGCCAGAAAAAAACGTTTGTTTTAACCACTTCTTTAGTATCTTCCTGAAACTTAGCTAGAGAACACTTGTTTAAGTTTTAACAACTTTTCTGTGTGAGGGACTCCTATCCTGAGACTTCTTTGAGTTTTACAAATATATTGCATGTAAGTTCTTTTTGAAATATGGCCAAAAAGATTTCCTTGACTTTAACAATTTTGTTGTAGCGGAAATTTTGTCTGAAACTTAGTAAAGGAAGCTTGTTTGAGTGTTAACAACTTTTTTTGTATGAGGAAACTCTGTTCTGAGACTTTGCCAATGGGGGACTTATTTGAGTTTTACAACTTCTTTTTATGTGGAAATGTTGTCCTAAAACATGGCCAGAAAAAAACGTTTGTTTAACCACTTCTTTTATCTTCCTGAAACTTAGCTAGAGAAACCTGTTTAAGTTTTAACAACTTTTCGTGTAGGGAACTCTTCCTGAGCTTGGCAACGAGAATTGGGTTTTAAAATATATTGCATGTAAGTTCTTTTTGAAATATGGCCAAAAAGATTTCCTTGACTTTAACAATTTTGTTGTAAGCGGAAATTTTGTCCTGAAACTTAGCTAAAGAAGAAGCTTGTTTGAGTGTTAACAACTTTTTTTGTATGAGGAAACTCTGTTCTGAGACTTGGCCAATGGGGGACTTATTTGAGTTTTAAACTTCTTTGTATGTGGAATGTTGTCCTAAAACATGGCCAGAAAAAAACGTTTGTTTTAACCACTTCTTTTATCTTCCTGAAACTTAGCTAGAGAACACTTGTTTAAGTTTTAACAACTTTTCTGTGTGAGGGACTCCTATCCTGAGACTTAACTTTGAGTTTTACAAATATATTGCATGTAAGTTCTGTTTTGAAATATGGCCAAAAAGATTTCCTTGACTTTAACAATTTTGTTGTAGCGGAATTTTGTCTGAAACTTGTAAAGGAAGCTTGTTTGAGTGTTAACAACTTTTTTTGTATGAGGAAACTCTGTTCTGAGACTTGGCCAATGGGGGACTTATTTGAGTTTTACTAACTTCTTTGTATGTGGAATGTTGTCCTAAAACATGGCCAGAAAAAACGTTTGTTTTAACCACTTCTTTATATCTTCCTGAAACTTAGCTAGAGAACACTTGTTTAGTTTTAACAACTTTTCTGTGTGAGGGAACTCTATCCTGAGACTTCTTTGGTTTTAGCAAATATATTGCATGTAAGATTCTTTTTGAAATGGCCAAAAAGATTTCCTTGACTTTAACAATTTTGTTGTAGCGGAATTTTGTCTGAAACTTAGTAAAGGAAGCTTGTTTGAGTGTTAACAACTTTTTTTGTATGAGGAAACTCTGTTCTGAGACTTGGCCAATGGGGGACTTATTTGAGTTTTACAACTTCTTTGTATGTGGAATGTTGTCCTAAAACATGGCCAGAAAAAAACGTTTGTTTTAACCACTTCTTTGTATCTTCCTGAAACTTAGCTAGAGAACACTTGTTTAAGTTTTAACAACTTTTCTGTGTGAGGGAACTCCATCCTGAGACTTAACTTTGAGTTTTAGCAAATATATTGCATGTAAGTTCTGTTTTGAAATATGGCCAAAAAGATTTCCTTGACTTTAACAATTTTGTTGTAAGCGGAAATTTTGTCCTGAAATTAGCTAAAAAAAGCTTGTTTGAGTGTTAACAACTTTTTTTGTATGAGGAAACTCTGTTCTGAGACTTGGCCAATGGGGGACTTATTTGAGTTTTACAACTTCTTTGTATGTGGAATGTTGTCCTAAAACATGGCCAGAAAAAAACGTTGTTTAACCACTTCTTTGTATCTTCCTGAAACTTAGCTAGAAACACTTGTTTAAGTTTTAACAACTTTTCTGTGTGAGGGACTCCATCACTGAGACTTCTTTGAGTTTTAGCAAATATATTGCATGTAAGATTCTTTTTGAAATATGGCCAAAAAGATTTCCTTGACTTTAACAATTTTGTTGTAGGCGGAATTTTGTTCTGAAACTTAGTAAAGGAAGCTTGTTTGAGTGTTAACAACTTTTTTGTATGAGGAAACTCTGTTCTGAGACTTGGCCAATGGGGGACTTATTGAGTTTTACAACTCTTTGTATGTGGAATGTTGTCCTAAAACATGGCCAGAAAAAAACGTTTGTTTAACCACTTCTTTTATCTTCCTGAAACTTAGCTAGAGAAGACCTGTTTAAGTTTTAACAACTTTTCCGTGTAGGGAACTCTTCCTGAGCTTGGCAACGAGAATTTGAGTTTTACAAATATATTGCATGTAAGATCTGTTTTGAAAATGGCCAAAAAAGATTTCCTTGACTTTACAATTTTGTTGTAGGCGAAATTTTGTCCTGAAACTTAGATAAAAAAGCTTGTTTGAGTGTTAACAACTTTTTTGTTGAGGAAACTCTGTTCTGAGACTTTGCCAATGGGGGACTTATTTAGTTTTAACAACTTCTTTGTTATGTGAAATGTTGTCCTAAAACATGGCCAGAAAAAAACGTTTGTTTTAACCATTCTTTGTATCTTCCTGAAACTTAGTAGAGAAACTTGTTTAGTTTTAACAACTTTTTCTGTGTGAGGGAACTCCATCCTGAGACTTCTTTGAGTTTTAGCAAATATATTGCATGTAAGATTCTGTTTTGAAATATGGCCAAAAAGATTTCCTTGACTTTAACAATTTTGTTGTAGCGGAATTTTGTCTGAACTTAGTAAAGGAAGCTTGTTTGAGTGTTAACAACTTTTTTGTATGAGGAAACTCTGTTCTGAGACTTGGCCAATGGGGGACTTATTTGAGTTTTACAACTTCTTTGTATGTGGAATGTTGTCCTAAAACATGGCCAGAAAAAAACGTTTGTTTTAACCACTTCTTTTATCTTCCTGAAACTTAGCTAGAGAACACTTGTTTAAGTTTTAACAACTTTTCTGTGTGAGGGACTCCATCCTGAGACTTCTTTGAGTTTTAGCAAATATATTGCATGTAAGATTCTTTTTGAAATGGCCAAAAAGATTTCCTTGACTTTAACAATTTTGTTGTAGGGGAAATTTTGTCCTGAAACTTAGTAAAGGAAGCTTGTTTGAGGTTAACAACTTTTTTGTTTGAGGAAACTCTGTTCTGAGACTTTGCCAATGGGGGACTTATTTGAGTTTTAACAACTTCTTTGTTATGTGAAATGTTGTCCTAAAACATGGCCAGAAAAAAACGTTTGTTTTAACCACTTCTTTGTATTCTTCCTGAAACTTAGCTAGAGAACACTTGTTTAAGTTTTAACAACTTTTCTGTGTGAGGGACTCCATCCTGAGACTTCTTTGAGTTTTAGCAAATATATTGCATGTAAGTTCTGTTTTGAAATATGGCCAAAAAGATTTCCTTGACTTTTAACAATTTTGTTGTAAGCGGAAATTTTGTCCTGAAACTTAGATAAAGAAAGCTTGTTTGAGTGTTAACAACTTTTTTGTATGAGGAAACTCTGTTCTGAGACTTGGCCAATGGGGGACTTATTTGAGTTTTAACAACTTCTTTGTATGTGGAAATGTTGTCCTAAAACATGGCAGAAAAAAACGTTTGTTTAACCACTTCTTTATATCTTCCTGAAACTTAGCTAGAGAACACTTGTTTAAGTTTTAACAACTTTTCTGTGTAGGGAACTCTTCCTGAGACTTGGCAACGAGAACTTCTTT
>NW_019212762.1:0-1053 GCF_002443255.2 Varroa destructor | reverse complement strand
CTTAGCTAGGGAACACTTGTCTAAGTTTTAACAACTTTTCTGTGTGAGGGAGCTCCATCCTGAGACTTCTTTGAGCTTTAGCAAATATATTGCATGTAAGATTTTGTTTTGAAATATGGCCAAAAAGATTTCCTTGACTTTCAACAATTTTGTTGTAGGCGGAAGTTTTGTTCTGAAGCTTAGATAAAGAAAGCTTGTTTGAGTGTTAACAACTTTTTGTATGAGGAAACTCTGTTCTGAGACTTGGCCAATGGGGGACTTATTTGAGTTTTAACAACTTCTTTGTACGTGGAAATGTTGTCCTAAAACATGGCTAGAAAAAAAACGGTTGTTTTAACCACTTCTTTGTATCTTCCTGAAACTTAGCTAGGGAACACTTGTCTAAGTTTTAACAACTTTTCTGTGTCAGGGAACTCTGTCCTGAGACTTGGTCAACGAGAACTTCTTTGAGTTTTAGCGAATATACTGCATGTAAGATTCCATTTTGAAATATGGCCAAAAAGATTTCCTTGACTTTCAACAATTTTGTTGTAGGCGGAAGTTTTCTTCTGAAACTTAGATAAAGGAAGCTTGTTTGAGTGTTAACAACTTTTTGTATGAGGAAACTCTGTTCTGAGACTTGGCCAATGGGGGACTTATTTGAGTTTTACCAACTACTTTGTATGTGGTAATGTTGTCCTAAAACATGGCCGGAAAAAAACGGTTGTTTTAACCACTTCTTTGTATCTTTCTGAAACTTAGCTAGGGAACACTTGTCTAAGTTTTAACAACCTTTCTGTGTGAGGGAGCTCCATCCTGAGACTTCTTTGAGCTCTAGCAAATATATTGCTTGTAAGATTCTGTTTTGAAATATGGCCAAAAAGATTTCCTTGACTTTCAACAATTTTGCTGTAGGCGGAACTTTTGTTCTGAAACTTAGATAAAGGAAGCTTGTTTGAGTGTTAACAACTTTTTGTATGAGGAAACTCTGTTCTGAGACTTGGCCAATGGGGGACTTATTTGAGTTTTACCAACTACTTTGTATGTGGTAATGTTGTCTTAAAACATGGCCGG
>NW_019212761.1:0-10116 GCF_002443255.2 Varroa destructor | reverse complement strand
GCTTTTCTGTATGAGGAAACTCTATTTTGAGACTTGACCAACGAGAACTTGGGTTTTAGCAAATATATTGCATGTAAGGTTCTGTATTGAAACATGACCAAAGAGGTTTCCTTGACTTTTAATAATTTTGTTGTATGCGGAAATTTTGTCTGAAACTTGGCTAAAGGAAGCTTGTTTGAGTGTTAACAACTTTTGTTTGTATGAGGAAACTCTGTCCTGAGACTTGGCCAATGGGGGACTTATATAAGTTTTAACTTCTTTGTATGTGGAAATGTTGTCCTAAAACATGGCTTAGAAAAAATGTTTGTTTTAACCACTTCTATCTTCCTGAAACTTAGCTAGAGAATACTTGTTTAAGTTTTAACAGCTTTTCTGTATGAGGAAACTCTATTTTGAGACTTGACCAACGAGAACTTGGGTTTTAGCAAATATATTGCATGTAAGGTTCTGTATTGAAACATGACCAAAGAGGTTTCCTTGACTTTTAATAATTTTGTTGTATGCGGAAATTTTGTCTGAAACTTGGCTAAAGGAAGCTTGTTTGAGTGTTAACAACTTTTGTTTGTATGAGGAAACTCTGTTCTGAGACATGGCCAATGGGGGACTTATTTAAGTTTTAATTTCTTTGTATGTGGAAATGTTGTCCTAAAACATGGCCAAAAAAACGTTTGTTCTAACCACTTCTTTGTATCTTCCTGAAACTTAGGTAGAGAACACTTCTTTAAGTTTTAACAACTTTTCTGTGTGAGGGAACTCTATTTGAGACTTGGCCAACGAGAACTTCGGTTTTACAAATATATTGACATGTAAGTTCTGTTTTGAAATATGCCAAAAAGATTTCCTTGACTTTTAACAATTTTGTTGTAAGCGGAAATTTTGTCTGAAACTTGGCTAAAGGAAGCTTGTTTGAGTGTTAACAACTTTTGTTTGTATGAGGAAACTCTGTTCTGAGACTTGGCCAATGGGGGACTTTTTAAGTTTTAACTTCTTTGTATGTGGAAATGTTGTCCTAAAACATGGTCTAGAAAAAATGTTTGTTTTAACCACTTCTATCTTCCTGAAACTTAGCTAGAGAATACTTGTTTAAGTTTTAACAGCTTCTGAGAACTCTGTCTCTGGTGGCTTATAAGTTTAATTGTGTGGAATGTTCTAACATCAAAAACGTTTTACCACTCTGTATCGACTTAGCTAGATACGTATACAGCTTCGATAGACTTTGAGATACCAGACTTGGGTTTTAGCAAATATATTGCGATTCTGTTAATATGGCCAAAAATTTCTGATTTTAAATGTTATGCGAAATTTTGCTGAATGGCAAAGCTGTATGTAACAATTGTTATGACTTCCTGAACTTGCAAGGGACTTTTAATTAACTCTTTAGTGAATTTGTTAAATGGCCAAAACTTGTAACACTTCTGTATCTTAGAACTAGAGAACTGGTTTGGTTAACTTTGTTAAACTCTCGGCTTGAAAGAGAACGGGTGCATTTGATGTAGTTTGTAGAAACTGCCAGTTCGACTAATTTTGATGCGAATTGCTGAACTTGCTAGGGTTTGAGTGTACAATTTGTTTTAGAGAAACTCTGTCCTGAGACTTGGCCAATGGGGGACTTATTTAAATTTAACTTTGTTGTATGTCCAACATCAAAAGTTTGTACCTTCTTGTATTATGAATAGCAGAGAACACTGTTTAGGTTACAACTTTGTAGGAATATCCTAGCTGACGAGACTTTTTAGCAAAAAAGAAGTCATTGCATGACCAGAGTTTCTTGATTTTAAAATTTTTGTCGGAATTGTCACTTGCTAAAGCTTGTATCACTTTTTTGAGAACCTGCCAGAGAATGGACTTATTAGTTTACTTCAGTGAAAGTCCTAAACTGGTTAGAAAATTTCATTCATTCCGAATTTAGAGATGTTTAATTTTACAACTTTTCTGTATGAGGGAAACTCTATCTTGAGACTTGACCAACGAGAACTTGGGTTTTAGCAAATATATTCCATGTAAGATTCTGTTTTGAAATATGGCCAAAAAGATTTCCTTGACTTTTAACAATTTTGTTGTATGCGGAAATTTTGTCTGAAACTTGGCTAAAGGAAGCTTGTTTGAGTGTTAACAACTTTTATTTGTATGAGGAAACTCTGTCCTGAGACTTGGCCAATGGGGGACTTATTTAAGTTTTAACTTCTTTGTATGTGGAAATGTTGTCCTAAAACATGGCCAAAAAAAAACGTTTGTTTTAACCACGTTCTTTGTATCTTCCTGAAACTTAGCTAGAGAACTTAAGTTCACTTCGTGGGATCTATTTAGACGACCAGGAACTTGTTTTACAATCTACATGGTCTGTTTGAGACCAAAGTTCTGTTTTACAATTGTGAAGCGGAATTTCTATGCTAAGTTGTTGAGTTACAACTTTGTTATGAGAACTCTGCCGACGGCAGTGGGGGACTTATTTAAATTTTAACTTCTTTGTATGTGGACGTGTCGTCCTAAAACATGGCCAGAAAAAACGTTTGTTTTAACCCGTTCTTTGTATCTTCCTGAAACTTAGCTAGAGAATACTTGTTTAAGTTTTAACAGCTTTTCTGTATGAGGAAACTCTATTTTGAGACTTGACCAACGAGAACTTGGGTTTTAGCAAATATATTGCATGTAAGATTCTGTTTTGAAATATGGCCAAAAAGATTTCCTTGACTTTTAACAATTTTGTTGTATGCGGAAATTTTGTCTGAAATGCTGAGCTGGGTAACAACTTTATTACGGAAGTCTGATTGGCATGGGGGCTTTTTAGTTAGTATGTGAATTAAACATAAAACTTTGTTCCCTCTTTGTTTCGATAGCTGAGACACTTGTTAATTACATTCTGTTAGTCTACTGAGACTTAGCAGCTCTAGGTTAATACTTGTAGGTTGTTTGATGACAAGTTTCGACTTTTAAATTTTGTGTAACGAAATTTTGCTGCCTTGGTAAAGAGTTGTTGGTGTACATTGTGTTGACTCGTTCTGAATTGCAGAGGTCTATTTATACTTCTGTATGTGCGTTGCCTAACATGGCCAGAAAAAACGTTTGTTTTAACCCGTTCTTTGTATCTTCCTGAAACTTAGCTAGAGAATACTTGTTTAAGTTTTAACAACTTTTCTGTATGAGGAACTCTATTTTGAGACTTGACCAACAAGAACTTGGGTTTTAGCAAATATATTGCATGTAAGATTCTGTTTTGAAATATGGCCAAAAAGATTTCCTTGACTTTTACAATTTTGTTGTAAGCGAATTTGTCGAATGGAAAAACTTGTTGATTTACAACTTTATGAAAAACTTGTTGACTTCAATGGGACAAGTATTGTAGTGAGTCCTAAAATGCAAACTTTGTAACCCTGTATCGCTTAAGGACATGTTCAAGTTTACATTTTGTGTGGGATTTGACTTACACGATCTGAGCTAACTCAGTAAGTCGTAAACAAGATTTCCTGCTTCTGTTAGGAAATGTCTATTGGCTAAACGTGATGTTAACTTGTGTATGGGACTTCGAGCTTGCAATGGGACTTATTAGTTTTAACTTCTTTGTATGTGGAAATGTTGTCCTAAAACATGGCTCAGAAAAAATGTTTGTTTTAACCACTTCTTGATCTTCCTGAAACTTAGTAGAGAATACTTGTTTAAGTTTTAACAGCTTTTCTGTATGAGGAAACTCTATTTTGAGACTTGACCAACGAGAACTTGGGTTTTAGCAAATATACTGCTGTAAGATTCTGTTTTGAAATATGGCCAAAAAGATTTCCTTGACTTTTAACAATTTTGTTGTAAGCGGAAATTTTGTCTGAAACTTGGCTAAAGGAAGCTTGTTTGAGTGTTAACAACTTTTTTTATGAGGAAACTCTGTCCTGAGACTTGGCCAATGGGGGACTTATTTAAGTTTTAACTTCTTTGTATGTGGAAATGTTGTCCTAAAACATGGCTAGAAAAAAACGTTTGTTTTAACCAACTTCTTTGTATCTTCCTGACAACTTAGCTAGAGAACAGTCTGTTTAAGTTTTAACAACTTTTCTGTGTGAGGGAACTCTATCCTGAGACTTGGCCAACGAGAACTTCTTTGAGTTTTAACAAATATATTTGCATGTCAGAGATTCTGTTTTGAAATATGACCAAAAAGATTTCCTTGAGCTTTTAACAATTTTGTTGTATGCGGAAATTTTGTCTGAAACTTAGGCTAAAAGGAAGCTTGTTTGAGTTGTTAACCAACTTTTGTTTGTATGAGGAAACTCTGTCCTGAGACTTGGCCAATGGGGGACTTATTTAAGTTTTAACTTCTTTGTATGTGGAAATGTTGTCCTAAAACATGGCCAAAAAAAACGTTTGTTTTAACCCTTCTTTGTATCTTCCTGAAACTTAGCTAGAGAACACTTGGTTAAGTTTTAACAACTTTTCTGTGTGAGGGAACTCTATCCTGAGACTTGACCAACGAGAACTTCTTTGAGTTTTAACAAATATATTACATGTAAGGTTCTGTTTTGAAATATGACCAAAAAGATTTCCTTGACTTTTAACAATTTTGTTGTATGCGGAAATTTTGTCTGAAACTTGGCTAAAGGAAGCTTGTTTGAGTGTTAACAACTTTTGTTTGTATGAGGAAACTCTGTTCTGAGACTTGGCCAATGGGGGACTTATATAAGTTTTAACTTCTTTGTATGTGGAAATGTTGTCCAAAAACATGGCCAGAAAAAATGTTTGTTTTAACCAATTCTTTGTATCTTCCTGAAACTTAGCTAGAGAATACTTGTTTAAGTTTTAACAACTTTTCTGTGTGAGGAAACTCTATACTGAGACTTGACCAACGAGAACTTGAGTTTTAGCAAATATATTATATGTAAGATTCTGTTTGTAATATGGCCAAAAAGATTTTCTTGACTTTTAACGATTTTGTTGTAAGCGGCAATTTTGTCTGAAACTTGGCTAAAGGAAGCTTGCTTGACTGTTAACAACTTTTGTTTGTATGAGGAAACTCTGTCCTGAGACTTGGCCAATGGGGGACTTATTTAAGTTTTAACTTCTTTGTATGTGGAAATGTTGTCCTAAAAATGGCCAAAAAAAAACTTGTTTTAACCACTTCTTTGACTTAGCTAGAGAACACTTGTTTAAGTTTTAACAACTTTTCTGTGTGAGGGAACTCTATCCTGAGACTTGGCCAACGAGAACTTCTTTGAGTTTTACAAATATATTACATGTAAGGTTCTGTTTTGAAATATGACCAAAAAGATTTCCTTGACTTTTAACAATTTTGTTGTATGCGGAAATTTTGTCTGAAACTTAGCTAAAAGAAGCTTGTTTGAGTGTTAACAACTTTTGTTTGTATGAGGACACTCTGTTCTGAGACTTGGCCAATGGGGGACTTATATAAGTTTTAACTTCTTTGTATGTGGAAATGTTGTCCAAAAACATGGCCAGAAAAAATGTTTGTTTTAACCAATTCTTTGTATCTTCCTGAAACTTAGCTAGAGAATACTTGTTTAAGTTTTAACAACTTTTCTGTGTGAGGAAACTCTATACTGAGACTTGACCAACGAGAACTTGAGTTTTAGCAAATATATTACATGTAAGATTCTGTTTGTAATATGGCCAAAAAGATTTTCTTGACTTTTAACGATTTTGTTGTAAGCGGCAATTTTGTCTGAAACTTGGCTAAAGGAAGCTTGCTTAACTGTTAACAACTTTTGTTTGTATGAGGAAACTCTGTCCTGAGACTTGGCCAATGGGGGACTTATTTAAGTTTTAACTTCTTTGTATGTGGAAATGTTGTCCTAAAAGATGGCCAAAAAAAACGTTTGTTTTAACCACTTCTTTGTATCTTCCTGAAACTTAGCTAGAGAACACTTGTTTAAGTTTTAACAACTTTTCTGTGTGAGGGAACTCTATCCTGAGACTTGGCCAACGAGAACTTGAGTTTTAGCAAATATATTACATGTAAGGTTCTGTTTTGAAATATGACCAAAAAGATTTCCTTGACTTTTAACAATTTTGTTGTATGCGGAAATTTTGTCTGAAACTTGCTAAAAGAAGCTTGTTTGAGTGTTAACAACTTTTGTTTGTATGAGGACACTCTGTTCTGAGACTTGGCCAATGGGGGACTTATATAAGTTTTAACTTCTTTGTATGTGGAAATGTTGTCCAAAAACATGGCCAGAAAAAATGTTTGTTTTAACCACTTCTTTGTATCTTCCTGAAACTTAGCTAGAGAACACTTGTTTAAGTTTTAACAACTTTTCTGTGTAGGAAACTCTGCTGAGACTTGACCAACGAGAACTTGAGTTTTAGCAAATATATTACATGTAAGATTCTTTTGAAATATGGCCAAAAAGATTTCCTTGACTTTTAACAATTTTGTTGTATGCGGAATTTTGTTCTGAAACTTGGCTAAAGGAAGCTTGTTTGAGTGTTAACAACTTTTGTTTGTATGAGGAAACTCTGTTCTGAGACTTGGCCAATGGGGGACTTATTTAGTTTTAACTTCTTTGTATGTGGAAATGTTGTCCTAAAACATGGCCAGAAAAAACGTTTGTTTTAACCACTTCTTTGTATCTTCCTGAAACTTAGCTAGAGAATACTTGTTTAAGTTTTAACAGCTTTTCTGTATGAGGAAACTCTATTTTGAGACTTGACCAACGAGAACTTGGGTTTTAGCAAATATATTACATGTAAGGTTCTGTTTGAAAATGACCAAAAAGATTTCCTTGACTTTTAACAATTTTGTTGTATGCGGAAATTTTGTCTGAAACTTGGCTAAAGGAAGCTTGTTTGAGTGTTAACAACTTTTGTTTGTATGAGGAAACTCTGTTCTGAGACTTGGCCAATGGGGGACTTATTTAAGTTTTAACTTCTTTGTATGTGGAAATGTTGTCCTAAAACATGGCAAAAAAAACGTTTGTTTTAACCACTTCTTTGTATCTTCCTGAAACTTAGCTAGAGAATACTTGTTTAAGTTTTAACAGCTTTTCTGTATGAGGGAAACTCTTCTGAGACTTGGACAACGAGAACTTTGGTTTTAGCAAATATATTGCATGCAAGGTTCTGTTTGAAATCATGACCAAAAGAGTTTCCTTGACTTTTAAAATTTTGTTGTATGCGGAAATTTTGTCTGAAACTTGGCTAAAGGAAGCTTGTTTGAGTGTTAACAACTTTTTTGTTTGTATGAGGAAACTCTGTTCTGAGACTGGCCAATGGGGGACTTATTTAAGTTTTAACTTCTTTGTATGTGGAAATGTTGTCCTAAAACATGGCCAAAAAAACGTTTGTTTTAACACTTCTTTGTATCTTGCCTGAAACTTAGCTAGAGAACACTTGTTAAGTTTTAACAAGCTTTTCTGTATGAGGAAACTCTATTTTGAGATTGACCAACGAGAACTTGGTTTTAGCAAATATATTACATGTAAGGCTTCTGTTTTGAAATCATGACCAAAAGATTTCCTTGACTTTTAAAATTTTGTTGTATGCGGAAATTTTGTCTGAAACGTGGCTAAAGGAAGCCTGTTTGAGTGTTAACAACTTTTGTTTGTATGAGGAAACTCTGTTCTGAGACTTGGCCAATGGGGGACTTATTTAAGTTTTAACTTCTTTGTATGTGGAAATGTTGTCCTAAAGACATGGCTAACAGAAAAAACGTTTGTTTTAACCACTTCTTTGTATCTTCCTGAAACTTAGCTAGAGAATACTTGTTTAAGTTTTAACAAGCTTTTCTGTGTGAGGAAATCTCTATTTTGAGACTAAGTTGTTAAAACTTAAACAAGTATTCTCCAGCTAAGTTTTAGGAAGATACAAAGAATTGGTTAAAACGAACATTTTTTCTGGCCATGTTTTTGGACAACATTTCCACATACAAAGAAGTTAAAACTTAAATAAGTCCCCCATTGGCCATATCTCAGAACAGAGTTTCCTCATACAAACAAAAGTTGTTAACACTCAAACAAGCTTCCTTTAGCCAAGTTTCAGACAAAATTTTCGCTTACAACAAAATTGTTAAAAGTCAAGGAAATCTTTTTGGCCGTATGACAAACGGAGTCTTACATGTAATATATTTGCTAGAACTCAAGTTCTCATTGGTCAAGTCTCAGTATAGAGTTTCCTCACACAGAAAAGTTGTTAAAACTTAAACAAGTATTCTCTATCTAAGTTTCAGGAAAATACAAAGAAGTGGTTAAAACAAACGTTTTTTTGGCCATGTTTTAGGACAACATTTCCACATACAAAGAAGTTAAAACTTATGTAAGTCCCCCATTGGCCAAGTCTCAGAACAGTGTCCTCATATAAACTAAAGTCGTTAACACTCAAACAAGCTTCCTTTAGCTAAGTTTCGGACAAAATTGCCGCTTACAACAAAATCGTTAAAAGTCAAGAAAATCTTTTTGGCCGTATGACAAACAGAGTCTTACATGTAATATATTTGCTAAAACTCAAGTTCTCGTTGGTCAAGTCTCAGTATAGAGTTTCCTCACACAGAAAAGCTGTTAAAACTTAAACAAGTATTCTCTAGCTAAGTTTCAGGACGATACAAAGAAGTGGTTAAAACAAACATTTTTTCTGGCCATGTTTTTGGACAACATTTCCACGTACAAAGAAGTTAAAACTTATATAAGCCTCCCATTGGTCAAGTCTCAGAACAGAGTTTCCTCATAGAAACAAAAGGTGTTAACACTCAAAGAAGCTTCCTTTAGCCAAGTTTCAGACAAAATTTCCGCTTACAACAAAATTGTTAAAAGTCAAGGAAATCTTTTTTGGCCATATTTCAAAACAGAACCTTAACGGAATATATTTGCTAAAACCGAAGTTCTCGTTGGTCAAATCTCAAAATAGAGTTTCCTCATACAGAAAAGTTGTTAAAACTTAACCAAGTGTTTTCTAGCTAAGTTTCAGGAAGATATAAAGAAGCGGTTAAAACAAACATTTTTTCTGGGCATGTTTTAGGCCAACATTTCCACATACAAAGAAGTTAAAACTTATAAGTCCCCCATTGGCCAAGTCTCAGGACAAAGTTTCCTCATACAAACAAAAGTCGTTAAGACTCAAACAAGCTTCCTTTAGCTAAGTTTCAGACAAAATTTCCGCATACAACAAAATTGTTAAAAGTCAAGGAAATCTTTTCGGTGATATTTCAAAACAGAATCTTACATGTAATATATTTGCTAAAACTTAAGTTCTCGTTGGCCAAGTCTCAGGATAGAGTTCCCTCACACAGAAAAGTTGTTAAAACTTAAACAAGTGTTCCCTAGCTAAGTCTCAGGAAGATACAAAGAATTGGTTAAAACAAACATTTTTTCTGGCCATGTTTTTGGACAACATTTCCACATACAAAGAAGTTAAAACTTATATAAGTCCCCCATTGGCCAAGTCTCAGAACAGAGTGTCCTCATACAAACAAAAGTTGTTAACACTCAAACAAGCTTCTTTTAGCTAAGTTTCAGACAAAATTTCCGCTTACAACAAAATTGTTAAAAGTCAAGGAAATCTTTTTTGGCCATGTTTCAAAACAGAATCTTAACGGAATATATTTGCTAAAATCCAAGTTCTCGTTGGTCAAGTCTCAGGACAAAGTTCCCTCACACAGAAAAGTTGTTAAAACTTAAACAGGTGTTCTCTAGCTAAATTTCAGGAAGATACAAAGGAGTGGTTAAAACAAACGTTTTTTTTTGGCCATGTTTTAGGACAACATTTCCACATACAAAGAAGTTAAAACTTAAATAAGTCCCCAAAGGCCAAGTCTCAGGACAGAGTTTCCTTATACAAACAAAAGTTGTTAACAGTCAAGCAAGCTTCCTTTAGCCAAGTTTCGGACAAAATTGCCGCTTACAACAAAACCGTTAAAAGTCAAGAAAATCTTTTTGGCCATATTACAAACAGAATCTTACATCTAATATATTTGCTAAAACTCAAGTTCTCGTTGGTCAAGTGTCAGTATAGAGTTTCCTCACACAGAAAAGTTGTTAAAACTTAAACAAGTGTTCTCTAGCTAAGTTTCAGGAAGATACAAAGAAGTGGTTAAAACAAACGTTTTCTTTTGGCCATCTTTTAGGACAACATTCCCACATACAAAGAAGTTAAAACTTAAATAAGTCCCCCATTGGTCAAATCTCA
>NW_019212760.1:0-1043 GCF_002443255.2 Varroa destructor | reverse complement strand
GGGAATCTTTTTGGCCATATTTCAGAACAGAACCTTGCATGCAATATATTTGCTAAAACCCAAGTTCTCGTTGGTCAAGTCTCAGGATAGAGTTCTTTCACACAGAAAAGTTGTTAAAACTTGAAAAAGTATTCTCTAGCTAAGTTTCATGAAGATACAAAGAACGGGTTAAAACAAACGTTTTTTCTGGCCATGTTTTAGGACAACACGTCCACATACACAGAAGTTAAAATTTAAATAAGTCCCCCACTGGCCAAGTCTCAGGACAGAGTTTCCTCATACAAACAAAAGTTGTTAACTCTCAAACAAGCTTCTGTTAGCCAAGTTCCAGACAAAATTTCCGCTTACAACAAAATTGTTAAATGTCAAGGAAATCTTTTTGGCTATATTACAAACAGAATCTTACATGTAATATATTTGCTAAAACTCAAGTTCTCGTTGGGCAAGTCTCAGGATAGAGTTCCCTCACACAGAAAAGTTGTTAAAACTTAAACAAGTGTTCTCTAGCTAAGTTTCAGGACAGAAGTTCCGCATACAAAGAAGTGGTTAAAACAAACGTTCTTTTTCTGGCCATGTTTTAGGACAACATTTCCACATACAAAGGAGTTGTTAAAACTCAAATAAGTCCCCCATTGGCCAAGTCTCAGAACAGAGTTTCTTCATACAAAAAAAAGTTGCTAACACTCAAACAAGCTTCCTCTAACTAAGTTTCAGTACAAAATTTCCTCTTACAACGAAATTGTTAAAAGTCAAGGAAGTCTTTTTGGCCATATTTCAAAAGAGAACCTTACATGCAATATATTTGTCAAAACTCAAAGAAGTTCTCGTTGGCCAAGTTTCAGGATAGAGTTCCCTCACACAGAAAAGTTGTTAAAACTTAAACACAAGTGCTCTCTAGCTAAGTTTCAGGACAGAAGTCCCACATACAAAGAAGTGGTTAAAACAAACGCTTTTTTTCTGGCCATGTTTTAGGACAACATTTCCACATACAAAGGAGTTGTTAAAACTCATATAAGTCCCTCATTAGCCAAGTCTCAGAACAA
>NW_019212759.1:0-1087 GCF_002443255.2 Varroa destructor | reverse complement strand
AGGGTTCTGTTTTGAAATATGACCAAAGGGATTTCCTTGACTTTTAACAATTTTGTTGTAAGCGGAAATTTTGTCTGAAATTTGGCTAAAGGAAGCTTGTTTGAGTGTTAACAACTTTTGCTTGTATGAGGAAGCTCTGTTCTGAGACTTAGCCAATGGGGGACTTATTTAAGTTTTAACTTCTTTGTATGTGGAAATGTTGTCCTAAAAGATGGTCAAAAAAAACGTTTGTTTTAACCACTTCTTTGTATTTTCATGAAACTTAGCTAGAGCACACTGGTTTAAGTTTTAACAACTTTTCTGTGTGAGGTAACCCTATCCTGAGACTTGACCAACGAAAACTTGGGTTTTAGCAAATATATTGCCTGTAAGATTCTGTTTTGAAATATGGCCAAAAAGATTTCCTTGACTTTTAACAATTTTGTTGTATGCGGAAATTTTGTTTGGAACTTGGCTAACGGAAGCTTGTTTGAGTGTTAACAACTTTTGTTTGTATGAGGAAACTCTGTCCTGAGACTTGGCCAGTGGAGGACTTATTTAAATTTTAACTTCTTTGTATGTGGAAATGTTGTCCTAAAACATGGCCAAAAAAAACGTTTGTTCTAACCACTTCTTTGTATCTTCCTGAAACTTAGCTAAAGAACACTTCTTTAAGTTTTAACAACTTTTCTGTGCGAGGAAACTCTATTTTGAGACTTGACCAACGAGAACTTGGGTTTTAGCAAATATATTGCATGTAAGATTCTGTTTTAAAATATGGCCAAAAAGATTTCCTTGACTTTTAACAATTTTGTTGTATGTGGAACTTTTGTCTGAAACTTGGCTAACGGAAGCTTGTTTGAGTGTTAACAGCTTTTGTTTGTATGAGGAAACTCTGTCTTGAGACTTGGCCAGTAGGGGACTTATTTAAATTTTAACTTCTTTGTATGTGGAAATGTTGTCCTAAAACATGGCCAAAAAAAACGTTTGTTCTAACCACTTCTTTGTATCTTCCTGAAACTTAGCTAGAGAACACTTCTTTAAGTTTTAACAACTTTTCTGTGTGAGGAAACTCTATTTTGAGACTTGACCAACGAGAACTTGGGTT
>NW_019212758.1:0-85756 GCF_002443255.2 Varroa destructor | reverse complement strand
ATAGAGAGAGAGAGAGAGAGAGAGAGAGAGAGAGAGAGGGAGCGCATTACCTAATTGTGGGTCATTATCAATTTGATATTCCAGGTTTAGAGTACTGCGCTATTAGAAGGTAATGCATCCGAAACCAAACCGCAAACCCATCATAGCTAAGCCGAGAACGCATCATGAATATGATTTATAATTAGCGAATCCAGAAAGCGACTATGCGAGAAGCACCATGTGCTTATATATATGAGCTTCCTTGATCGCCCTTGAAATGACGAAGCGGTAATACTGTTACAAACCAGTGTGACACCACAAAGTCCCAAGTTTTCTGAATGAATCCCTCTCATGAATGGAATGGGAAAGATGTCCTTGCATCAATAAGAAAAATACACAATAAAATTTAGATTGAAAGGATCAGCAAGTTAATTAGAATATTAGAAAACTAGTTTCTCATTATCCTGGAAACGTCTTGAAGAAATTCGTAATTATTTCAGAGAAGAGCGCAACTAGATTTCTCTGCGGGGTTGTCCAGCTTGTTGTGTTAGAGCAATTCGTTTTTTGTGACATTTTTTAACTTCCGTGGCTTGAAACGGCTTTTCGAAACCTTTTTTAATTTTTGATACGCTGAGAGCTCAAAAAGCTCAACTGATAATTTTTGTAAAGGGTATTTGAGTAAAAACATTGGTCGACATAAATATTCATTGACAGGAAGAAAAATTGTTTGTTAGTAAAGGGCACTTATATATTTATTTCAAACTAAGAGAAGTTATCAAGGTCAGCGACGATCATTAGGACATTCTCATAAAGCCTAAAAATATGGTTACGAGCACACATTCTTATGATCGATCACTGTCGTATTCGAACGACAGGTGTGACCCTGGAACTTAAATAGACCATTCTAGTTTGAGTCGACACATTGTGTATATACAGGAAAAGCAAAATGACAATGTTGAAGTGAGTAAGTTTATTATAATTTAGAGGCAAAGAATATGTGCAGATAGCAATAATTAAGTTAAGAAGTCCATGATGATAGCCTAGGTGACAACGAGGTCTAATTTCCAATTACCGTATAATATAGAGAACTACGCGAAATCTTTTAGTTGTTGGTATAAAATATTTCTTTTCTGTACTGTGAATCTGCTTCTCCAGTGAACTTTATGACATATGCGTTTAGGTCCCATACAATGTTATTCATTTCTTAAAAATAGAGTTTGTTTTAAATGAACAAGGACAGGATATGCATTTGACCCATATAAAATTAATGAGACCTAGATCAAACATAACAATATATATATATATCTATATGGAGTTGCTAGAACTCTATATAAATTAATTAAGTAATGAGATCAGACCACAGAAACGGAAAAATGTTTTCGACTTCTGTTATCGCTTAAAGATAACAGAAAAAAACAAACAGAAGAAATAAGAATTTAGTGACAATTAAAAAAGAGCCATGACCAGTTAATGCGTTTGGTAAATAAATCATTGTGGCTATTTGCTATTGTTGGGTTGGTCGCGTCTCTAGAGAGACCGTAGGAAAGCGTTTACGTCATACATGACGAAAATAACAGGTTTTATTTTAGACTTCTGCCATGACAACTATCATCTACACAAACGACAAGTCACACGTACAAGTTTCGACGTGGTAGGATCAGTCTATTGTAGATCGTATTTGGTGAAGCTGCTTGTGTTTTCATTAATACGAAGCTCATCTAATCGCAAAGGGATTACGTGCGGAACTAACGTCAGCTCAACGGAATACAGTTAGACGGTCGGTGTGCCCGGTGTAGACTTATGTTCCCGCAGTCCCATTTAAAAAACAAGGTAATATACATATGGAGTCTGCTTTAAGAGAGTAAACGTAACGTTCACATTGGTAAGACAAAAAAAAAAAATTAAAAAGTGTTCAATGAACGATAGGAGGGGCTCGTTCAAAACGTATTAAAACTTATATCATCCATATTATCAGCACGCACTACAGATTTAGAAAAATTGACCTTCGACTAAATATTGCATGCACGACCAACAAACTATTCCCCATAAAACACGCAAAAAACATTCCCTTTCCTTGCGATGTAGTAATGCGGTCCAGGTAATCTTATTTAGTATGATGCTACCGCTATTTCTCTTCGTTTTCGGAGGTTTCACGTACAAACATACAAAGGTAAATTGTTTTTTAAACTGTATTTCTATCTTTAGTGTACTACGAATGCTTATAATTCAAGTACAGGGCCAGGGCAGTTCGACAGTAACGAACAACGAACGGTGTGCTCAGTCAGTGAGTAACTTTAAGCAATTAGGGTCGTGGATGATCCATGCTTTGAGAAAAACGCGAGGGAAATTTACCCCTCACTCTGTTTGTGATAAGGCAGCTTACTATTTGAACGTATTCAGGTGTGTAAAGATTGTGG
The DNA here is from genome assembly GCF_002443255.2 of Varroa destructor. Classification (NCBI taxonomy): domain Eukaryota; kingdom Metazoa; phylum Arthropoda; class Arachnida; order Mesostigmata; family Varroidae; genus Varroa; species Varroa destructor. Next base: position 83,360 of record NW_019212758.1, on the reverse strand, counting down.
AAATTATATTAGATGAAGCGGATAGCAAATAAGATAAATACGAACTAGAGCAATGTTATCACAGGGCGCGCGGGTGCTTTCCCTCGATATGGGCAGCCCGGCATGAAAATTGGTCATACAAAATTTATCTTTAAGGTGGTATTGTACGACAGACAAAATCGATCCCATCTAACAGTAAACGCGATATACCTAAAGCGAACGCTGGCGGTACCCATCTACGTATACTATTGTTTGTTCTATATATAAATTCGCAGAGCAACGTATATATATTTCTTTGAAAGCCCCGCAAATAATTAAATTATAAAACAAAACTATTGCACGAAACGATAGGAAATGTGCATTCATCTGTTATTAAACATGCTTTATCATGCTCGAGCTTTGTTATGACGGGTATACTGTCAACGGGTGGCTGCCAACGCCATACACTTTTCTCATGTTACTCATCAGAACGTATTCCCTGAAATTTCCGAAACGATCAGACAAGACGATTTGGATTTTTCAAAAATAATTTTGTATGATCTTCAACACACTATTTCTCCAGCACACACCTCGCTACCTATATAGACATATAATTTTTACGAAATCTCTTAATCTCCGTCTTGTCCTAACTTTTTATTCGTCCCAAGTCTGAAGTAAGAATCTGAGTCCGTGCTAGTTTCTTACTTCGGAAGTCTTAAAAAAACATTCGAAGGAAGTTTGACAGATGAGATCTACGAGAGATTGTTGAAACAACAGAAAGCCATCTAACAAACATATTAATTTTTTAACAGAATGCCTCAATGACTTGGAAACAAGGCAGCGGAGGAAAGACGAATTTTCTAAAAGACTAAATTAAGAAAATAAAAAATTGTATAGTTATTATTTAATCATTGGCCATTATAGTGTCTCATAACAAGTGATTAGTGATAATCGAGATCGTGACGTCGAGTTCGATGGCCACTGTGAAGCGTCCCTTGATACCTCAAGCAGCAGCTGTCGAAGTCAGTCTCGATGGTCCAAAAGATTCATTTGGTTCAATTTGCATTGCAATCACTTTTAAAGTTTTGTCTGGAATGTGGCATCACGTTTTGCCGATGATTCTCGTTCAGCGCATAGTGGAATAGTTTATTAGTAGATTAAAGCGTGTTCTCAAGAATCTAAAAGGGGAAGTAAGGAGAGTCTTGACGTCATCTGCACTCATTTCCCTCTGTCGTAGCAGCCTCATGGAAATGACTCGAGACAGGAAGACCAGGATTGAGTAATTCGTAAACAAAAATCTCAGCATTCAAAAAGCTTTCTACACAGCGGTCCACACTAGATAGCATATTGAAATGTCCATCCAAACCCGAATAATCTTAAAAAATCCGTAAGCCTTTAACTTAGGAATAAATTTGGAAACGTACTTTACAAGGCACTATGTTGTCCGGCATGTCAGGTAACGGAAATCCCAAATATCACCTATTGATATTATCTCGCTAATATATATCCAAATAGCTCTACTGCGTTAATTATATCGCCAAGTACTAGTTATTGCTGTTTGCCTAACTCGTTGTCCAGCGATCATTTCTTCTAAGCTTACCCAAATACGTATTGTACTGCATTTCAAGCCATAGCAGGGCTTCCAAGCAAACAGTCTCTTACTGCAGCGGCCTGCGTTACGAGGATTTTTGAAGGCACTCTAGCTTTGGTCTGTCTGTCCGAAAACGAAGTATCCGCATGTGCAGTTTCCTAACTGATTTGACAGTCCTTTTTCTCTTACAACCCTCTCATATACTCTGACCGCTGATAGAAACGAGCTGTAGTATTTTAGCAAATAAATAAATCTGCGGGCCCTCGGCCACGACTGCTCGGCTTGTGCAGTTACCCGATCTATTTAAGGAAAACGCTAGAATAAGGCCGCAGAATTTAATCCGCACTGGCCTTGCAAGTTTCGCTCACCTACTAACAACTCAGTAAAACAATGCTAACTCCGGAGCTAATCTCGTTTTTGGGGACACGTACTGCTTGTGTTCCAGTGTGCATGTATTTGCGTGTTATGAAGGTAACAAAAAGGGCTTAGAGCTTGGTTGTTTACACATACTGAGATACGACAGCCATGCAATTCAACCTCGACTCAACACATAGTTGAACTTGTGCGTATGCATTGGATAGAAAGGAATAGGTATTTGCTAACACGCATCAAGATTTCAATTATTGTGTAGTCCTAGTAATCTCTCAGCTTTTAAATTGGTAGTACTATAATTTAAAGTATCTGCCCAAATCTAATCACTCGCACACGTTTAATCCTTGAAGTCTCGAAGGCACTCGGTAACCTCAAAAGCCAAGTTAAACACTATAGCAAAAAACTACGTCAGTCAATCTGTCAGCGCACAACCTGAATAATTAAAACAACAGACGGCCTTCGGGTGGAATAACGTATTCCACACCCCTCTCTTTTTCTGTTTGTGGGTCTCCCCAGCGTTGTCTGTAGGCATCCACAAGAGATACAATGGATCGAAAGCCTTGACGAAGCAGAAAACAGGATTCGCTGTTGACATTAACCTTTGGTATTATTCTGGAGCGTAACCTGCGGCCTTCGTCGCACGCCCGCCTTACTTTCCAAAAACTTGGCCCACGTGATAAAGGCGCTAGAGTGCCATTTATGTTATTGACCATATTGTTAGCCAGCCATATTGCCAGGCTGAAAAAAACAAGGAGGTAAAACTGGCAAACTGATTCTGTAATGCTCGGTTGCAACTGCTTTTAGCAATTATATAGAAGAAGCCCCAAAAAGTATGAAGTTCGTGTAGTGACATTAGGTAAGGTTGGTCCAAAGCCTTGACAAGACGGATGATCGTCTCCGTGCCTTTTTTCTCGTACTGCCAGGACATAGGTGTTTATGTCCAAGTGACCCCCATAGAAACTTAAATGGTTAAGCTACCTGGTAAGGCAAAAAGTCAACAGAACTATAATATTAATTCTGTTGACTCGGTAAATTTGGCAAGCTTTTCTGTTTCCCGGCATGCTTGGAAACTATCTGAGTGTGCTTTTACCAGAAACGGAATATTTTCTGTTACCGCTGGCGGCAAAGCTACGGCCAAAGTCACCTGCGGAGTAAAAGTAGTTTCATAACGTTTGAAGAAAGCGATTTTATTTAAGCGATTGTAGTAACTGTGACAGCGGTCGGCATGAACATGGACCTTTCCAACTATTATAACCACAAATTAAGGGCTCTTTTTCGTTTTGAATGTAGTTAGTGGCTTTTCGTCGGAATATCTAAGAACACTCAAACCATAAAACATAATTATCTATCATTCGAAGGCACTGACTATAGCCCTTACACATGTCCAACATCCTGTTCAGTGATCTAAAATTCTCCAGGCTAATATTTTTTACTACATAGTAAAGTTTCTGAAGATCGACTGTATCGACCTCAAAAACGATCTTCAAGGCACATTTTTTTTTTTATAGCAAAATAAACAGCGTTTACTTTGAGGAGTCTCTATGAAAAACGACCTAAATAACGGCCAAAAGTGAGAAAACGAGACAGACCGATACTACATCATACACGTAGAAATATCTTTCTACATGTTGACCTTATGATCAATGAAAAAATTCATGTTTTTAAATAGATTGCGACCTGCAATAGCTTCTATAAGATGCCACCCCGCAATACAGAGATCCCTGAAGTCCAAAGAGCAACGGAGCTCGTTGTTGTTGATCTTCTAGAGAGAATCGCCTAAAAAAGTTATATGTACAACATTATTTGAAATCTCAACAAGTCAGGAAAAGCTAAGAGTTGGACATCTAAGCGCATGTAGGAAATGTGTGCTAATTAAAAAAAACTATACAGTCCTACCACACCTAGGTAATAATCATAAAACCCATTTCAAATGTATCGCATTCTATTTAGATGTATGAAAAGTTACTTGATAAAGTGGAGTTCAGAAGTACTGGGTCATGAAGTTTATTTCCAATTCTAGATGCATGTCAATAAACACATTGTTAAGTCTCGTGACCTATTTTAAGCCGTTTCATAACATCTGCCAAGGTAGTTGGGTAACTTCTTTGCTCATATTTGTAATAAATTTTACGAATGAATAATCCTCCATTCGGCGCCGGCGTCCAAAAATGTCCTTTTTCAACGCACTATCAGTCTCTGATGGTTCACAGCTATTTGGTCATGCTCACGCCCAGTATTCCTACCTCGACTGTGTATTAACTTCAGCACCTCAATACTTTTCTTCTATAATTGTACGGAATCCCCGATGTTTAACAAGCCTAATGATACGGAATTAAGAGTAATTATTGAGTGTCAGGCTTCGCGGAAACCGAGAGTGCGCCAATGAGGCGAACTGACGACATACGAATGTTTGAGAACAAGTCAACTTGAAAAGGTCGAATGACTGTTGGATGTAATCAGAATGCAGTGGACTGCCGGCCTAGATTAAGACACGTTACTCCGCCAGGATGCCGTCAAAGGCTTTAGATGCATTTTTATTAGGCTAGGTGACAGTCTTGGAAAAACAGGTTGCCTGAAAATGGCTAAGTTGCTATTCTTTATAGACAAAAAAAACCGTATCGATAAGGCCGTTGAAATGTGTTTACTCCTTAACAATGATAGGGTGACAAAACCCGCACAATATGTTGACGGATAGCCTATAGTTGGTCCGGAGCTTATTGCGTACAAGCCACTGAAGCAGCCTTCGTTACTGTGGATCGTTGAACTAATTGTGATATCTAAAACATGCCTGTGACTATTTAGCACAACAGTTGACCTTTGTGTGATTACAGCCTAGAAGGTTTCGTTGTTATGGCGACTTGTCATTTGCAATCTATGTTGGATATCGGGCCCCAAAAAAAAGTTCGAGCCAGGGTTTGCCTAATATCTCTACATATGCATCACAATAGCTAGGGTCACGATGGATGTATTTATGGAGTATGTGTATAAATCTTGATTTTTCCAAAGTGCTATTTGTTGGATTCTTATGTTTTTTTTTTTCTTGAATTATGGAATAATTATCTAATTATATAGGTATGATTAGCTATGTAATATTTGCTATTGTATTTGCTTACAAGTTCTGTTATGAAGGCCGTCTAAAAATTTGTGAGCCCAAGAAGATGCAATGTTCCTGCAGCGTATTTCCTCACCCTTTTATTTTACTCGGTGTCATATAAAATAAAACGGAAAGTGTAGTAAGCTTAATAACATTAAGATACTAGTTAAGCTTACGCTGCATGCTTCTGTTAAATGATATAAAGCTATAGGCTGGTACAATCTTTTCAATGTAATACCCAGTACATTGGTGGCAGCGAGGAGAGACCCAACGCATACGTAGTCAGTATTTCAATACGTAATTATGTCATTAGGCAATTTAATTGAAATTCTTATTGGCTCAATGAGCTTTATAGACATTGCACATATGTAACAATATCAGCATTGACGAGGTGCTATTTCAGTGCGGCGAAGTTACGCTCCGATTTTGTTTGAGTAGAGAAGAAATTGGGTTAAATCAGTTAATGAGCAAAGTGTGTCATCGATATGAGTGACGCAATTCAAGATTACGGCATTATTACTATTTGCTGCATAAATCAAATGGTACTTTTTTTGTACCGAAAACAACGTTACACGTTTTATGACTGGCTTATCATTCTACGGTATTTCGTATTTATTGTGTAACTACTAACCTAAAACTACGAAAATAAAGAATAAATTAATTGCTATCGAAAGGTCCATTTATAACAAATGAATTGCTCCAGGTCTTTTTTATTTAGATACTTAAAGCCATTCAGACCTTACCCAAAATCACTACTAACGGTTTTCTCTACCGTTAGTATAGCTAGTTTTCGGCTTCGAACTTAGGCCACCTCACGTATCCCTAAAATTGCTAGGCATAGAGATGCATTGCTATTGCGAAAAAGCATTTGCCTGCAAGACCTTTATTGATTTTTTAGCTTTAGATTGCTTATACATAAATATGTATGGGTATTTGGTCCATGAGATATCATGAGATGAGAGTTTCAGTTAGTGCAGCTTTATCGTCAAACGCCCCGTATAATTATTTTCGTTTTCAATGTAAAATCTAGAGACTTTATAACTAGATAAAAAAAAAAAAGAAATAAATAGGCACTAACGTTAGCAACACGTTAGAGGGTGCCTAAAAGTTTATTTAGGTTCGAATTCCCGTTATGATATCTCGATAGGAAGGGTTTGGTAGGGTATACTCGATGTACGATTCTACGAGCTCATACGCTTACCTAGTAGTACGCCTACCCTGGTGGTACGGTAATTCATTAACCAGTCGGTGCTACATACTAAGTTACCTGATTTCCGGAAAGTCTCCTTTTTTACTACCAACCGGCTTAGTCGCATGTTGAACAGCAGTTGGTTCGGCTGCATCCACTGCCAGTTACGAACATTTAGGGTGGCAACACTTACCTCTTCACAGGGAATTGCCACCCTATACTCGCGAAAAACAAACTAAGGAAAAGTGCTTGTAAATATTGCCAAAGTAAGTTGCAGTCCTAATCAATGAGCGAGGCCCAAGGCTACAATTCGTTTTTTTTTTTTTTTTTTTTTTTATTGTATTCAATAGCCCGTATCAGGTAGACTACGATCGATCTTTCTCTGTGGTTCCCCCTGAAAAGCTTAATATCAGGGGTCCTAAACAGCGTTCGAAGTGTTAAACAATCGTGTGTTTTCGAGTTGTATGGAATTACTGCAAGAGCAAGGATCTTCATGCTGGCATATAGTTATCCGATTTTACCAAATATGTTAAACGTACATTGTTCCTACAGAGCTTGATAAAGTACACAGGCATCTAACATGATTTCATTTTATCTTTTCACACAACTCGACAAGACTGTTAGCTTAATCATTCTGATCAGTGTTCATTATCAAATTTCAATAGTAACTAGATTATTATTTTTTTTTATGGGCCAAGACATAATGTGACATGTTCATTGTATGCATACATCACGCTCCTGATTTTTTATGTTTGTCATTTATGAGAAATCTTAACGAGTTTGGTAGCGTGAACTGCATGGGAATGTTCAGCAACACTAACCAAGCACGATATGAAAAATGGTACCTGAACGAATATCGGGCAAGTGAGAAAAGAAATATCGAACGTCTATAACGTAATAAATGCAGATTGTGTGCGTATATTTATTCTGTCAGACTAAATAGCTCCAGAATAGCTTTATCATTTGTAATTCGCATGAGGTATTTTAAAGCCTACAGGTGGCCTAACCGGGCTGTAGGTCTGTTGCGGTAATCAGCGAAAAGTCGAATAGTTTACCATTCGACCTGCCGCATCAGACCATTCTTGATCTAAACGCCGTGTCCACTTCTTCAGTTTTGTGCACCTCTGTGCTGTTTTGGCAGTCATTCATCAAACGGTAAAATACACAGGAAACCTCATTCTCTTTTTAAGGGCAGATAGGCCTCCCTGTGTACGAAAAGGCGAAACTCCTTGAGCTATTCTAAGCACTGTAGAATTAAGCAGGAAAAGTTATGGGACATTCTACCGTCATGAACATATACATAAAAATGATATCTTATGCGAAACTGCACGTAAAAATTATCCCCTATTGACAAAATAGAATTAACGTGAGTTTAATTTTATAAATTCATGTTAGTACTTTTGAAGGCTCGGATTAGCAGTAGACCGTAATCACATTTTTCATAGTAAATATCATTATTGCTATTAGATCTTAATGAGAAATGTGGATAAAAAGAATTATAATACTCGCTTCTTTTTTTTTTATAAGAGCTTACTGCGCGTTTAATGACAAATACACGTGTTAGGACCAATCACTCTGTATATAATGTTAATGTAAGCCTATTGTCGATATTTTATGAATAGCTATTAGGAAATGCGGCTTATGCCTTCCACAGGCCTATTGATGACCGTTTGCGTATCTAACGAATCGGTGCAAAATGTTTCCTGTGTCAATTCACGATTATTTTAGAATACGTCTGCCAATATCTGTTCCTCTCACCTTGTTTTTTTTTGTCTAATGGAATATGAAGTTTTATATGTGGAAGGTCCACCCAAGAAGTGAAAACTAACATAGTTTACACAGGCCTAAAATAACGCTCGAACAGTTCAAAGGATTCAAGGTCCATATTTGCTAGGTTATTGCATTCGAGATATATTCGAATAACGCTTGTATAGAACGTAGCAACTTTGGAAAAATTAAACTTACCAATTCTACAGTAGCACGAACAGTTGTAAGCGAACAATAAAGCTACTGATGACGCCTTTCCAGTCTAGGCTTTGATAAAGATGGCTGTGTTACTTCAAAACTACAGTACTGCCTGTTATTTCAGTCTGTATATATGTAAAGGAAGAACGTTTATATATTCCTTGAAAAAGACAGTCCTTGAAAAGGCTGCTTCCGAATATTTTTGGCTTGGCTTGGCTTGGACGACAATGAGCGCTGCAAGCAACAAATTAAATAAAAACATCATATTCATACCAAGAAAAATGAAAAACTTCGCCCCCCAGATTCCAACGTTGTGACACTTGTTAAGACTGGTCAACTCAGAACAGATACAGGGTAGTTAGTTACAACACGGACAAAATTTTTTACTGATATTGATCGAAGTTTCACTTTCATCTCGGTATGTATCTCATACACCATATACATTTACACCGTATTGTATAAATTATAATTCGATAACCAAGATAGAATAAAATGGTGACTAATACTGAAGAAAAGCAAAATAAAACAATACGAACTTTCGGTTTATTTACGGAACGATATTTGGCGAGTTTTTCTAAAAAATAGGAATTAAGGAACTAAGCAGTGTTTAGTGAGCATGCGTAGTGTTGAAAGCATTTGCGAGAAAGCGAGATGGATAAGCCTTTAGGACTGGCCATTCACAGCCGCCAAAAAAATGCCACCCTGCGGTGCAATTCGAGAACGCGGTAGATCTTTATATAATCCTCCATCATAAAATGGTAGTGTAACATCTAAACGTCAGCAGCAACGAGAACAGCTGAACGATAAAATAGCACAAAACTGCTGGAAGATTATGAATGGCTGCTATTAGTATTAGTAAGTAGTACTTTACTTAATAAATGGTACCGTGGTTGATTAGAGAAGATCTTTCCATTTCTGGCCGTCCCCGGCTACCTGTCCATCGCAGTCAAAAAAATACGCCATGTATGTTACGTTCTTTACACAGTTGAAAAGTTTGAAAGTTAAAATTTAGAAGAAACTAAAATCTAAGGGCTGCCCTCTCTCCGAATAGCAAAACTCGGAAGAGTATAAAGAGGCATGTAGACGTTTGGGCCAACGGGAAGCTTGGGTTGCAGAATATATATGCCAGTTATGTATGTATTCTTCGGAATTCTGGTTATAAAATGACTACGAAAAAATTAAACACGCAGTGTTATTAAAATTGCATTTTCTAGGAAAATACCTCAAAAGAGATACACATGCAGTTAATTCAGCATCTAATGCGAGAAATTATAGCCAGGGAAAATTGTCTTCCACATGGTGGTTCAGTTTGAGTGGACGCAATTATTAAAAAAATAGCCAGACGAGGACCTACCCCAATAGAACCTTATAGATAGTAAAACAGGCACCCAGACAAGCTCATACATAAAATACGGTTACCACAGGTTGAATATATTTCTATATTACGACATATTAGTGAAGAATAGAATCGAGAAAAATACCTGTGCATAGCGGTCACTCCATATGGCGTGAAGTCTAGAAATCGGAATTCACTTACACAGTACCTGATAAATTGGATCACGTCCACAACATTACGCTACGTTCCCCATTGACGTACAGAGCACTGCTGCGGGCATCGCAAAGCATTTTTTTACGAAAACGACATCAATGTGAGGAACGCTCATGTTTACGGATGGGAATTGGAATCATCCGAAAGAGAGTCATCTATAACAGCGATGAGTTTAGCGGAAACGACTTTGTTGTTTAGCCATTGTATAGGTGCATTTCCAATTTTGGGATTGCACTTTTTTGAAATTATTCCATCATACGCGTTTCTTTTTCTGATTTATTTACATAGACATTAGCCTGCCAGTAACAATGAAAGTAATAAAAGGCTACATAAGGCGCCTATGTATTTCGTACGTACTTGTATTGTTTGATTCGTTTCGGGTTTAGAATCACTTTCTATATAATTATTTTTTTCTCGTTCGGTTCGTTTTTGAATGCTGAGTAGATAGTCATGTGTGAACGGAAGCTTGTTTTTTGAAGTCTAATGTTAACAGTTGATGAAAGTTCGATATTAATCTTAGGCTTGTCTTGTAATTCCTCCATGAATACAAATGCTATGGTATCTATATAAAATGTAATACACAGCAGATGTATTTTACGGGTCAATTTGCCAAAGCGAAGTTGGAGCTGGTTTTATATATTTGAAAATCCTGCTGTTACAGCTACGGCTGATCCTTTCTTTTTAAACAATACGTTCCATTTTCTCGATGAACGTATTACTACGCTCATTTTTGTAATACTATATTGAAAAATACATAAATAGAACATGCTGATTTATTGAGATGATAGGAGCGAGGCCCCCAAGGCTTAGCCACATTTGTCCGTAGTTTGGTACAAATTAAATAATCGTCGTTGCTTGTTCTAGCACGCTCTATTCCGCTGCATGCTTGTATCATTCGCTGATGGTACCCATAGCATTTATCGATTTCTGTCGCCTGATATTTTTGGCACTCTTCGCTGGTCTATAGATGTTTTGCTTATTCTATTGCTATACGATTGCAAATATATTAACTTACTTCACTTTATCAATTGTGATAGAAATACGTTGAAATTTTTATTGCTGTTCTACCTCTTCTCCTCAGCGTAACTTGTGTAAAAAGATAAAATGTAAATGCGACGGCAACGTTTGTACGACATCTCTGCGTGTGTTAGATAGTTAATGAGACCACGCCAAACGACCATTGAAACTTCAACTCGACTTGATGGACCAATACTTCAATATACATATATAGTACATAATATAAATATAACATAATAGTACACACCTAAAGAGCAATCTCGTCTTTATTGTGAACTATATATATATATATGTATATATATATATATATATATATATATATATATATATATATATATATATGAACAAATATTTGCGTATCTGTCTAACTCAAAATTTGTACATTTGTACACATTGTACAAATTAAACACAAAGGTATCTTCTGTAGCCTACTGCATTAAAACGAATTTCTTGTTAAAGGATAGGGTAATAATTTGATAACAAGATTGCAAATAAATGTTTTCATACTCATTCTGGAGTAAAGTGACAATCAGTTGATATATAATTCGTAAAATTGTTTTGCGTAAATTTTTTTTTTTAATTTTAATAAGGGAATACGGCAAAGAAGGAAGAAACGGATTCGCCCTTCCGCCGCAGAAAGAAAAGACGGCAGATAGAAGATGTTTCATTCCACAAGATGTTGTTGTATCGTTGAGATGCTCTCTTTTGCTCATTTCCGCTCTGGAACCGGTTCTTTCTCTCTGACTTACTACTTTGTGCTCGTTCAGATGTACTGACCTTAGCTCATTAGGTTGGGCAAAAGTGAATATATTCGAACTTGGCGTTGATCGCAACTTTTTTCGTTTAATCAACTGCAATCAGATATCAGCTGAGTATTTATAGCATTTATATTATTAAGTAAATTATTTTATAAGATATTCAGAAACAATCCACTACGCAATTATGCAGACCAGAGTTCCCTCTAAACGCTAGACCTCTTGCTGTCGGGCCTTGATTTGAAACTTAGTTTAATATTACCTCAAAGTGGAATAGCTAGTGGCAATAAGTTACCATTATTCCACTAGTCGCGAGCCAGCCTATCCAACTGTCGGCTTACCTCCTATTTCCTCGCACTAAGTCCCGAGCGGAGTCTTATCCGCAGCTTTTCCACTAAACCGGACTGTGTCTTGTTCTTGTAATATCTTCGTTGCTAGCAGGCTCTGTAGCCTGGTAGGGTCGAGCCGGTTTTTCCCTCCAACACTTTTCTTACAGTTACGGCCCCACTTATCCAACCACTCGTGCTGCATATGTATTCTATGGATCCTTTCATGGCTTTTTGGGACACAGCCGATGGATTTCTACCTTGCAATTCTCGTGCCACTACCTCGTCTACGGTTAAAGCTCTACATGAGGACAGGCAAGAAGCATGTGGGTCGCGTCGTCTCTTTTCAGCGGGCAGTGGATGCAGCTACTCAACCGCGAAACCACGTTAAAGTCATTAGAATACGCCTCCGTGGCGCGTTATGATGTGAGCCATGTAGAGATTCATTTTGCCTCCCGGTCTGTCAAGCCATTTCCTTATGCTTGGGGTCAGATCTCGTATTATTGCGCCGGAGTCTCGTGTGTAACGCTGTCCACTCTTTTTGCCGACAACTAGCATTACTTTTTCTGCCTCTTTCGAGTCTACGGAGCTTTTCTCCTAGGATGTGCGTCTTTCGTGAGTCACCAGATCCCGAGGTGGGGTACTTGCCAGGACGAGTGCATCATCTGTACTAACTATCCAATGTGCCTGAATTATTCTAAGCGGTGGACTTCACTGCGATCTTTTAAGCACGTTTTTCTTCGTCGCTGTCATCAGCCTGAAGCAGACCGATGACCCAAGTAAGGCGATCGACCCTACGATGGATACAACAGGCCTCCTGTGATGCGCTCGCTTATGCCCATGTCTGTTTGGAAGTATCCTAACAATATCATTGTCTGCCTTACAAACCTTGGTTATCACTTTATGTAGTCATTTCCTCTCAACCCTTTACTGAGATGTCTCGCACAGTACATACTCTTCACCACGGATTGAAAGGTTCAACCATGACTCGACCGAATAGTAACACACCTTTGTTCTTTTCCGGAGTCAGGTCGGGTTTGATGTTAGTTACCTCGCTGAAGGTTCCAGTTCGACTTTCGTCTCGGCCTTAACGACAAGTGCCGCTAGGTCAGCGGCATATGCTAAAGCGATTTTCGCATTTTACCCTTTAGTGATTTAGTGGTAAAATAATAATTTTTGCCGAAATGGTTGGGAACTAGTGAAATACAAATCAAACTCTATGAGTGTGAATTTTTTGGTTCTTTCGCCCATAGAGCGTAATGGTAATTTGCGCAGGTTGACCTCTATTATTTATTCGACAACTGTTTTTTTTTATTTTACTTATTTTTACTACCGAAAAAGTAAAATTGTGATTGTCGAAATTATTCATAATTGATAAGATATGAACCATATTTATTAATTGGCATATGAATCGTATTTATTAATGCAATGAATATTTTTCCGGGTCGTCGTTTTTCTCACATAGAGGGGTGTATCGCTGGTTTGATTAATACGTGGAATGGTTGACATGTGGTTCATACTTTTCTGTTGGATAAATACTTTTTAGGAAATAAGGTTATTAAATTCATCAAATTTAATTAATTAATTAAAATACGCAGACAAGATAAATGCAGCAGGATATCGAGATTATAATGGAAGAGTTGGAATAGTTACACAAGTGTACGAAGCTTAAGTTAAATAAAGTTTAATATTGGCGTTTCTTGTACGGCCAATGTACAATTTTGGCATTTTGTCGAGTTTAGTTAGCTTTTTTTAGCAGTAGGATGCGTGCAGTGCACTTATGTAAAGTCTCTATCAGAATAACTATAGCACTAAGGTAGATGGCATATGATTATTGTAACTGACTTTAAGAAGATCTTAACCTACAGTATTGTAGACCTGCGATCGAACAATAGTTTATGTTAACCTGGGTACAATACAAGTTAGAACACTTTTATAAGATAACGGCACAAGAAGGACAAACGTTGCTTACGTAGATTTATTGAATCAAATAAATGTAAATATCTGGCAGGATCGAATTTGTTTGCATTCGAACAGGTTGAAGTGCCACTGTAAAGGAGTAATGGGTTAGGTGAGAAGGAGTGATTGCAACGGGCTCTCTCTTGACGTATATGCGACCTATAGTTCACGTAAAATAACATGAACGAATCATGTTAAGTAAATTAGTCAATAGGAAAAAAGGCGCGGGGCAAAGCTTGCGGATCCGTCATATATGTATATATATCGTCTTTGAAAGGTTTTCCTTTACCCTCGTTGTTTTTTTAACACTTACTGCCATCCTCTTTCGCTTTTTACCGATGTGAAAAATCTCCCCACGCAGCTTATAATATTTGTTCGTTGTGCGGCGAGGATTTTGTAACTGGCAGGACTGTTCTAAAGTGGTTCATCAATTCCAAGATAAACAAAATTTTTAGCTTAAAAGATGCACTCTGTTCTGGTCGGTAATCTGAAGTCTGCGTAGGCATCGCGAGTCTGTGACACTGTCGAAAATTAGGAGTTTAGACGTCTGAAAAAATGGGTGAAGGGCACGCAGGACGCGGTTGCTAATTGCTTTTCAATATCTAGGCCTACATCAAGCAACCAATATAAATTTTTACGAATCATAACAAGAAAATGAGTTTATATCAAGTTGAGATACGCATGCACAAATTAACTTTCTAATTTCCTTCTATAATTCTTTAGGCAAATTCCTTTTTATTAACAAAATAAAAATTTTAGGAGGCCATACTTAGCTTTCAAAATTGTTTTATAAACGATCTGCGCATATAAAATGTACATAGGAGTATGTAAGAATACGACAAGCGGTTTTCAGCTATGGAAAAGTTTGTTATAGTTGCAAGTCTTATTATTACGAGAAATCAACCAAGTAATAATGAGAAGAGAACTTGTTTTTTCTTCATTATTTCGGTATTCCATTTTTAAACTACATATAAGATTAACTAAAAGTCACAGTTAAAAAAGGAATCCAGTAGAAAGTTTTAATTGTAGAAATATAATTATTTCTAATATAATTGAGTTGGTGTCTATTTGCCTCCCAATGTATAATAATGAGCGAAGTGACGTTAACCGAGGTGCACATAAATCTTTTTTTATATGAAAAAAAGTATTTGAGTTAAATGCTCTTCGTGTTCTGACCGAAATATCCCTCACGAATGTGGCTATTCAGTCTTCTATCCATTTACTGCGGTCATGACCCTGATTCGGCACCTAAACCGCTGACAAAGTGTTTAAAAAGATTTCCCCCTTAAATTCACAAAGTATTTTAATAATATTTTGTGAATTTGCAGTGTATATGGGTTTAGCCTTGTCGGTGTTTCATTCAAATACACCTTAACTAGAAAATAGAAGAAAATTAGCCTTGACCTAGTAGAGAAGACTTCCCAAGGACTTACAGAGTCTACAGAACGCCATTTTATAACCTCGTGTCTTTGCGTAACAATCGTGTATATCTTGTGGTGCCTGACTCCCTTCTAGAATATCAAATGATAAGACGTTGCCAAATTGAGATTTATTTTGTTTAGAATATTCTATTAAACAGTACAATGAACTTCCGTTGCAAGATTCCAGGAGAAGTAGCTTAGTGCGCATTTTTTTTTACATTGGAGCAATTTTATGGATTGTAACGATCATAGTAAATGAAATAAAAAAAAATGAATTAGTGTCCAGTGGCTATTTTGGTTCATGTTCCAGTATAGTTTGCAGCGAAGTTCTGCATTAAAAAGATATTCTTAGTATGCTCATCTTGATTCAGTGTGATCTTTGGAGGGGAAGGGGACGGAATAAGCATCACTCATTCAGTAATAAGCGCGTTCACCTTTTAATCAAAGCCAATAGACTTAACAGAATATATGTAATGATATATTTATTCTCGCTGCATTACATCCAAGTGAAGTGCGAATTAAGCGTTTATGTTGAATCTTCAATTTTACAAGTATTATGCAATTTCCATTGCTGTCTGTGCAATGTTGTTTCGCTTCCAAGATAACTTTTAACTTTAAGTGTGCGATTAGCATCACTTAAAAGCAAATGACGAATTCTGAATGGACTGTAACCGCCTTCGGTGTCCGTAGATCCAAGGAAGCTTAGAAACTTAGTCGCAGAGCACCTATTCGTATACTGGCCACACATAAGAGTGGTAAGTTTCACGTATAAGTTGGAACGGGCTTTGTTACACGTGTTGAAGAGCGCATCTGCAAATTCCTTGTCAAGGCCATAAACGATTTCTTGAAGCGCCGGCCCAGTTCCGCGATCATCATTCTAAAACAGAAGATTTGAATGGTATAGGTTGGTTCGTATCTCCGCTAGCGTTTTGTCATCGTCTCTTAAGGTAGGTATTGCAGATAGATGTAGACAAAGTTAGAAAAACTTACATAGAAAAAAACTTGAGTAATGGAGTATGTAATGAACATGCAGAAGTAAATGCCAAATCCTCTAATCACGAGGTTTAGCATAATCCTTTAGCATGTTTAAATTTGGGTTCGCTTAGCAAATTTACCAAAAAAGCGGATTGAAAATCATTATAGAAACACTGGGACTTCACGCTTCTGCATATACGGAAAAGATGTATGCATTTCATTACGAGAAACGCCTTTTACGGTGCCTTTCTACTAGAAGCTCGGTTTGGCTAGTTCTGGTCATATCTTCCAAAATAAAGATGCATCAATGTGTATTTCCAAATCCACTAAAAATGCTAATTTTTTTCACTTTAAACTAGTCAAATTGTTCATATGAGGACAAGATCGAAGCTTAGTTAAACCTATTTTCATAATTCTAACTCCGTAACCAAACAAAACGCTAAGAAATATATGATTACGTCTGGACGTGACATGTGATCCTATAGTTCTCCGCCAAAGCGCCTCTTCTTATCTTCATTATTAATACCATTCACTAATTTCCAGTAACAAATAATCTGCCTGAGGGTTCAGTAAAGAAAAATCTACTTTATTTCATCCAGTTGAGGTTGCAGATATTTGGGTTTATCACCTCAAACGATGATACTTCACTACACTGGTGCTTAGTCTGTTTTACTTAACTAGAAGAATGATTGTTACCGTTTGATATTTTGAGACTGCCCCATTATGCATTATTGTTATAAAAAATTATACGAGCGCGATTTTCTGTTCTAAAAATAAAAACATATCTGAAGAAAAATCATGCAAATGCATTCGATATTTAACGCGTGAGCGCAATAAATATATAAAGAGGTTTCATGTAATAGTAAACGAAACTGATTACTGAAATTCTATGACTGAAATAGTCTTAAATGCTTAAGACTCGAAAAAAAATTAAAATAATTACTCCAAGGATGTCTTCGAATGACTAGAGCATGTAAAACCAGTATGGGTCTAAGGTCCATTTCCTTTTACATTCAGTGATTAGTTCGTGGACTCCATATTACCACCTGCGACTTTCAAAACTTACAAAAAATTTACATTTCATTTACAGAATTATTTATTTAAACCTTTTCTACAGAAGCGTACTTTTAACTCAGAAATCAGAAAATGCATTTCAAGGATTTGTTAATCGACAATAAGTGTTCTTATAGCTTTACGTACCCTAGTAGCATTGACGACTATGAAATCGGCCTGCTTTGGTGAACAAGTCATTTGGCACATGAGATTCTTGAAGGCGCGGTAACACCCAGGACAACGCTTTATTCCAATCACCTCTGCTGATCGCATTTCTTTCTTAAGTGTTTGAAACTGGCCGGCATCGCAGCAAAGCTGGTGGTCTTTAATCGATGGCGCTAGATCGTCGCAGAAATCCTATTTGCATACGTTCACACGTAACACAAAATTGTCGTGTGTTGCAGACAAAAAAAAATAGCTCTGTTGTTAGGAGCAGGCGAACGTGAGTGGGCTTGTGTTAAGGCAAAAACTACGAGTCCTGTGGCTGTCAGCACACGATATTTCGTGAAGACAAAACGTACCGTACACGGTCACATTCTTCTATTGTTGATGCTCGTAAACTCAGAAAATAAAAAGTACTTGTTTATCTTTTTTTAATAGGGTGGATACTATGCAAGGCCAGCGAACACTACCCATAATTGTTATGTTACTTTCCCCAGAGTAAATTTGGTCACCTTACTATACTAGAAGAATTACAGCTCAGTCATTTCTACGGGGTCTCCATTCGCTTATTGAAATCACCAAATTAATTAGTTACACTTTTTTTCCCGTATAGTTCTTCAATTAACTTAGTTCAGCTGACACGCCAATGCGTTCCAGTCGCTCTATTTACTTACATTTATTATAAGTCATGGCCCTGCTTCAAGTACTCCGTTATTTATTCCCTATCAGAAAATGTACGTGCTTCTATCGTCATCAATTGTATACAACGTTAGCATTGGTTAGACCTAAGAAAAAAAAATACGACTTTTAAAACTAAATAATATAAAGATGTGTAAATTTAAAGCGGGCAAGGTAACCGACATCAGTTGCTGTCAGTGGACAATTTGCATAAATCAAGCATACGGCCATTATACGGAATGGCTAAATATATACTTTACAGTTTTGATAATGATAGCAAAAAGGTTTAAACGAATTCTAATCAATGTTTCAAACTGGCCGCAAAAAATTTAAGTTTCCTTAGAAATCTGAAGTTTGTAGCATTACCCTCATGAACATCATGCTCACACAGACATATATTATTTACGGAGCGACGATGTGCTCTTGTGTCGCAGTGGTACAGTTGTGGTACAGAGGTGATTACAAGTTTGTTTATTTCATGAATATCGCCTTAGAATTCTAACCTATATACTTATGATGATTTAGAAAGCAAATTAGATATGTGTATGTTTGTGTAGTCACATTGCCAAAACACTATGATCAAGTACAAATATTTCTAAAGACTTTTCAACAGCTTTAGGTAATTGCATGTACAAACAATAGTACGGCGCCTCTGTAGCCTATGTTGACAAATACAACGCTGGAATAGTACAGGAACTCTTCGTTACTTTTCCAAATTACAATGAATTATTTGACAATTATATCACCTTCCCATATAAATTGTTGATTCAGTAGAGTAATATTTTAACATATTGTTGCATCTTGCTGAAAATCTCTACATATTTTTTCTATACATATAAATGGATACTTTTAAAGGACGCTAAAGGACCATGTTTTTTTTACGTTCCTACAAGTATACACAATACCAATTTTTTTAGGCAATACATTTCACCTGTATCCTCCAGTTTGACCTGATTCATTTTCAAATTACAACTATCGCCTTTGGCAAGTAGCAAAAGTTGCCAGTTGGTTCAGGCAACACTCGTTTCTAGATATGCCTTCCAAGCTATAGGACCATAAACGCTCGGTTTGAAACCACACATTTAAGCCAAAAAAAAACATCAAAAGAAAGTGAGGAAAATCTACGTTACGTTTTTCACTACTGTTAGTACAAACACAACTCGATCAAAATCGTTTTTAATGTGCTAAGTAAAAACAAAACAAGACAATGTTAGTTGTATGTGATCAGAATGTCTTATTTGCGCGTATAGCGTATTTGAACGAACGCACCAGAAACTCGTCCCAGAGGCCTGTCGGTAGCGTCTCACTCGGCGGCTGATCCACGGCGCACGGGATAGACTTATCAACGCTGCGATCAAAAAAGCAGTGTCCGGTGAATGCACAGCGTTGACTATGAACTGTGACTGTCAAAGTTGCCTGAGCAACTACTAGTAGAAATGACCCTTTCATTGATGCTTTGGCCATACTGTGCTCACCACAAATGTGGATAACGTTCACTGTTCTGCACGGACCGTTCTTCGCCGCACTAGCGTCTTCTTTCCTTTTATAACCAAAACGTTTTACACTACTTATTATATGTCTGTACGTATACATGTATATACTCATACCATTTCATTCGATTACAATTGTAACTGCTCGCTGTGGTTAATTTAGTACTCCAATATTATAATTTATGCAAATCAACTAGCGTCTTTGTCGCAATGGTAAAAAAACTTAAGTTAGCTTTCTATTTATTTTAAACAATTATGATTCAGAAGCGGACCATTGAGTCAGTGCAGTCTTTTCAAACGTATCCGTTCAAATGGCAACGACCGGGTCTAGGGTTTGTTATGAGTATCTTCCATAGTCACGCCCGCAGTTTGATAATATACGCTCGCCTCCTTACCCCAACTCACAACAGTTGAATGTAGCTTTTCTGAGTGGGGAAAACTGTTACCATCTGTGCAAGCGGCGAAGAGATGTACTGCAGTCTGTCCATGATGGCGGCGATAGACCAGTAGGAAAAATGACAAGATCGTCTGCTATCTACACAAAATACCAGGCAAGTCGTTGCGCCGCTAACTTTTAGACGAATTGCGCAGTCTTTTTAAGTGACTTTCGTGCAAACGCCAACAATCTACAGCGGCGACCAAATTATGGGATACTTCCAAAGAGCAATCGGCTGAAAATTTCAGGGAACAACTGCCCAAAGAATGAAGTGGCATCAAGTATACACTCGCACGCGATAATGATGCTGTTGTGTCAGAAAGCTGACCGAGTCGCTTGGACTTCTTTCTGTTTTAGCTAAATTGTTGAAGTAGTTTGTTATCGATTGGACACTGCTGCCGCCAAACTAGCGACTAGCAGTACATTCAAGTCAAATCTGCACGCTAGACAAACCGCAGATAATAATATGGACAACGATTTAAACAGTAATTTTGTTAATGTAGGGCATAAACAACAGACAGGTATTTGCGATGGCCATGATATATCTTACTGTAAATTAAATCATTCTCATGAGCCGGCTTTCTCTACGGTGACAATGAAAGTTGATTCGTACAAATAATCGAATGAGGTTTAACTCTAAACATTTTTGTTTCATTTACTTTTGACTAAACCTACTTCATCTTGAAAGGACATCGATAATTTCGATGATATGCCACGTGTACTTCAATTCACACATACCAAGATGCGACACTGTATCTGTTTGATAATTTTCAGAACTAATCCTAATTGCGATTTTTCAGAAGTACCGGTCACCGAAGGAATTATTGCTAGTTTATTTAGCGGCAGAGAGCGAAAAAGCCTTCGTAGATGCCCGCAGTTTCTCCTATTCGAAGTATGCTTTGTACTGCAGTACCGGAACTTCCAAACTCGGATTTGTTTGGAAATTAACACGTCCACGAAAAAATCGGATCATTTAATGTGACGTGTGTGCTTCATCAGTTGGCGAAATGTCAGGATTGACGGATTACCACTACTTTGAGATCATTAAAAGCGCTAATCGCTAATGTATCTTTTTTGGTGTTTACTAGGGTTCAGCAGTAAAAGAGCGAAAAACAGTTGAACAGCGCGAAAGCAAAGGCTGTCTCAATGAAGACGCATCGAGCTCTACTTAGTGCGTGCCGCGCGCTCGGTACCAGTAAATGTATCAGTGCCAATACGGAGTCAGTTGTCACTGACTGAGAACTGACATCACTGATACATTTATTTTCTATTTTATTGATGTTAAGTGAAGATTGAGTAATTAAGAATGCCAAGTAGCAACAGAAAATAATTTCTGCGGCCAATATTAGAGGTAGTTTTGCAGGACCTTTAAGAAATTAGGCTGTATTTCTACTGACAGAATCCATGGACTTAGTGACAATAAGAAGAAAATCATACCGATTCCACAGATCGGCGTATCTTCGCTTTTCTTTCAAATGTGCATGCTCCGTTACGCGTCGTGGTTTACGTGCTCAATGCTGCAAGTATCAAACGGCCGCTGCACATAATATTGGAGTGCCCTAAGCCCAGCTTTTCCTGCGGAAACACAGCGTTAGAGTAACTCAGCCGACCTCTTATCGTCTATACATCCGGGTCCTCTTGATGCTTTGATAGCTGGTGTTCCTGTCCGAATGAAGGGAGACAGCTTTGTTAATAACCTCATTGTGGTCCGTGCGTGTTGTGTGCCTTCCTGGACGCTTAGTGCAATTCAAAGGGTAACAGCCATTCATTTCAATCTCTTCGTTGACTGTTAAGCAGGTGAATGCCGAATGCAACAACTATGCCTCGGTGGAAGTTTAACTCAGGCAGCCCAGTGTGTACTTTTAGCCGACTACCACTAAAAAGTTTTGTGCAGTTAAAAAGATAGCGATGTTTATTATCTAAAAACTAAACTCAATTAAATTTTTAAGACAAGAGTCGGTAGGTCGCTTGAACGGAATTGGTTACTTCTTTTAAACAAAGCTAAGAGAACAGCTAAAATATCCTAGCGAGCTTATCATCCATGGCGGTCGCTGTTCAATAAATTTTTTGTGGGAAACACATTTTTCGCTGTTCTATTTTGCCATACCAGTTTTGGTGCGTTCAGAAGATTTAGCATTATATCGAATTTTTAGTACATAAGCAGCGTTAACAATATATGTTAGTATGTCCGTATGATAGAAAGTGCGAGGCAGCAACAGAATTAGGCGTTTTCACGAGGAGTCACGGATCGAGTTTCAACAAAGTTAGCCTCGTAGGGATTATACTAATCATATCCACATAAAAGCTCGTCTCAGCAATTCGAATGTTTCATTAATTCCCTTTCTTTTTTGGCGGTAATTTTTGAATGCATTTTCTTTTTCAATTAGTCAAAACATTCTGCATGCCTTTATGAAGATAGCTTCGATGCAATTGTTTTCCCTTACTGAGGAAGATAAACATCACAGCCTTTGTACATGCTACAGTGCGATATGCCACAACATTTCGAATGGGAACAGCAAAAGCGCCATTATTAAAAACAGTCGCAGAATATTTGCGTGCCATGTAACAGCTGTTAAAGCTTTTAGTCATATATTCCTCACGTGTTCTTCGAACGCTCACTCGAAGTATTAGAGTACTCGAGTTAAACTTGCACGTCTTTAAATATTTACACCTTTTGGAATAAGCAAGTGAAAACAAATATCTTTCGGTCAAGTCAATAGTAGTCCATTTTATAGTTTGCAAAGTACAGTTAATATTAGAGGTGAGCGTATGAGCCATATTTAACTTATCGACTGCATTGGTTAGCATCATGGATGACGACAAAAGGCTTTCCCAGTGCATCGAAATAACTATAATTACGTCGGGCTTACGCAAAGAAAAGTGAAATTGTTATTTCTGCGTAATATTGAGTTCACCATCTTTATTGTAATTTCAAAAGTTCATATTGTGTTGCATTGTCATCAAGTAGCTATTGCGTTTTGAGATTGTGCCGCTATCTTTCTCTTTTAAAATAAAATCCTTTCGGCTTTTCAATACTTAGAAAAATCGACTGGATTATGTGTATAATTAAATGTTTACATACATATATTTTAAATTTATTGGTTATTACTACTCTCTGCTACTACGCTGAACATACTTTTGTCTAAATAAGAAGTGGGTCGGATCCCCCTTAGGGATCTGCATAGTTTGAAGATACTTATCACCATTAGACGTAAACTAAAACTATAAGGGAAGAAGCTTCCAACTCTCATTTTAGAGAATATTGATCGTAGCCAACTAAAGCTCCATAGGCAAATACCATTTTTCAGCAAACATTTTCGTAGACTTTTTAGCTATAACTACATGGAAAGAGACAATTATAGTCAGATGTCCATGAATAGCTCCTAGTAATTACTGAAGTTTAAACCCCGATAGTTTAAGATAGGATTTAATTAGAGACCGACACGCAGTTTTTTTTTTTAAACTGAACTAGCAGTTTAGGCAATGTGCTTCTGCAGTCTTTTAAAGCTCTTTTCACTTATCGTTTACTTCTGCTATATCGCGTACCGTAACGATTTTGTATCGCCAGTGCAATCCTAATTTCAGGAAACTGCTTAAAAATTGATATTTCAAATTTTTAAAAAAAAGTGAATTTTCTACGCTTTCTGTATTAGGCATTTCATCGAGGTAAAAGATTACTGAAACAGCTCGAGACATTTGCCTTGTTTATAGTAAGGGGCTAGCGGAGAAAGTATTCTGAAAAGTGGTTTGGCAGATTTAAAGATAATATTTTGGTTCTAAGGGATCCATCAACTCTAACCAACCGTCTCAGTTTAATGACGAGCATCTGAAGGCCTTTTTGAAAAAAGATGGCTGACAAATAATTCGATAATTAGCCGAAACGATCGGCAGAACCGTGGTTAACAACTTCAAGCCCCTTCGGTTTATACTGAAGGCTTGAACCTCATGAACCCTGTGGATCCAACAAACAATTGCAGTTTAGGGCTATATCTCAACATCTGTGTCAGTATCGAGCGTCACTCCGCCACACTAACCGATTGTTTGCGCAGATTTGTCGCCACCGATGGGAAGTAGCGCTTATATATCAGTATAACGGAAAAGGACAAAGTCAAGGCCTAGGCAAAAAAGATTGTGTACAGTGCAAGGACCTGATCCATTGGAATTGCTTCGCACAAGCTAGGCAGTTGATCTGGACATTTATTTCGGCCAGTTATACCAACCTAACCAACTTATTCCGGACAAAAGGCTCAATAAATAATCTTGCCTTCGACAATTCGAGGCCGCACACAGCAAACATCATTCAAATTGCCCTGTTGGACCTCGAATGACTGCTTCTGTTGGCTTCTCCATATTTTTCAGATCTTGCGCCGACAGGCTTTACGTTTTCCACTCACGGACCAATTATCTCTCTGGCTTTCAACACGGAGCAGCGACTTTAAACGTGGTTTGAAAATTCTGCAAAGCGAAGCTCGCTATCTGCTGGCAAGACGGCATTTGATGAAAAGACGAGAAAAATCGTGAATTATAACGGGGGATACATGGCATAACTTACTGCCACAGAAATAAAAAATGTAACGTTTTAAATTCAGCACGGAAACTTACTATCTCATTTAAATAAAAACTAAGTGTATGATATGACACCTTTAGCCTAGCTCGCTTGGTTGGTCATAAAGCACTATCTTTGATACGAGGATCACAGCACTTTGGGAAAAAATTCGCTTGTAGCTCTATTAAGCGACCTACCTTTTTACACAAAATCACTATCGTCAATCGACTTTTACCTTTCGTTAGAAGTCAGTGTGTGAACTCCGTTTAGAAACACGCTACCTCACTTCTGAGTTTTTGCCTCGAGAATAGGGCACTTCTGTGGTACCTCTGCAACCGACATTAAAAATCGTAATATGTCGCAGCCTCATCCAGAAAAAGATTAAGCCAGACGGAAATTGCCTTCCGTAGAAGAGATATCGACACTGACAAACTGAGTAAAATAAAACAAGGGAAAAATAATTTACACCACAGTACATTATTCTATTCAATTTAGAAGATTGATCTAGAAAACACATTATGATATGATTTCCTTTTCATTCTTTGAGGACGCGATATATATAAGCAGTATTAGCATATATATAACAAATACATATAGAAAACAATTCAGTACATATGAGATGCCACCAACTCTGCGTTTCCGTCTGTCTGATCGGTTCAGTTTTTTATATTTTAACTATAATGACTAGACAAAATAGGCTTCCAATAGTCAGATATAACCCTTTACTAAGTCGTATATTACGAGGATTACGTTACAGACGAACAGTTGTTATCCCTTTGTTATGTTTTGGTCTATTTTTCTGATTGTTATTGTAACGTTGGAAAAATCTGTTTTACTGCAAAAAAAAATTACTACAACAGTAATGTGTCGCCTGTATGGTATCTATGACAGATAAACAATGTTATCAGAAGCACTGCGCTACGCGAGTATGACAAATTGACATGCTGCCTTGCATAGTTTAAAAATCCCTGTTATCCAGTTATCTTGATACCCACATGGAGTCAGTTATGCTTAAAAAAACACGCTTTTTTTGTCTAATTTATAAACATACACACATATAGTGCTTTCGGTGCGACCGATGGCACTACGTGTGTGCAATTATTAAATTCGCGTTTGTTTCTCTCCCCGCTTCTGCATCGGTGCTTGAGGTGAAGTCGATGTAATATTGAAACAATTTTGGGATATAGACCGCCGCTTTGTATGGTTATAAACGCTAAAAACTTTGGTTTTTTTCGCTATTTTCTTAAAAGCCAATTCGTCAACCCCTTTTAGATCACAAGATAGAGAAGTGTTTGGCAGAAATACACTATAATTCGTTTATACCAATGGTTGTTTTCCGCGTTGCCCAATGATAAGTAAATTTTGCTTCATAAAACTCTGCCATCTACATTGGTTATCATAGCCGCCTTCAGCATAGAAACTACATCGGATATAAGTACTTTCGTTCTTGCGCCAAGTCAAAGCTAAAAACACTGCTAGACAATGGAATCAGTTAAGACGAAATACATATAATACCCGGATAAAAAGTTCAGGTATTATATATCCTTGATTCAGTTTCGCGAGTGCGCATGCATGCTTTCTCACACAAATACATTCTTAATAAATTCAGCACTGAGAACAAATATCGTGAAGAGTAGCGTGCTAAGCAATCAACCGTAGGACAACATAATTCTAATAATCGAATTTTAGTAAACAGTGAACCTTAGGTTGTAGTATTAAATGAAACCTTAATTGAGCGTGCATAGGGTTCAAAGCTTAATGGTTGCCTAATCTAACTGATATGGAAAAACAGGACTGCACGCATCCAGCCATGAGAATAGAGAAATTGCGAAATAGTCGTGAAGAGGTAATGGGTGATCTTGGCCGGCCAACCATGAGGAATTTACCTTTATTGCAATACTATGTACAAGCTACATTTATTTTTCGACGAAGAAACATTTAACGGGCAATATAAGTGTTCGCTGAATATGTAAAGCCGCTAGTGAACAAACAGTTCGTAGTGACGGAAACTCTTGCGTCTATATAGAATAAATAATAATAACTAAAATACTAACAATCATTGTGATGTTAGCTCTTTTTCATTATATTAAATCATACAGTACGAAAGAAAAGTGTGACATGGGCTTTAATTGGGAGCATACACCATCACTATATTTGATCGTCGATCGTTCTAATGGACGACAGCTATAATCGACGAATTATTACCGGTTAAAGCTGTATCGGATAGCAGCTGCGCTAGATCGCCAAACAGACACTATAAGTTCTACAACTGTGGTGTTCCGTGTCCAGCCGGCATCGATCTGCACACGTAACCGTCGTGTGCTGTTATCGCTGAAGATCCGTTTCCAAGTCACAATTCAGTCCATCAATGGGTCACTTTTGCATTGACAGAGCAAAGACAAACTAACGTCTTCATCTTTGATTCTCCTTATATCATACGGTACCTAACTGCTCTGCTGTGTGAGCTTATTAATTTAACTGGGTATTTTAATAAACACCAAATCTCAGTGGTAGTACCCTAGCCATTCTCAAGTCTTCATCATTCGCCTTCGCAGGGCGTGTTCAACAGGAATCAGTGTCAAGTTCAAAGGTTCCTTCTTTTTTCAACTAGTAGGTGCACTCAGTGGTGGTCCCTTCTCCATCACAGAATATTTCGAACGTATTGATTTCACTGGTTTAGCTCCAAGAGGGAACTGACATTGCTGCACAACTCGAATCTTCTGATATAACATGTCTCCCTACAACCCACCTGCTAAAAGCTGGATTAACAACGTTCGAGTGGGCGATCTCAGACCTTAAAGCACGCGAGCGCATCTTGGATAGCGAAAAAGTTTCCCAGAACGTCGCACCGTTATAAAATAATAGCATAATTTTAAAACAGTAGATTGACATCCCCCTTGTTAATACTGACGACCTAATCTATACAAAGCTTGTCGGCAGTTGATTAGAGAGTCTTTATTTTACATCTGCTTGACCGGAAAAATATAGGCAAGTCATTGCAATAGAGGGCGAATTTAATTATGCAACACATAACAGGGGCTATTTAATTTGATACCCACCGACTTTGCTCCGCGCTTTCAGGTCCTGCGTGCAGGCCCTTCAAGAGAGGTAGCTAATATTGCACTAAGCAGAAAATGAGAGGCGTTTATATTTGACTTCGCGTTTAGAATAGAGCTAGCACTAACTTATATCTGTAAAGAGTTGTTGGCCGTGCAAACGATATTATCGATAATTCTTTCATGTTTCAATGGCGCTTCTTAAAAACTGCTGAGTCGATTTCTTCGAAAGAACCTGAGAAAAAGAAAACGAACAACGAGAAAAGGCAAAGATCATTTGGCTGAGAAAATAACAGATAGATCTATAGGTAACATAGGATTTTAACAATATGAGATTACGTTGATGGTAGCCGAAAAGTGGAGAGCCGACATACAAACGCAGTAAGTGCAGTCAGCGCCCATTGAAACCCATATTAAAAGGATAGTTGTTTATCAAAATGTACGAACTGGACCGACGTGAGAGAGTTGTGGACTCTTTGGATAGATTATTAGATTAAACGAACACAATGAAAAAGCAATAGTTTAATTTAGAAGCAAGTTACAAAAGCAGGCCGAATTGAAGCACAAGTAGTAAGGCTGAGGCTATTTTCTACGATTCTGTTTGACTTCCTATTTAAATATATGTAAAATCATAGAGTTGGTCGAAACTTGTGTGTAATGAGTATCCTATCATATAACGATATTCATAATGGATCTAAGGCGAGCCATCTCAGCTACCGCTTTTCAAACAAAATATTAGGACAGTAAACGTCAAATTACTAGTGATTATATTAATACGGGAATTTTATAAGCACACTGCCTGATTATTTCCTCTATAATCTAATAGTATCTAGAACCTCAGCGCCAAATTTTCAAATATGAACGTTGCTGCCGTAAAGTTCATGCATAATCGTTCGTCACTTGTTTCGATGAGACAAACGATTTCCGTCAACATGTTCGAAAAGAGGCGATTGTTTCAAAGATATTGGAATATAACTGTGTGAAAATCCATCTGTTGCTTCATAAAAAAATGCTGTAGTTTTGATACAAATGGAAATATCTGAAGGCATAAAAACAAAAAAGGTAAATCTACATAATCGAATCGTTTTGATAAGGACTACAGTTGAATGGCAACAAACCACAAGGGCTAAATGGTAAACACAGTCAGCTAAACGGCTCCGACCAGCAAACTGGCAGAAGGCAATGCCCACTTCCGCTTCAAATATTGGCCCCTTCACCACCGCAACGGTCGTAACAATGATTTCCGGTCGAGGTTCCGTTGTTTCGTCAGCTCCTAGACGATATCCATTCCGGAAATTGCTTACCTAACATTGCTCTACATCGATTATATGGTCTGCATGTAAATAGGATCGTCATGTGATGATAAAAATAACCATTCTATATATGCCAATTGATGACTATATATATGTACTTAAAAAAAGTCGATCGGTATAATTGTTTTTTAACATATTAATTTAAAAACAAGGCCTCATTCGACGTTTTGTAAACTGAACTTGTAAGAATAAACTACAATATAATAATAGAAAATAATAAACAAAAATCATAAGGATACTATGTTATCCATGTGACGATAAAATACGATAGTAGCTTATCAAGGGTAAGAATATAACTTTCTCTAATAAAATTAGGAGAAGATGTCTAGGATGGTAATAACCAGAGATGTGTAGCCTGTGTAAGATAGTGAGAGTTTTATGATTAGAAGAGTACAGGAGGCCGGAATTAAAACAGAAGTGTCTATGCATGACATGTTTCTTTCGCCCCCAAAACTAGGAATTATCTCCCATACAGGCGCTTTACGAAAATCAAGTGGCGCCCCTAACTTGTGATAGTTAACTCTCCCTATCTTTTGCTTTGCATTATCATTACACGATTAAGATTCTTCATCTCGGTCTTCTATAAGTTGGTGTTAACCTAGCGTTTCCTAAAATGAATCTCAGACATCATTTAAAACAAAATAATGACAATTTTAACCATAATTTTTCAATAATGGCGTAAATCTGAAGAACCAAAAACGGCTAAAAAGTAATAACGGCTTGGCCCTTTTAAAGTCAAATATCAAAAACGGCAATAACTTCTAATATGGAAAATTCTCAGGTATTTCGAGCCGCTGTATTCGTCTTTATCGCTTTATCAAGTGTAGTAACGCCCAGCACTCTACTTGTTGTCAGTGCACTTTTGCTCCACTAGGTTCAACAAGCCTGCAAGAATTTTCCTTCAAAGTACATTACTAACTAGAAACGCCAAAGTCATTATTCAGTAAAATTGATGGGTTTCAATTTAGTCCCTCTCGTTTCGAGTGCTCTCAGAAAGACTATGATGCTCACAAAAACGCGAAAAATCAGCTAAAACACCACAAATTTGCTGCGAAGTATCGTCGAATGAGGTTTTTCTGAGCCTGGCCTTTGCAGTCGACAGCTGTTATTGAAATGGCCGGCCCGATTTCAATACAGACAAATGAAAAGTTAGCGAGTGAGTAACACCGAGCGATCGTGTTAAAAACAGCATTAGTTGTACTGTTTCCCCCACCTCGACGACAACAGAGCAACACGTATCTTTAAAAATATCCCGGATTTCAATGCCTCGTACGCGAATACGTATTCGAGCCTTAAGAGCTACAGTTATCCAGGGTTTGGATAAGGAGACTTTCCAGGTTGCGGAAATTTCTTTAAAGAATCTGTCTTATATATCTGGAGTCTGACTCAATTTCTGTTAATTAAATTTAACTCTATTAATTAATTTCAATTATCGTCATCTCATTATCAATCATTTAACTTTAGCCAAGAGAGCCAAAACAGTATTGACGGCTTACAGCAATGATTACAATCACAAAAAAAAATATTTTCATTATTTTAATACTGAATTAATATTTTGAGAATGATGCGTATAGTTAGTTATCAAGCACATTATGTTTTCTTCGGAGTTTACTATGTTTTAGTATTTGTTCTAGTTTGCATAAAAATTTAGGTGTCGCAGTCACATTACAAGCGATAAAAATACGATCACGGACCGAACTATCTCCAAACTAGAACGTGCTTCTTGACTGCATGTGCTTAAACACGCGTTCACTCTGTAAGAATGGCGCTGCAAACACTTTTCGCCGATACGAATAAAAAAAGCAGACATCGCTCTGATAACGAAAACGTGGGTCTCCGTCCTAACAATGAAGCTAGAGGTTAAGCCATTGTAGTCTAACTGCAAGTAAGTTAAGCTGCGATGGCTTAGTCGAAATAATCCGAACACTGACCGATGAAGCGGAATTATAATAAAATGGGAATATACGTTGTTTATTTCGAGTGATTTAAACCTGTCTATTATTTAAACCTGCGTATGGGTTAGATTGAGCATAACGTACCAAAAGTTTTTCCTCGGTTTCTGTGTCGATCATCTATTGGTGCGGTTTGTGACTCGAGGCGCCGCAAGCAGGATATCTCTCCTCGACCTGTTCCTGTGCAAGGATCACTCAACGCCGGGCGTTACATGCTTCCCAAGTCTAGCAGCTCAAACCACTCTGTGATGAAGCCCTGCATGTCAAGGCTTAAACCTGATGAGCAAAACTATCCTTGAAGACTTTGCTGTGCAAAAGAAAATTATCCTGCGACTGTCTTTTGATAACTTCGAGGACGTGAACACCAGTTAATTGAAGAGAATGGACTACACAAGCGGCACAGATTAACAACACATTTACTCGAAGACATAGGGCGTGATATTTAAATGATCGCGCATCTGAAGAAAGAATTTGATAAGGCAATCAGGAGACAATGGGTAATTAGGGAACGGAGAATTTTGCCAAGCAGTGACCCAAAAGCAGCAGCTTGCAATTATATTGGTAAAAGAATAATTGGGCAGGATGCAGTATCTTTGTTAGGCGTTTAAAAAAACTATGACAATGAATGATCATCAAAAGGCACAAACACTCAGCGTGTTTTTTGAGTCTACATATCCGTTAATTGCTCAAGTGCGACTAATTCGATCTTTTAAGGCTCCCTAATTTAAATAAAGTATAAATATATAGTAAATATAGTCAAACATCTGAAAAAGCGCAGTCCTAGACTAATAAGATCCCGGGCACACTTCCATTATATTTATTTAAAGGGCTTGGAATTTCAATTTGTATCATACGAAAGGCTAGGTGTATGATGGGATGATGTGTATCCATTTCAAAATTTGGCGGCTATACACCAAAAAGCATCTCGAGACGCGTGTAGAGATGAAGTGTGTCAGGCCTGTACCTTTCAAATTAACTGAATGCTAGTTAGTTATTTTTATTCACACGTATGTAAATAGAACAAATGTGCAATATAATTATTGCTACTGCTCAGTCAATCTCAGTAATTACTAACTTTTGACGCATAAATCGTAATCTTAAGAAACGGTTTCCTCAAAACTGTTTGGTGCTGTTATAAATATCATGCACATTCGTCTATATGCATTTTAATTATAAAAAGCGTAGAATGAGCCAAGAATTATAACTATCTATTTTAAAAATCTCTATACGAGATAATTTACAATATAGTATAGCACATTAATGGAATTTTATGAAATATCCTGTTGAGGTGTATTGTGCTAGCTCTTTTGGTCATGTACAATAGTTGGAAACAATTTCTCGAAACTTTCTCAAGATTGTTAACTTATGTAAGGTCTCTTCAAACATGCTGGGCTTTGGGTTAATACATTTATTATAAATGGTTTCATCCATATTAGCAAGTACTTCAAGGATGACTAAACTTGGCAAATAAAAAGCGTCTGGCAGCTAAAATAATCATGGGCAGCTAATTTAATCGTACTGAGCTCCCACAGGAAGTAAAGAAACAGACGTTAATTACTGAGAATTAAAAAAGAAATGGGTAGGAAAGACTTATGTAGAATAAATAGTGTATAATACACCGCTTTGCAGTTACTACCACTTAATGGGATAAGATCAACTAGATCATGAATTCATCTCTACCAATCGATAATTGTATCTATTCTATAGTTATCCACTGTGTACCATATGGGATATAAGGCTCTGAAAATAGAACATATGTGAAATGTAAGTAAAGGAAACGAGCAGTGAGCGGGCAGTTTTATTTTAGTATAATAGTGGAACATTACTCATCCTTAGTCTTAAATTGTTCCTTATATTATCCTAAATCAAATTAATCTTAATTTCAGAACATCTACAATCTTTCCTAGTGACACTTAACGAAACAAGGATCTGTTGGGGGGAATCTAATAAGAACACAGGGCTATACACACGTGCTACGAGGCCCAGTATTGCCAGATATAAAAGCGATGATTAGTTTGATTGCCTGCTTTTGTAGCCTCGTTACTGTAAATGAGTTTCTTGCTAGTTGATTGTGTTTTTTGAAATATTTTAGAGCCCTGTTTTCCTTCGGTAAGTTAATATAAGAAGGGTAAAACTGACTTACACAGTGCGCTGACGTGGTACTCATGCAATGGTAGATTCCTTACATAGAGGACACGTAGGTCAACTTGCATATAATTAAATAGTTTGTACTCTAAAAAAAAAATATGTATATATATAGGTGTGTATAAAAAGAGTCGTGCTCCCTACCCGCTTTTTTAAATAATTCTAGTAAACTTTCATGTTCTCTTGATATCTACATAAATATGATACAAGCTGTCTTCAAATATTGCCGCTAGGTTGTTCTTTCTTGCATATGAGTTCTATTGAGGGAATACGAAAATGCATTACAACGACCGCATGCAAAAATTAGGTTACTTTTTTTCAGTCACAAAATCCGCTATTTTACCCGACCTCTGGCAATAAATCACTCGTTGTACACTTACCATAACTTTCTACAGCATCTCTCAATCTATTTGCTCATTCTTTTTGGCCAGAAACTTTAGTGTTAAATTCGTTCAATCATTATTTGCGAATGGTTGGAAAAATAATAGTCCGTCATTTTTTTAATTTAGTTAAAAAATTGCTGTTTCTTATATTACTGTATTTGCTAGATGTATCAACAGTGTGCTTTATTATAATATTATTATATTATATATTATATTTATTATATTATTATTGGTCCCGGTTAATGATTACTGCCATTTACCAGATCTGTATGCCTTACGCATGTCGAATTAATATTTATAAGGCTTTTTTTTGTCAAACCGCTTCGTTATTTGCTGCAGCGCATCGAAATTGTTTTGCTTAGAACCAGTTCAACGGTCTCTGGTATAAGGCCTTTAGTTATTCTAATAGAAAAGTTGAAAACTTATCTTTATTGTATTATTAAAAAGATTTCATTTTAGACATAACTGTCTTTAATGGCTCTGAAAACATTGATTCTAAAAATTTTTCAGCTAGCGAATGTTATCTATCGCTAAGTGGTATCGGTTGGAGGAGCCCGATAGGAAACCAATTTTGCTTTCTAACTCAAAAACACGCGGACCAAATTGTTGTCTAAGGTCAAAGAATACAGAAACCTACCGCTGACTCATTTATTAAAGAATCTCCATAAAGTCAACCTGGAAAATATAACACCACCCTTTTATGCGATAATATATAACCATAGTTATATTGTCGCATAAAGGTCAGTTCCATTCTATTATTTATTAGATTTTAATTAACCTATTAACGCACATACACTGGAGAAACAGTAGCGCTTGGCCGTAATGGTAACAACTTTGTGTTGTAATAGAGAATTGTTTGCTTTAAATAAATGGCCAGATGGCTAGTTATATCAAAACTTGTGTTTTTTTTTAGCTATGAGCTGTTTCGTCTCATAAGGAAGCCATTTGCCAAATATAATGGCAGCAGCAAAACAACGTTTCGATATTCGCAATCTGGAAATGTTTGAGGGTGCCGCTTGAACAGACATAGCAGGACTCGAACAAGCCACAGAATCTAAAACACATATATATCGTCAGTAATTATTTCCCGATAATGTATTATTAGATACATCAGTACTATTGGCGTCGCTTTTCACTTTTAGCTCACTCAGATTTAATTCAGCCATTTATCACTTGTAATAACTTTTCTTAGAATTTCTACGACGTTTAATGTTCAAAAGCATCGCTACCGTTAGTTTACTTAAGTGTTCCTCAGAAGCCAAAAGTCAGACATGCGGCTAAGTAATTACTACCGTATTCTTTGCGTACACAAAGAACAAAAGACTGCGGCTCCTTCTTCGTAGAGTGAAGACGCATTCACCCATCGCTACTGCTCCCCATAATTGTATCTCCTCTGCGGTTCATTTTCCGAACCCATTTTTGTCGTGTTATATAGGCTTCTGTCCTTACTGCTGTCTTCATCACTTCAGTATGATGCTGCTCATGGAACCGTTAACACCGCTAGCGCTCTGATCAAGCAAAGCCAACAGGTGGCCCCGTCTATCAGTTATCAGTGTTCTGGCAGATCAGCGTCTGACGATCTCATATATCCGGATGCCAGATTCCTCCCATACTTAAAATAGCTTCGACCGCCGGCCATGAAGTCGTTTTCAGGTAGCTACCACACTGTCCTTTCCACTAATTATGAAACTCTCCCTGACTGAGATGGCTCCCTCGTTAGTGCTCACAGATGTTAATCAAGTCAACATAGCTTTCTACCTGATCAATTAATAATCCGTTGATCAGTACTGTGTATTTCTAGCCGATTTATTTTAGCCCAAATGCAGAAACAGCATAAGCGGCAGACTCGATTTAGGAACGAAAGGAAATCGCAGATGCAATTACTCAGAAGTTTATTAATATATATATATTTAGTTAATTTATTATATATAAAGTTCAGGTTAATTGCGTATTTAGCGTCATCTCCAATGCTGCGCTACTGAAAAACCTTAGGTTGAAGCACATAATGGACACGACTCAGTACCATCTTAATACAGCTATAGATTTAATGTTGCTTTTCTTTTAAGCAACCTCTTTGTCTATCAAACTTATGTTATTATAAATCTTTTATTTTTTTCCTTACGATACAATGCTTTGAGCACCGCTTGTTTCATACTAGAAAGATACAATTTTCTTTAAGAGTAAATTGCCTGTAGTACATGCGAATTGGCCTTTATAGTATTGAAAATAATTATCCTTATTAGACAGGTTATGTATTAGATAATGTTTCGTATTAATGTTGTCCTGGATTTTTGTGGGGGTAAGTACACTTTGCGACGTACGGTACAGGTGGTCCATTTCGCTATCGAGTTATATTGCATTAGTTAATAATACTAGTGATAATTTTTTCTAGAAGCTCTTATGAAGATTAGCAGCATTGTCGATTCTATGGCTTATATATTTGAACGTCTCTAAAAATCTTTATTTTTGTATTCTTAACGTTTGTCCATGGTTTGTTTGTATTCTTCCGGCCTTGCGATTTCAAATACATTTACATGTTTGGTAAGACTGTGTTTATTTGAACTTTTGATTGTCTGTTGCTTCTTTTTTGCGAGATTTCAGAAATTTATTGAAGCTAGAGCTGACGCTGCTACTCGATTGGTTAGCGGCGACGCTGGGAACTTTAAACCATAGTGGCCCTGGTCTTAATCCTACAGCGCGTACAAAAATCTTGTACCTTCAATTCTATAAATATTATTATCCTTAGTACTTACAAAGGTTAACATTTTGTTTTCAAGCCATGTAAGTCGACTATATAAAATGCATGACATTTTCACAGGATAAGGTGAAATAATAACTTTAAATAGATGAAGATTTGACTTAGAGTATCGTATAGTGGCAGATGGTGACTTACTACTAACGTGTTTTTCATTTCATACATTCTGATTAGTCCTTTGAATATAAGGTAAATGAGTTTATATGTGTCGAGTAATTGAAGAGTTAGCATTAGAGTTGTTTTAAGTTGTGGAAGTTATAATTACTAGCCAATCAGATAAGGCCACATAAAAATTTGGCACATTGTTGGGTTTGATCAAAAACTCTGTGCGCGCTTTTTTGTGTTCCTTCCAACCTTCCTCGAATTCTTAACGATAGCACGAGACTGACGTTTAAGGGAAGACATTTACTAAGATTAGTATTTGCAATCACAGCTGTAAATTTGTTCGGCATAGTCCGAACATACTTTCTTACCATCTCTGTCGCGTCCAGGCCTTAAAGTACAGCATTCTTGAGCTCTGTATGAGACGTTAATGATCTTCTGTTTGGCCCTCACTGGCCTTTCGATATAAGAGCACATGGATTTAAGTCGAGTGAATTTTTAGGCCATTACAAGTCCCCATTTCCATTGATAATAGGCATTTCAGAGACGCACTTCGCCATATGTGGTAGCGATTTGTTGCTGCCATTTGGGTGTTATTCTCGTACCATTTTGGTTCTAATTAGTTTGCTATGTTGTTTTTTTCCCATAGCCGGTTGGCAGAACGTAGAATTTATGCATCGCGAAAGGAAATCACCGCACAGGAATCTCATGACTTTGCTACACTCGTGAGATCCTTCGTCCGAATACCTGTAAACGTTTGGACCGTTACTACTTAAAATCCTAAAATATAACACACCTGAAAGACAGACCTTCTCTCACTCTTCAACCGTCCATCTCTGGAATAGTTTGGTCCACTTGAAATGCGCATACCTTTATACATAATTTAGCCGAGGTTTTTTGCCTAAGTTGTGACTGCTGAAGGCATCCATTTCAACATAACGTTAGAGAGCCTTTATGGTCACGATGACTCCACGGCTTCCCACCTTTTGACGAGGTTGAGGAATTGTTACAAATCGGTCTTTTAGTAGCGCGGTTAGAATGACCTTGTCGCGTTGTGTCTTGTCTTCAGTTTTTCTCCCATTTTTCTTAATGACAGTGGTAGCTTGTTTTTCGTTTTCGAGGCTATATTGTCAACTGCACGCTTCAACGCCTCGACCCACTCAGCAATCTTTTTTCGAAATCGCTTTTCTTGTACACGTCTGGCTGTTAGAATCCGCTGCTTTTCCAGCTCTTCCGTGAGGTCTTCTTGTTACCCCATTACGCCTTCATGTATAGTCACAAAAGTACGAAAATCATTAAACTTCATTTCGAAATAACTTGTGGCGACAAAAACCGGATGCCGATATTTATTCGGGTGCGCAGATTGAATTCGACAACATCTGAAATTTCTAAATGGCCTTATATGATTCGTCAGTGACTGTAGAACATACACTGTACACTGATAACAATTTTCAATGCACCATTTCCCATAGTTGCAACCCAGTGATTCCTATTGTTGCAAGCATTGCTGCATAAAAAGCGATGATTTCCTGCAGTTTGTCTTATTTTTTTTTTATAACTATAACGATTCGTATCGCAAGATTCATAATGGTTGTCAACAGGAACGGGTTTTCTTTACTTCAAAGGTATGGTTATTTAAAGGTCCCAGCATTACTCGAATTCATATGACGGAATCTCAGGAGATATAATCGTCTTGGGTTCTAACCCAAATAACATTACGTTTAACTCCAGACATACTATGATTGTACGAGTGCATTGCATATGAGCAAATTGGTTAAAGGTATCAATAGCAACACAGGTAATCTTAGTCAATAAACGTTTTTACGGTAACAATACACTATCTAAACCAGTCGTTTCTTTAATTTCTACATGGCCTAGGTTGC
Organism: Varroa destructor; assembly: GCF_002443255.2. Taxonomy (NCBI): domain Eukaryota; kingdom Metazoa; phylum Arthropoda; class Arachnida; order Mesostigmata; family Varroidae; genus Varroa; species Varroa destructor. Next base: position 45,235 of record NW_019212758.1, on the reverse strand, counting down.
CAACGTCACAATTGTTCTTCGTCACGATTCTTTTATATTGAAATCTTTCAAAAGTAAGAAATTATGTTTTTAGAAGTACGTTTACCTAACCGTGTTTTCGATTTTTGTACGGTAACAGTATTTTCGGTTATTCGAACGCGGAGCTATTGCTAAGAGACTGGCTATGGGAGTTGGCATAATTTTGTTTGCGCTTTGATGATACTCTACGATTTCAAAAGTGGCTCAAATAAAAAAGCTTTATAGAACGCCTTTAAACAATTTTGGCGAGTTAGTTTCTTCAAAGTCGTTAGTGTCTTCCATTTGCTAACGTTCGCAGCGGTTAAAACAGCTGCCGCCGCTACTATAGCAGAGGAAGGCCTGCAACTGCCGTCGTCTAAGCGGTCCGCAATATGGGACTCAGACTAAGGGAAGACCCAAAAGTTGCCTGTCATGACATTATTATGCCGAGCATCAATATGGTTCTGAATGACTACTTAAAGCTATGAAATAGCGTTCTTGAGATTCGCTTGTCGAAAAAAATAAATGCTGACTAAATTTAAGTTTCGGCGTACGTTGGATAACTTGACGAGTCACAAACCATGCGCTCGACGGGCTAGTTTTCAATAGGTATCTGACTGCTGAGTAGATATTTGGCAATGGTAGCCGACTAAAGTGCCAGTAAAAAAGCAGAAAATCATGTCCAAATAGACACAATCCCAACTCTTTCAAAATGTGTGGAGCAAAGGCGCTTCGCACTCTTTACCGATCTATGTTACAACAGTCTTACCATTTACATAGCGAAAATCAAAAAAGGGCACTCGAGGATAATTGCTCACCATTTCAATGCGTCAACTTACTCTACAAGTGTAGCTTTTGCATTACCTCAAGATGGACATACTTCAGAACGTTTATTTACAGTACAGTCAGGTACGAAGGAAACCGACTGATCGATCTTTGAAGATCTTGCCATCTCATAGCAACATTGTCATATGGAATTAAGAAGAAGAAAGATGTTGTGCGCGGCACATACGATAAGCACGATGTAGTAGACTAATTGAAAGGAAATGCGGGAACCGTGCTCACATTCTCTACAAATAACTATTATTTAAAAATATACTACATACAATGCGTTTCATACAAATGGTACAACTGATTATATTGAAAATGGAAAGTACATAGAACAGATGCGCTCTACGACTTTCATGGGATACGGCAGAACGAGCAGCGGCAGAAAGCATATGATGCTCTGAATTTTCACGTGAAGCAGTTTCTTAGTAAGCCGCAAGGTATCGTCGTGTAAAGGGATGTATATTTAAATCAAGCGGTTTCCTCGGCAGGATCCCCTGGTCCACCGTGTCAAAAATACTCTTTTTATCCAATTAAACGCAGTGAACGTGGGACAGTAATTCCCCTCATTTGTACATCAATATGTTTTGAATACTGCTGTAACTATACTTGAGTGAAAAAAAGTCAGATACAACACTATCCTCATCCGATCCAACAAAAATTAAATTAAGTTAAAAGGTGTACATTGTCAGGTGTGAAATCGGCTCCAAGCTTGAATTAAAGCAGAAGCTTAGGTACGATAGGTTCGAAAAGGTCAATCAGTTTACCCGTAATCCGCAGCTTTTGATTATCGACATTGACTGAGAGCGCTGAAACAGCTAACATATAATGAAACGAATATTAGGTAAAATGCTCGCTTCGTTAATGCAAATGTACACGGCGTAAGATGAAGATAACAAAACTGGTACCGTTGAGAATAGGTAAACAGACTATTGCGAAAACAACAGTTGACAAATAGCGATATCTTTATGAGATTCGCGGGAAGTGCAGCTAGGATTCACTCATATCGCAGAACATGATTATTTACAATTACCAGGGCATCATACGAGGTTTTAGCGTAATTTCAGCGATCTTCAGAGAATGTTTGGTTGCTACCACGATCGGTTTCGCCGAAACATAGGTATTGTTACATATATATAGCTCAGTAAATATATATATATATAAAAGTAAGAGAGATGAATATATACCTAGAGAAATATATATATATATATATATATATATAATAGAAAAAAGTCACAGGGGATTAGATCTGGCGAACGCAAAGTTGAGACAGCATAGGTATTGATTTTTTCTGCGAAACGCGAGTCACGAATAGCAACGTGTAGGTAGCTGCGCATTATTGCAGTGAAAAATCCATGACTTGTCCTCTTAAAGTTTAGGCACCCTACTAGAACCTCCTAGTAATACTTCTTATTAATAATAGAATTGGTATAATACGCAGGTTCCCGATACTCGAAACTACAGTAGGAAGAAACTTGATTTTCTGCATGAATCCTGCAGCTTTTTTCTGCAAATCTTCACTCGCCTCTAAGGTGGTTTTCAGAGGATTACGTTTTGCTTCTTACTTCACAGCTGCACATCAAAGTTTTTACACCTGCACTCACACGCTGCAGCAGGTTGGGCTCGTCCTTGAATACGCTAAGGTACTTCTGGGACAGCAATTCAACAATCCGAATTTTTTTGAAGAATTTTGCACAAGTTCTCGAATATGTCCACCACGATTTCGGTGACATATATATCGAAATTTCCCTTAACTGTAAAATACAAAACATCCTTTGAAAAGGGTATTTCCATTTCTGCGCTCGAACTCGAGATGAAAACTTACAATCGTGATAACACGATTTGAAGTCAATGTTTTCAATGATTTCTCGACGGAACCTGCGTGCTCCGCTACGCATCCAGGCTTATTTGTCTTATATAGCTTATATGGCGCGGCATACATTATATATAACATTATCAACTCAACCATTTTCCGTGACACCATCACTGGGCCTCCTATTCATTACGAATTCAACATTTGAGCCTCAGCATTCCTGCTTTCGTGAATGTTTATCTAATGGCTACCTTGATTTTTGCGTGTCTTAATCGTTTTCGTGGACCCTTAGTGCGAATATGTCTTATACAACACGGCAGACTTAAAGTCTCTATTGCGTACGTCGACAGTAAAAACGTAGAAACAAGAAAGTAATGCCGGCTTATTATTAAAAAGCAAGTATGGCACTATGGTATAAAAACAACTAATTTTACTCCTAGAACTCCACATAAGAATAGACCACAGAAAAATGATGGTTTTATTTTCGTCTTGATATAAGATTTAGTCATGATGTTGACGATGATGGTATCTGTACGTCTCTCATTGCATCACTCGAAGTATCTGTGTGCTATTTATAAAAAATAATCAGTCACATCAAGCCGTTTAGCTTAACAAAATCTTAATAATAATACTTATTGGCTTATTGACTCTTATGAAAACGAAATCTTGAACGGTACAAAAAATAATAATTCGTACCCAAAATACATTTGTTAAATGTATGCGGAACCTCTAGTTCTAACTAAAATTAACTACCGAAGTTACCATCATCTCGATTTTAAAATTGGTTTTAATTCTTTGCCGGAAAAATATATCAGGACATACTCGACACATGTGCAATTCACTTAGGAACAAAGATAACCAGACGATTTTCTATACACCAGTCGAAAATTTAATCAAGCGCCATTTGTACTCTTTTCCCCAGCATGTTCCATCAGTGTTCGAAAGGCTTAGAACCTCAGTAAATCATATGCGTACGGTATAAAACTATTGGCTTGGGTATTATTTCGTTTATGCTTAGGCGATAGTTGTCGAACTTATTACGATTAAACAGCACAACTTACTAAACTGTAAACAAGTTGAAAGATGAGAACGCAATCCTATGCTGATTTCCCGGAGAATCGACCCTAGCAAACTGACGGCATCGATTTCCAGATTTTTATAGAATTCCAAGAAAAGCGACTATCAATTGTTGTAGCCGCAGGTAAAAAAGCGATACTAGTAGTCGAAAGAGAAACGTTCCATCTTCTGAAGAACTGTTGGCTATGATCAATGAGAGGCAAAGACATTTTTAACGTTCATGACGCCCTCTGGGATGTTTAAATTCAACATGAACGCGTGAGTTAGAATAAGTCGTTTAAGAACATCTAAAGGTCGTTGAAAAATGTTGCTCGTATTTTACATCCGATACCTAACTCGTTAGACATGACTTCTTTATACCATTAGCTCCTCCCAGCACGAGCTGAATAAGCACGGATTCGAACTTGGACCACCTCGGGCTCCGGAAGGCTTTCGATAAATATTAATCCTAACGTCGGTGGTAGTGATGTTTTAGTATACTAAGAGTGTTAATAATTCAGCATATAAAATATGAAGCCAGCGTACTTATTCTACTTCTAATGTTCAAAAATCGGGTTGAGTTAGCTGTGCGTAGGAGTTGCTATGTGGGGCAAACTAAAGATTTTTCGATAATGCCATTATACGGATATTTATACACAGAGATTGACGAGAGTGTATGAGAGGACTCAAAAACGAAGATAAGCCAAGTATTTAATTTTTAAAGAACTCTAATGCTCTATGGAGATTAATGATGATCAGGCCTACTCACCACGGGCGACGGTAAGCGCCTGCTTGATTGCAATAGAAGTAGAAAATCTTTGAATCCTTCTACGGCCCTCAGTTCATACAACAAAAGCGGCCATCATCGTGTTTTGTTTTTGGAATCGCTCCTCTAGTTTCTTCAATCTGGAACTCATTGCAAGCTAGAGCACAGTAATTAGTAGACCAAATCAAATTTGACGCCTCATTTCACCGACCGCAAACAAACGACTTGTGCGATGGATATTAACCCATACTTTTTCAAGTCCAACTGAGGCCCTCGTGTATAAGAGATTGTAGGTACAGGCTCCTCAGAATGTTCGCCAATGCCCGTTCAAGGCGATGCATAGAATGAATGACTTCTGTTATTTTTATACTCCGTCGACATTACTTAAGTTCAGAGATTACCTATGAATCATTTCCTTCAGAGCTTTAACGAAGGAAATAGCGAAGCTTCGCTGGTTCTTTCATAGGCGTGGATGTACAATTTACAGAAGAACGACTATTCTACTTCACTGTTAGTATATACTTCTATGAATGGAAGGGGAACTTTCATACTTAATATTATATAAGCAATCAATGAAGCCCAGTCATTCAAGTTTTCGTCGCTATGGTCCTTTTACACAAAAAATATTCGCTCGACTTGAATATAGCAATAATGTTTTGATTCATACTGCCAGTAGCTTGTGTTAAGCCGACTTGTTTAACAATCGATCGTATCAATGTTGTTATCTCATAGGTATTCCTTACCATGTGCATGGCTTCTACATAGAGAGCATAGTTTTCAAACATTTTTGCTTTCATTCAGTTGGCATCTCTCAATGGTACAGTTGTAATACCTATATCTACTAAATTTAAGGGCATAGATATACACCATTTTACGTCGTTTCAACGTCTTTATCTAGGCTCGGTTTGCTCGGCACCGGTTTTAACGACTAATACTGAAAACTTAGCTGTGTGTAACGTAATTGAATCGTAAAACCATTAAAGTTTTTGTCACTTCAGGCGACGAGGTACTAAAATTCAATGTGTCAAAATACGACCTCGTCGATAATAATGAAGTTAGATACTGTGGATAAATAACCACTAAGCCGCAAAAGATGGGTACATTTTAGCCTAGAATCGTCTCAATGTCAGAACTTCAACAAAGTAACTCATTCACTGGCTGTTGTTTCGAAATGGGGAGCAGCCCCTTCTATTAGCGTTATTATTGGTTAGATGGGCAAGCAAGCTGGTTTATGATCACGTCCTATCCTTCTACGGACGGTCTTTGCTCTCAAGTTCTTCCGCTAATAATAAGTGCTCAGATATCTACTTAGGCTCAGTTCCAGGGGACGTTAAGGAGCAAGCGGTACAACAGTAGGCGTTACCTTTTCGAATTGTTTTTAGTATCGATCCTGCTTCTATAAAGTTTAGGGTCAGGTTACGTACAACGTACCTTAAAATCTTTACCTAAAATGCTTACCAATGAAGCAACTTATCCTTAAAATCTTTTTCTACGGGATGCATTTTTTTTAGAAAGATGTAATTTTACTTTCACATTGGGCTGTTTTAGTAATTAAGTGCCTTTCTCGTAACCTACTGAGATGTTTGTCTTTTTTTGAGTTGTCCTTCAGGCTCTGAACAGATGTATCGAATGGATCATTATCAGGGCCTAAGTCAGGATCAAAAGAATGTTCCACTCATGATGGTTCAGTACGGTCCATGTCACCATAACCACATGACATCTATAAAACTATCATGCAATAAAGTTACCACTCGGCGTTGTTTGTCCGCCTATATTCATTTTTGTCGGTACGTCGTTCGTTTAGAATCCAGCCGCAGTCTACATGATTCATTTCATTAAGTTGTTAGGGATTTCACGAGAGCAGTCCCGTCAGATTCCGCAAGCGCCTCTGAGTGGTTGGTATGGAAGATTGCGCAGAATTTACATCTAGCGATCCTGGCTAAAATGCATCCAGTATAGCAAACTCAGTACAATCCAGAAAAAATAAAGGCAAGGCAATTTCTAAACTAAACCTGCAAATTAAATATGCAAACCTGAAATAGTTTGTCAAAGATATGACAAATTCCGAACTATTCTTTGAATATCTATAAGCCATTTAGCCAGTAAGCTATTAACTGGATAGTTTTTTCGCATAAAGGTAACTGTTAACTTACCTATCCTCACCATTCAGCTGCAAGGCTATTTGCTTCGAACTGTAGATGCTTCCCTTTTTACATCAACCTCAACTAGGTTAGGTTTCAGATAGATCTGTGAAAAGTGTATCTGTTCGTGGCATGTACAGTTATAATCATTTCTTCTAACAACGAAACTTGCGATGTCGGAAACCCAGCCATTTCTGGTTCATTTAAAAGCTTTGTCTTCAACTCTTCTTGTAGATCTTGCGGCCTTATGCAAGGATATCGATGCCTGTCGATCTGCATTTTCACAGAATGAAAATGAGTACCGACAATATAAGAGTGCTATCCGAAGAGGCAAATTATTGATGGAGGAACGTCGCGGCCGTGTTGAAAAATCCAGGCAAATCAGAGATGCAATTGTGGAATTACGCAGATTTGGATTCTCTAACAACGCCTTCCAGGATCATGCAAACATTTACTATGATCGGAAGACAGCAGGGCACATTTGTGCTTCCCTTGTAGAAAACAAACAGTGTACATCGAAAAGCAAGCACAACTCGACGTAACATTCTTCTTAATGCTTGTATACAGGATTCAGGAGTGAAACCCATTGTAAAGAGGCGCAATTCATACAGAAAACTAAAGTTCCCACCATTATAAGGTCAAAATTATTTCTTCAGGACAGTCTGAATCTGGAATAATGAACCATACCACACGTGTGCGACTTTTGAAAGGACGCTCTTTGTAGTGTATTGATCGTATCTTCTCGTTACGAGGAGTTATTTTGGCTTGTAGCTAGTAAATAGTGTCTCATCCGAACTGAAGACGAACGAAAGACGCATTAGGTAGACTCGATAAATGAAAAATGATTAAGTATATTTGTTATGCTCTTTCTTTAAGTGTAAGTGTACACACACTGCAATAGATGCTAATGGCGTCACGAATTACGAATGGGTATCACTAATTCTTTTAGAATAAACATTTATCAGCGGCAGCGCCGCTATAGACAGTGGTTTTTAAAGGTGAAGAAACTTTACTGTTCCTCTAAACTATGTAACTAACAGATATTGGTGTTTTTGTGTATATGAGTAACATACTGCTTGGAAGATAGAAGAGTAATATATTTAAACAACAGCTTCAACTGATTTTACGCAATCTGTTTTCTCTTGGGCGTCTACTGTACCTGTCAGATGTATTAGGTAAACCATTCCTTTCTGCCCGTCATGAGATATTAAATACGTAGATTTCTTATTGGACAAATACAATGCTCTGTTCCCTAACCACGGGACAGGTCCACAGCGCAGGTAATCGAGCGTCTGTTAAAGCAAAACGGAATGGGGGCACCCTTAACTATGTTAAGCAACTGCAACCGACATTGGAGTTTGTTACTACGTGCGTAAACAAACAAGTATAGGCGGTGCATATATGCAACACTGTAGTATTTCGGGATTATTTAAAAGTTTCTGCATACGGGATGAAAGTTCATTTTAAGCGAAACTCGACAATAATCGTATCTCATCCGATTTTGACGATGATATTTAACAGAGAATTTTATGCCTAAAAGTTTCTATACGGCCTCCAACGAGTATAGAAGTGAAAGACCTTTTCAACACATTTTCGTTTGTAGAGCGGACTCGATTCGTCCTCATGGCCCCATGCCATCCTGGAAACGCATCGATACACACGATTGTAAGACGGGCATTGTTACTCGAGTTAGGCATACGTCGATTACCCCGGTAGGCCGCGGTTGTCACCTTACAGCAGCAGCAGGAATCTGTCAAACTTAAGAGGTCGAGTCGAAGAATTTCTTGAGCTCACCGGTCGAGCGTTATCTCTGACCAACTGTGCACATTCGAGGATAATAGAAAAAAAAAAGTGTCTGATAGCCAAGTAGGTACAGAAAGAAACGAACGTACATAGCGCGTGTGCTAGCGTATACAAACGAAGCAATGTAGATTTTAGATGGGCTTTTACGACAACAGATGTAAAATGGCCAACGTTAGTTTAAGCTAATCAGTTAAAAAGGCACAACCAGACTTGTATTATGTAGCGGAAAAGTGCTTGTTTCTAATCAGCAACTAGCCTACGAGTGTTGTGGCAACCTACAAAATTAAAGAGCAGAGACTTAACAAGCGCGAGTTGTCTAAAATTGGAAAGCTTGGATATATACAGTGTTTCTCGTCATAGTATAGCAACATAGTATAATTCCTGGGTTCACCACTATGTTGCTCTTAACGAATTTTCAGTACTGAGAGAAATCGTGACGGACGCGAGTATAGACCTCAGTGGTGGGCAGTGACCTGCTTAGACGGAGACTTACTCAACAGTAGAACGAGTGGATTGTTTCCAATGGATAAGATCCAATTCAGAACATTGGCCATTATGCAAACTGCGCATTTCGAAGCCTTAATGCGGTCAAGGTCAAGATGGATCATAGAATATAACCCGCTAGCAATTGTCGACTCAGATGAAGGGTTGAAGCGAGGCTGAGAGACCGGACGATTTTTTGGAAGGTGGTAACTAATTTGGGGCGGGCCACCACTCCGACCTCACGGGTAACGAGGTCGGCTCTGTTAGACAGTCCTAGTTCATGAACTTATCCCTGTGGGCCTAATAGCCATCGAACTTGTGCAATGCGATCGCTGAAAAACTTATATCACTCTGATGATTTTTCGGTTGTACGTCATTAGTACGCCGCTGTCAAGTCGGTATGATGAAAAACTCGATTTATGTGAATCGACAACGACTCGATGAGATATGCTTGAGGTTAAACCGCTGTGTTCCAACTGCGGCAGCGACAATTCACTACGAGGCGCTAGGCCTGATTTCACCACAACGAAAGCTTCTACCATCTTCATGATGGTATGTGGGTACACGACTGCGACCTAGGCTGGTTCGGATCATTTGCTACAGGCGGTACGTGAAGGTTTATTCAATACTGAAATCGCATTAAGGGACGTCTATCTCATTCAAGATGCAAAATTAAGCATCCTGCAGGGACGCAAGTACTGCTTGGTTCCACTGAGGAGAATGACGCCAAAGTTTTTGAATGACAAGCTGTTCCAAATGGCGAGTGGTAGGAACCGGACTGTTGGGACAAAAACATAAGCCAGAATACGAGGTACTATCAGTTAGTGACGCGAAATCATCGATTGCTTAGATGAGCTTGAAAGTTTGAAAACAAAAGATTTTCATTGAGGGTCTGAGTCCAACAAAATCAATTGGGTACCTCAGCGCCTCCTGTTCTGCTGATATGCTTGATGATAGTCATAGGATGAACGGCCATTCGGTTAGTTTAACATTAGAAGAACCTATCAAGAAATATATATGCTAACAAGGTGCATTTTAATAGAGGTTGTATTATTTAACAAAAATTGTTAGTCCATGGGTGTTTAGCTAGTTGCTCTATGCCTAATATTAACAGAGAAGGTGATTTACACTAGTTTTTTTTCCGCAATAACATGCATTGCATTCTTTGTATGGCCTTGGGCCCTCCGATTCGAAGCTTCATAGCAGCTCATAATGATATTATTCACTGCGTCATAAAATTGCAGCTGAATCTACCCGTTTGAAGATTTGGCAACGTTGCTGCAGGTCCCATGAGGATTGCTCCGCATATATCCTTCTTCAGCTGGTAATAGTGAACATGTTGGATGGTCCCTACCAAGGTGTGCGAAATAGTGGATGATCCTTTGCAGCTGTGTTGGTTATTACGTAGGCTCAAATGAGTTTGCGATAACTATAACGCGATGCAAGCGAAAGTTGACTAGAAGATCGATCGGATTAGGGGTTAGGTTTAGGTGCGGCAGAAGGTGCGAGTTTAAAAATGTTTCTCCAAGAGAAGCTGCAAAACAATCAAATACGCTTTCCACTTTTCTGTGTTGTCCGAAATTGAAATGACTTGATTGTGAGGCATGTGGTGAGAGTTATCACGAGACCCACGTTATAAGGGATCCAGAACGCAGAGCTTATCGTCATGAGTCTGTCTAAATTTTGACATAGACGATAAGATGGGTGCGCGAAGAGCTGATCTTGAGCGTGAGATGATCGTGAGCACTTTGCATACTGATGGCAAGCGTTGAGATGATAGACCGGTGTAGTATTGAGACCTTTGTGGCCTTACAATTAGATACGAGATCTTCGTTGAACTGTTTAATTGCTTGCTAGTCTTCAGAAGAAGAATCGGGTGTTTTTTCTAATACCGATAGCGATTGTTGTCTATGAACGTTTTTTTTTTATACGCTGGATACTCACAAAGCAAAAGTTCTATGACGGCTGAGTGATTTACTGATGATCGAGAGCAAATTGGCTGACATACGCCGTTAGGCGTACATTTAGGCAGGTAAACAATAATCTCCTGTAACATCTTCCCCCTTTATTGTATTACACTATTATTGGTAAACGTTACAGAACATGGAAACCACGTAACTATTATTTACAATGATTAATAGAATTAAAATTTAAGAAAAACATAAGAACCACTTTTGTGTTTGCGATGCAGCTGGCAACGTTGTAGCATGTAACTGGCGCTACTAGTCGGCTTTACAAGTTAAAGCTGTTCTATTGATTTACGTAAAAACCCTGTCCTGTCATTGATGATGAATTCCCAGTAATTACTGTATTCATCGTTGGGTATTCTTATTATTATTGGCTATTTTTTTGCAGTTTTTTTTTGTTTATATATACACTTGATATTCATATTGTTCTGTTTTTTTTTATAGATAAAAAGTGAACTCGCATTTGTATTGCGTTATTCTCTCACTTCAGGCAGTTTCTTCTGTGCTGATGCGGCTGGTTGAACGTGGAGCACATGCGCATTCCTCTTCCAGCGGCCTGCTCTCCTATTTTGTTTGGATTGAGCCGCAGTCCTGCGTTTGCTACAGACCTTCCGGGCTACGCGCAGTAATTCAGACCCCAATCTGGGTTTGAGTGCAAGCCGTAGAGACAAGGCCTTTCGATGGATTTAGGATGCTGCAGCTATTCTGTGCGGTCACCGCCATAAGTGTCTAAAGACTGCCTATTTCCAAAAATTTCTATGCACTAAACTGCTCATTAATTTAAAGATTTTCTTGAAAACTACCAGTATGTAGTTTTGCCTCCATCTTTTAACTATAGGATTAAGTACTTTTACTACTACCTTTACGACTACTAGTGCTGCTCCACGTAATGCTGTTTTATAGATTCTTGTTTGAGGTTTGATTGACCTTTTACTACTTCTTACCTAATGTCCTATCTAATGAGTAATGTTTTACAGAAATCTCAAGAAAATGTCTTACCTTAAATGAAGAAAAGCCAACATTTGTTGCTTTAGGTGGCCGTGGGTTACGAGAAGAGCCCACTCGTAACTGTGACCTTTGTGTTGTGTGAAGAGGGCTAGGCTCCTGTTGCCATTTGTTACAGCGATGTAGTCTTCGGTGAGCGTATGGTTACAACCATTCAGGATCAAATATCTACTACACCGTTGGCTTGAGCGATTCTCTCGATCCTTCAGTGACTCGCGGTTCTTGAAGTGGTCCTTGCTGTGGGCACAAAGATTACGAATTATTTATTTTGTCAATTTCGTTGAACGGAGTAGGGGTCTCAAAGAAACGTCGTTCCCGATTTCTTAGAAAGATTCTCAAAGAAATCGGGATTCCGGTTTTGTCTCACACATTCTAGTTGCCAATTCCCTCCTGTAAAATATCATTCCCTTAAGGTGTCAACTCAACAAGATCGATACTTCCAGGAACGTATTTCACCGTTATATAGTATTTTTTACTTCAAGGTGTATTCGTTGAGCAAGAATCTGAGGTTTTTGAAAATATGCTTTTCAGTGGCCTGTGGCCAATGGACCGTTGTACTATTCCTTGCGATCAAGCTTTTCACAAATAACGACTATTGCTAGAACCTCTGTCAGTTTTGGTAGGTAGTGCATGAAAGTTATAATAGCAAGCGATTAACACACTTCAGGAAACATAATACCTTTGCCGTTTTTTCGTGGTCGCATTCCGCTGTGTCTTCTTTCTGGATCCATTTTTACTTCTCAGATAACCCACAAACTTGGCCTCAGCCATTTTTGGTGTTGTTGGAACGTAATTCAACTGTAAGTGCTGGCATGAAGCTCCCGATGATTGTCTTTAGCATCCTGAAGTCCTGGCATTGTGGACTTCGTAACGTTTGGACAAACTCATCGCTAGCATTTACTGCCACGAATAGTTCTGTTTTGCTGAGACAATAGCGTAGCGTAACCTGTGTAGAGCTTTCCTTGGTGACTAGTCCAGAATACAGCAACGAGATTTGATCTACAGTTCGTAGAATGGTTCACTTTTTAAATGATTCCCAACCTTTCCAAGTTTTCCATTCTATCCACAACAGCTTCCGCAAAAGTAACGAGTAAGTTCCGTCATAACCGGGAAATTTAGAACGGTTGTGGTAGTGGATCCAAACCTAAACAAAAGAGTTTCCAAGCGGTTCTTGTCTTACTGAATCACTATGTTTACACTTAACCCCTCCGAAAGTACGCGTGACACCAGTGTTGTTCATTGAATGTACAGAACTGTGGTAAGGTTAACGCTGCAACGAGATAAAGGGTGTGAGAAGAAATCTCCCGAAAAATGTATTCTGTAATTCATGTTTTTAGTTTGCGTTCGTTGCGTTCATAACATTGTCACTATACAGTGAGTAGTGACTGGATTTATTTTTTTTATTTTCTAGGTTTTACTAGATAAGTTCCCATTTCAATGATAACTCACGACACCACTGCTTACCGTATTCAGGACGTAAGCGCCAATACGTAATCAGTCAGAACTTCTCCATAGGAGAATAGCGCCCTATGTGTGATCCAGTTGTTATCATAGTCCCTGAAGCTCACTAAGCCCGCTGAATAGGTTATCTAATACTTGTCAATTTTCGAGATTAATTTGTCCATAGCTTACGTTTTCTTTATTACGAGCCATCTTAAGATAACTTACATTGGTAACTTGTAGCCTGCTAATAAGGTCTTCTATCTACCCAATAAGGACCTTTGTAGTGCTAGAGGTCGACCGGCGTTCGTAGCAATTGACGGTCAATCCGACCGTCAAATTGGGATTTAACAAACGATATTCTAATATCGCTGCTACGTTAGGCACAGTTGGAGGCGCTAACTACATGGCACGTTGCTGTTTTCCCTATAGACTATTAAATTGAGGAGCAAAGGCGCTAGAATCATTTCTGCCTAAAGCAGTAAACTAATTCTCCAGCATACACCAAAGGTGATTCCATGCATCAGGTTATCATTAGTCTAAATTCAGTGTCTTCAAGAAAATCGGCTTGTTAGTCCTCTTCATAAACATTATTGTAAACGAGGCTCCATTTTCACAATTTTTTACTAGTAAATCGCATTGTTTCGCGTAGTTGGATACGTTAGCTGATAATTGTGGTCAGGCACCAATTTTAGTTATCGGCGAGAACGTTCGGGCCACAGAAGCACACTGGCCCGATCTTTGGCGCGATCATCTAGCGGTTGATTACTAGCTATTCCTCCGGATCACGTGACTAATAGTTGTTGATACGAGAAGAAACAAACTACATATGAAAACAGCGTTTTTACTGGAAGATCTGATTTTCGTCTGCTAGCAGGAATAACGCATAGACGCATGCCCGTTATCATGGCAAAGTCTATCCTAATTTAGATGCCGTAACCGGTACCTAAGAACGTATTATATAAATTGTTGAATCACTCACTCTTAGTTTCACCGTTTTCAAGGTTTTCTGTATAAACTAGATAACGCTAGTACCATTAGTGAACGTAGAAAAACAGTGCGTTGTACTCGTAGGTGTAAGAAACTCAAATAATTACCTATGTATTAGACTAACGTAAACAGTGAGTCGAATTTTAAATCCTATCTCTCCGATTAGGCGTGCTTGTCTGTTAGGCTACCACGCCATACTCTATTCACTCAGGTATATTGTAAGGCTCGGGCTGTCTGTTGTTTAAAACAGGTTCCACAGGAAAACTGGAAGAATTTTAAATATATTGAAGTTACTTAGTACCACTTTACTTAATTTTTTTTTTTCAAAAACAGCTGTTACAGCCAAGTTGGGTGTAACAAATTACCACTAGAAATTCGAAGGATGTCTGGCAGCCCAATGAAAAAAGGAGGCGCGGGCCTTTATTAAGCAAATGAAGACCTTAGGTATAAGTTTAAACCAGGCGATGCGAATCCTTAACAATGACACATCCACTTTCTTCTCTATTATTGTCACAACGCCAGATTATTGTCCACTGATGATCTGCTCAAACTTCGAAATTTTACTTAATGTACTTAATCAAATGCATAAGTTTGTCAAATTTTCAATTTTTCCCGTCTTTCGTTGCAGAGTGTATCTAATAACATCAATATAAATTCATAAATATGATACACCAAGCCAAATAAAAAGTTCATATTCAAACACTAGTCACATTATGCTTCAGTTAAAAATTACCTCACATTATAAACAGCGAAATAGTGCCAGGTTTTATGTGATTAAATATCTTTTACTTCATTGTGAAATAGTAAACTCTGAAGGTAGCATTCTTTCAGAAGGGTATTTATTTTTGAAATCAAACTGTCGACTTTTATCTTTTAGAGACGATCAGTCTTAACACCCCGATATATTCGCCACAGTCTAATGCTGAGACGAAAAAACGTTCAATGAACGTGGATGTCGTAACTGGTGTCATGACCCTCGTGCATTTTCGGTAAATTAAAAAACATGTTTGGCGGAGCTAAGATCGTGGTCGTAATTGGTTAGGTGAGGGTGTGGCATGTCTGCTTTCTAATTAAATCCCCCCCTTGCGCTCCCCCCCCCCACCTGAACCCCAAAAACCTTTCCCGTTAAACGCCCATCTAGGTTTACACTCGTATCCTGCGAAATAGCGGCACACATTACTGCCACTAATGACCTTAGCAAGCTCCAAGCAACTGCTGCTTTTACTCCAGGGGAGCTAAGCTGTGAATATAATGCGAATGAGCGAAGTTACATCTGCTTCCCGAAATGGTTACTGCGTCAGGACTGCAAGATCAAGTGAAAACAACCTTTTCTCAAAAGACAATAAAACTACCGACGTTCACGAATCGTAGAAAGCTCCCCTCGTACATATAATAATAATAATAAAAATACGAAATTACTTCGAAGCCGCCATCACCGTCGAGGTGTTCTGTCTCACCCATCACAATCATCTAGCATCGTTTTCTACTTTTTTAGTTACGAAAATATATTTAGTTAGTAAAAACAAATAGGCCAATGTATCGAGAACATAAATGCTGTTCGTTTTGTGTACGGCACTGGGAAATTGTCACCGAAAATAATATACAACACATCATTCGAGTAGCCTTCCTAGCAAAACCGATTTTCTATTGAAATAGACAATGCTTAATGTAGAATTCTGCGCGTGTAGCATTAATTGGAACTGATTAAGTCTGCCGTAGTTGAGTTGTGTGAGTCAGATGATCTTATAATGGAGAAAATACTAAATTAAAGTGAAAATTTCTTCGAGACAAGAGCTGATGGACCACTAGGAATGGCAAAATGCGGCAAAGTGGGTAATAAGCTGTTCTGGAAGATGAGTATAAAGCCTAATAAATTTATAATTACTCGGATTCTTGCGTATTGCATTTATTTTTCAGCTAGTGTTTGACGTGTGGAAGTCTGCTTGTTCCCTTTCCCACTGCCCTCTCTTCAATTCACTCAGCTATATTTCTGCGTGTATATAGCGCATATAAGAATCTACAGTCACGACGCGATACCTAAATGTAATAACCACTAGTGTGCAAATACCTTGTAAAAGGGTAAAGGGTCCCTCCTTTGACATATTATGGAAGCTTAACAAATGAGCCTGATCCAAATACGTGTGTAACGTAACAAAGCTAGCCTCTTCAAAAGAAACTGACAATGGTAACGAATTGAAGATGCCCTTTTTAATGGGTTACACTGCTTTTTAGATACCTTATGTATACACGCAATTTGTAAATATCTTTATCGGCGAAATTTTTATTATTCCCAGTCTAGCGTAGAACTTTGGCGAGATCTGCTTATACGAGCAGTGTACTTATGAAAGTTTTATTGAGTCGAAGTAGTGCTATGTAAGAAAATGTTTTTTCTATTGGGTTACTCCTTTGTTGTATTCTACGAAAGTGGTATTTCGATGCTGTACAAAGCGACTGTAATCTGCAACGATAAATTGCGAAGGGCAAAGGCTTCCGGAGATTTAGTCGATTCTTTGCTTCAGGCGAAGCGTTAAATTTTGGAAAAGAACAGACTGCACCGTGGTCTTTGTTCGACTTTTTGGGGCTAGACGTTCTTTTTCAATCTTCCTTTTTACTAACTTTAACTTATTTCAAATCAGAGATGATTTTATTGATGTACAATGAATACTCTAAAGGATACATACACGTGTAGTGTACCGTGGTAGACTAATAATAATTCCTACAGTTACCCTATTTATTGAAAAGTGAATGAAAATTTAGCCACGAAGCTCAAGGGTGAAAAATGCTAGATTTCACGTATAAAGGATTGCCTTTGTCGGTTGTGTTAAACGGTCCACTATGGCTGTTTCCATCCTAAATCAACTTTGTGGGTTTGGCTATATTTTACTCTGTCTTTCAGTAACGTTCTTCGCATTAATTAGGATGCGAGCTTTGTAGACATTTTGTCAGTTTTCAAGAAATAAAAGTCACCTATTATGATACAGTTAAAACAGCAACTTGCTATTTTGTATAGATTAGTTTTCTTATTTTAATGGTCGTAAATAGCACCGATAAATCTCCCAGGAAACTTAAGTAATGCTTGTAGAGTTATCTGTTTTTTGTCAAGTTATTTTATGCTTCACCCGGTGGCTGAAGCACTGCGGCTGCTGTATATGCATGTTATGGACGAAGAAACTGTCAATAAGCTTGTGTGAAGACCTTTTGCTTGTAGCTATTGTTGTATTGTAAACTATTGTTTTTATTGAAACGTTTTTGTATCGTATTGACGAGTATGTTGCTTTGACGTACATAATCCAACAACAGCAGTAGGAAGAGTTTCAAGATGCGGTGATTGATCTCTGCTTTCATAAAAGTCTGGGCTTAGAGAGCACTTGTAAGAGCTTTATATTATAGTTAATAGATGGATGGCTATTGCAAAAAGTTGCAGGAACTGAATCTGTGCTAGGTCAGAGAAAGCCTTTGGCAAAAAACAAGACAAAACTTTGGCTTTAGTTCAACGGTGTTTGTCTTGTTCACGTAGCGTTCAAATAGTCCAGATCGTTCTGGTTTCTGTTCTAACTTTTGTCGCATATGGGTAACACTGGCTACGTCTGCTCCGTGTCACACATCGTTAATTTAGATTGCTCCAACAAACGATAGCATGTCTGTTGTTACATCATCCTCATCGGCTACCCAGTGTTAAAGATTCACACTTTCGGCTAACCCTTCATTTTTCGGAATAATTGACTTTTAACCTTGTCATTCTGCGACAGCTCCCTGTACCTATTCACTAATGCATATGACTTCTGCTACCTGGCATTTTTTAATTTTTTAACCATAATTTTTTAAATTAATGTATAATAATCATGCTTACTAATTCTGACACACTTCTGATTTATATGGGAAGCGTTACAATTAGCAAAGTTCACCACCGAACAATTTCTGGATTGGCAAGAAGCCTTTCGACGATAAGAACGTCAGAAATGGTCGAGGAAAATTGAGAATTTGAATCAACTGCTCACTTGCAATGCTATTATTTTTCATACTTATTACAACTTGTTTATGATAGACGTATTTCCGTTATAACTATTTAGTTTACTGCTTAGTCTTAAATTTCAACGTTAGTTGACAGTTGTCATTGGTCATCTAAGCCTTTGTTCACAACTTTACCTGGTAGTACACCAAAGCACCAAAATGTTACCACGATCCTAAATTGTGTAGGGATGCAACTGCCCAAATTCAGGCGTCAGAACACAAAACCCTTATCTGATAGGCGCAAAGAAAGTACAATAAGTTCAAAAAAAATTTCCCTTTCTTGAAGAATGCGCTGTTTTATAACTGGGTCGCTTTGTATATATGCAAAATCTGTGTTTTTTCGTCTACTACCTTGTACCTTGCGGAGTTAATGTTCAAATAATGCGGTAATGATGAAGCTCTTGGCACAATAGCTCAATTAGGGCAACATTGTGCTGATGTTCTATGTTAGCATGACTGGGGCTTTACGATAAAAGTGCTAAGCCTGCTTGATATATAATGTAGCAGGCTTCTAGGCAAGGACACTAGGAAACAGTAACTTGCATAATATGTATCGCAATTTTTTCCGCCTCTATTTTAAATATACCCCTGACTAGGAAACCGTGGATCGTGATAGTTTTTTCGTTCCGACTTCTTTCCTTTAATTTCTCGCATACCATAAATTTCGTTGTCTATTTCTGTGAACTCTTGCTCCTAGCTAATAAGACAACCGCGGAAGGCCTCCAATACGAGACTTCAGATCTGCGATGAAGAGGGTGTTGGCAGAAAAGTAAATTAGACCGTTTTTGTCGTAAGTCGATGTCGTCTACAACAGAGCTCTCCGAAATTATATTTACCACGCAAACTGTTAGCGGTGTTACTTCATTCGACAACTTCGCAGTCAAATAGGCAGAGCGGGCCGAATGGTCCTGATTGCCCATAATGCAGTAAACACATTTCTACATCTTTCTGTGATGTGCGAAATAAAGCTATGGCCGCTGAGAGACATGAGCGACCCAAAATACGAATATTTGTTTGGGCCGAAGTATATCACTAGCAGCAATCCTGCGTCACTTAAATTTGCTAGTGCCATATATTACCGCGTCATCCAGATAAAGGTTAACTTTGACCAGGAAAAAAAAGAGAACTTAGATTATCACTTTGAGCCAGGCGTGTCGTTTCCGAGAAGGGGGCAGCTTCGCCACTCTGTTAGATATGCTTGTTTTGTTTTCCTGAGAGATCGTAAGCGACAGGACGAGCCTATTCCAGCGTCAATCCATGCGCACCAAGATATATAGAACCAGAGCTCTGGCTGCAGAGTCAAAGCGGCTTGAAAATCAATAAGCGATTTGTACAAGAGGTTTTCTGTGACCTCCGTAAACCTAAGTGCGTTTAAACTTAAGCCTATGAATTTTACAACTTAGGAATGATTGATCCTCCATGATCTTCTGATATATTATTTATATGTATTTGATTGTTGTTTACTTTTGAACACACGTGTTGTTGAATGTGTACAGTAGTTTTTATGATCAAAGCAGTCGCCATTTTTATACATTGATTGACTATCACTGATAATTAACAAAATTGCTGAATATACACTTATTACTATCATTGTCGTTGTTTATTGTTGTTGCAGTCTATCACTAGAACAGACCTATAAGACTTTTTAAGTATGGAACAGATCTATTTTTGGATAGCATGAGAAGCGGGCTCACTTATGATCAAACGAAAAGAACAGTGTTCGTGAGGAGTAGAGGGGCCAAAGACTTGAAACACACACTAAATAAAATTAGCCAAAGCATTTTTATCAGAAAGCAGTTAGCACTAAACTAGTATTAGCGGATGAATTATCTATCTAATAGTTTCAGTCAGCATAATAAAAAGCAACTCATATAACGAGCGATATGAAACAACGATGAAAAAATCTAACAGCGCCATCTACTACAGATAGCAGACTACTGTTTGCTAAAAATGCTAAATTGTTTAATTAAGCTACCCAAGGTTATGTTTTTATTCTATAATATCGGAGCGTGGTAATTGGCTATTCTATTTCTAATGAAACCCTAGTTTCCGGCACCTCGCTTTTGGCGTTTCCGAGACGGACCCGATGGTTCCGCTGTTCGCTTGTTTTGCCAGTGATTTAACTGGTTTGATTCAATTTACTCTCAGCCTAACCTGAATTATAGTATCAATTAGCGTTGATTATTGTTTCATCAATCTTGTATAGTATGAACAAATCTCATTCGCGTTACATCTAATCCAATAATAATTCAATGATGGACGTACAGCATCCGATTCCAATGTCCCTGAGGTTTTGCTACATCAATTATGTTACCCCGTTGGAGTAATTTTACTTACTACTTCACTAAATTTTTTATTAAACCATTTATCCGATTCCAATTACCCGTATCTACCCTATAGCTATCTTATCAGCTCGTTGTATCATGTTTTACGTATTACAATGCATAGCATAAACCATAACTACGTTGTAAGTTAACAGGCGTTCGGTTCGACCTAGGCCCCCTGTTGTATCTACCGAATCACTTAAATTGATCAATTTCTTACTTTATACCGTGCAGTTATTCTCTATAACCCTGTTCTAATAATTAGTTAATCTGCTAAACTAATTTTCTTACTCTGTCAATTAACCCACTATATGTATGCTGCTATTAGAAGTATAACGGCCGATAAAGACCTAAGCAAATTTTACCCTACTTAACCCAAGCGCCGTGCTCCTCCACGGTTACTTTGTTCTTCTGCAATTAATTAAAGTATTAATTTCATTAAAATTGTATTAATTGTTCTGCAAATTGATATTATGCGTTTGTATAGGAAAGCGAAACAACTTGCTCGGAAAAATATTCAAACAGTCGAAGTATATAAACTGCGCTCCATATTATATAATTTATAAACTGTCCAGGTAAATTCGACCAGCGTAAAGGTAAACGTAAAATGCTAAAAATTGTCCCGTTCATAAAATGGATTGTTACGTCCCTATTGTAGAGCTTGAAAAACTTTTCAATACAAACTTTTTGGTAATCAAACGAATCGTGAAAAAAAGCACTTGGCCGGTTTAACAGTACGTTATAAATTTATGAATTTATCTCCCACGAGTAGTTTCTTCCTCCCAGAGAAACTAGTCGTTGAAAAAGGGCGGCAATTTATAGATAATTTTATATGACATAATGAACATCTGCAGCTGTCGTTCAGCTTTAAATCAGACCTCAAAATAACTGTTTAGCGTAACAAACATCCGTGCCTATAGAGGCTCACTCTTAGAGTTTACGCCATAGCTAGGGGCAGTTTAGTCGTGAGGTCAATAATATAAGGCGTCTACCATTATGCAACCTAAACAAAAATATTGGATAAATCCTACAGATACTTATACCGTCATATCATATCACAAAATACAATCAAACTACACTACGGAGTGCTCAATTAGCAGCTCTGCTAACTGTTGGGTTTCTTTCATAAACAACGCCTAGTTATTGGTGGCCAGGTGCTACATAGGTAATACTAGCTGGTAATCAAACTAGAGTGAATATGCTATTTATATTTTTTAGGGATTTGCGACAATGCCTAAACATTCGTTATTCAACCATACGTTCAAACCATCGTATATATTCCAGCAGAGTTAATTATACGTGACACATCCAACTGCTGCGGAGTCAGATTGCGTAAAACGAATTCATTATTAGAAGGTTTTCGGTCCACGGTGATTCTTTCATATAAGTTGCGTCATTTTTTACCAACTGAGCGCAGATTAACGTATAATGAGCGTAAATATAATGCTCATTTACGTTATTATAAATGTTGTATGTAAATGTAAATGTAAAAAAAAATGTAAAAAAAGAAAGTATGCCTAATTGTTCGTGTTTAAACAATTGTTCTGGTAACGTTCACAGCAGGCGCCTTTAAGGCCCTATCCGTTTTTTGCTTTGGGGAAAGCTTTTACTGCTGGTGCGCTATACAGGTATCGAACACGTTGGTAATTTGATTTTGTTCTAGACACCACAGGTGGCTCGATATAACAAGCTGATTTGATAGTGACATGACGCAATTAGTATAAGCGTGAATCTCCTCAGGTTGTGGCTGACGTTAGAGGAGTGTATCCGTTGCTAATACTAATCAACCGCCGAAAAATTTCGAAATTGCGTTGCGGTATTTATTTATTTATTTAAAGTGAGCTTGTACATTGTGGAAGAAACCATTAGTTAAAGCATTGGCCAATGGATTGGACTCTGCAAACTCTTTTACTGTGCTGTTGCTGAAAGGGATGGTTTACTCTTTAGATTACGTCAGCACCAAGTTGGCGTGGATGCAGTTCGCGCTAGCGTCTAAACTAATTTTTCGTATGCAAATTTCTTTGGCCTTTATCCTATTGCGGTACGGTAGTGGCAGCAACCGTAACCGCTTACAAACAGCACTGACATTCACGGCTAGGATAACACTTGTATAATAGGAGCGGCGGGAGATATAAATTTCCGATGTTTCAATGGCTACCATTGAAACAAAATTTGCATCCTTGCTTGATGTCAAACGTCTTCGACGTTTCGTCTTCCATAAAATCTATATCTGACCGATGCAACAATAGATGGAAACAAAGAGCGTACACTAATCTATGTAGAGGCTAACTCTCCGCAAAACAAATCTGCTTTTCGCGAGTTTTGGCTTGAGACTGAAATCAGTGCAGTTGTGCCGAAAGCGATCTCGGAACGACCCCCGTAATACCTCACAGATCATGCGGGGTAATCCGATATATAGAATGTAGAGGCTGAATGTTAGTCGTAAGCGTTTTACTACGTTGTACGCGGTGATAAACTGAAGGAGGTTCTAGCTCATAAATGTGTACGCGAAACGATACCTATATTTCTGGCTCACGGGTGGTAGTAAGCCGAAGGAGATAAAGATGTCTTACGTCAGGCACAATCTGAGTAACTGGACGAAAGCACGATCTAGCATTACAATTGACAGAAATGCAACGGTGGCTATTGGATATTGTTCAAAAAAAAGAAAATAATTTCATTAACAGCTCATTTTTGACACCATATAATGCACTACCGATTGCTGCTGCTGCTGCTGTTGTTATTACCTAAGAGAAAGCACGTGATGTTAATTTTGCCGCAATGATTGGTTGAGTGGAATAGGCGTCAATGCATGATTACATTCTGAGGTGGTTGCCTCTGTATTTATTAGAATAGTGATGATATCAACTGATTGTTATGTTTGCCCTTTGCTGTCCCCTTGCCTTCATAACTCATCCTTTCCAATCCAATATAGCCACTTCGTCATTGCGTGTTGAAATCGGGACCATTAGCTGGTAAGTATATCAATGTGAAGTGATCATTTTTATTGTATATTACGCGCGGAATTTATATTTACTGCTTTGTTTTTACACAAGTTAGTTTTATTTACCTCAGATTTCTACAGGCAGAGGGCACGTACACGCTTTTGAACGTATGCGGCTGAGGCCGTGATAAGGGTAATCACCACGTTTAGCTATGAAACATCTATAAAACCGGAATTGAAGAAAACAGCTTAAACCAGTTGCGATTCTGTTAATCAAGATAGAGGCCGAATAAGAAAAAATAGGGGACAAATTAGGTGCCTTTTCTTTCAGTTACAGCTTTATAGAAAATGGCAGATCCTCGGTAAGATTTCTTCTATTAATATTTTCCCTGGTGGAACACGATACTTTATAATCTTCACCAGTCCGAAAGCTAAAATTTACGAAGTTAAATTTCTCGAAATTTTTAAAACCGAAACTATATACTAGTCAAATAGCGTTCAGACACCATAAAAAACCTTTACTGGATGTGAATGTACTGTTCACTCAGAGTAATTAAGGTAGTCATTAATGAGCGTTTCAGGAAATACCCATTACGCTTACCTACGGTTACATGTTCTGGTCAGAGTTAAGAAAAAAAAAAACGAATTCTAAAATATTTTTGGAGATAGTGTGTTCGGACAGTACATTTACAAAAACAAAAACCGAGTAAAGATAATCCAATTAAATGTTCCTTAGCGTTAAATATTCACGCGTTTCAAGCAAAAAAGACCAAATACCCCCGTGTGTAACCTTGTAGAAAGAACTTTTGTCAGGATGTCAAAGAATACCCATAAGTAATACAGTTTAAAATGATCTCTGATTAGTTACTGTAGTTCTGATTCAGCGTTACTATTTATATTTAAGCCATACTAAACTAATTAAACTGCAGTTGAACATTCTTTCCAAACATGAGTGCCGATAGCAACTATAAGGAGTAAGTTATCTTTAGCGTACTTATTTAGATTCCAACAAAAATCCAGTTATAAATGGATTCTACAGTTACTGCGGTGCTGTCCAATTGTGTCCAGTGTGCGATTAAATTGTCGCGCCCGGCCAATGCCCTGATTTGCCCAGTGACCTGTTTGTGGCAAACGAGTCCACTTACCAACAAAATCCGATGACTTTCAGTCTTCTTCGACGTCTTAAATCACAGCCTGCTGAGAAATTCGCAAGGTAGCCAATAGAACTCTTTTAAAGACCTTATACCGTGCTCCTTACTTGGGTAAAAAGTTTAGTATTTTTGATACTTTGTGATAATGGATAATGACTTAGTATGACCACTTTTAGAGAGACAACATTATCTACAACAATTAGGCTGGAGAAATGGTAAAGTAGAACATCTTATAGTTATCGCAGTATTTAATTATTACTAGCAGTAATAAAAGAGAGCTTCGTGCCGATTACAAAGATAAATGCAAGTATCTGTTAAAGCTTTTAGATATTTAGAGATTTCATTGACAGAAACATGTTTATACAGAGCTTAAAGCAGTCACAAAATGGTCTCAGCTCTTTGATTAAGCCGAAATTACGGACAATATCTTAACTAGCAGCATCGTGAAGAAGGTAGATGTGTTGTCACGGCTGCACTTGGCCGCTGTGTTAGTCTCACGGATTCTGTTAGATAATCTTTTGTAATTTCTTCTATATATAAGGTCCAAATAAGTCGTATATAGCGCGTTCTAATAACTAATTGCTTTTTAAATTTACTGAGATATTCTTTCGACTAGTTCACGGTTTTTTCATAGTGTCAAGCGGGAAACGTGTGATCAGCATCTTTGATAATATCTAAAAGATACATGTTCAGTTCGGGGAATACAGGAGCTTCATTGAAGCTTCCGCAAATGGACACCTTTCCACTGCACTTCAGTAAACGGTTTTCTGTCTTGGATATTGGTTCAGTTGCCGATCAATCAAGCTTCGTTGAGCAACATTTAAAAATACGATTATATATGTTTGTAACAACTTATCGTATTTTCTTCCCGCGATGCATGCATATTTTTATATACCATCTGCGTTCTCGCCAACCCTTTGGTGAAATCAAGGGATTTTTTAGATCCATGATTTTATGAATGCGCATCTCATAAAGTCATATTTTATTTTATACACTTTATCATCGAGTAAACCTCTTGGTAAAAGGAGTTTATTCAAGCATTGTCGAAGTTTACGTATATCAGGAGCTCTTGGCGATAAACTTGTATTCTGTTGGTAGTAGTGCGATCTGACGGCAGACCTACCCAGCTGCAACCAGCTTTTCTGTCGTTGCTCTGTTATTTTCATCGATGCGGCAAATTTTTATTCTATCAATAAGTCCTAGTCATGTATATTTTTTAAAGTGCTTCACATTTTTCCATTTTTACGTTATGCTTTTCACTCCGGAAAAGTTCACTCCGCAGAAGTAAGCAATCTGATGTAACGCGTGATCCCACTAAAAAATGATATTTCTTATGTTTCCTATATAGTCCTGTTGAAAGTCTTCATTATAGTAGTCATTTACGTTGATTTATGCGCTCATAGGATGACACTCGCACCTGATGGACACGTTATGGTTATACAAAGTTTCATACAGGTGAAATTGAGTTCCATGATTCGACAAAGGCGGATTCTTTTTAGGGACAGTTTGAAGAAAATGCTAAAGCTCTAAAGATGGCGAAATGGTCAAAGACGAAATAATAAGAAGATGTCTAGCAGAAAGTAATAATCTTAATAAGTAATGAAGGAGAATTATTTATTTGCCGCAGCTTTTTAGTGCGAACACAGTGAGTGGTCTCATTCTTAAAATAGATCAAAAACAAGTCGGAGAGAAGATATCGGAGCTAGGTGTGGAAATGTATATTCTTAATATTAAGAATTACCAATTGTAAAGTGTTTGTCAGTAAAGATTACATTCTTGTACCATTATATACGTGTATGGGTGAAATTTTGAATACGGGAGCGTTAGCGTTCTTATGGCCAAAATGAAATATTAGAGCGCAGCAGATCTGCTAAAAATTATGTCCAATGCTAAAGGGTCTCAGAATTTAGTACTTGAATAAAAGGAACTGTTATGGATACTACAATTTTCAGTCAAACTGAAGCTAGCACAGCAACGCCTGGTGGCCTTTAGTGACTCCGCTAAAAACTGGCAAAGGGAGAGTCACCGCTATGCTGGGCTCTATAAGAAAACTCTATGAAAAAAACTTTGTTTAGAGAAACGCATATTCATATCTAAAAATTTAAAAGACTTTTCAGTGTACTTACATTTCGCACGAAAGTTAACGCTGCAAAGTACAGTTTATTTGGTTAATGTATTGGGTAACTTTTCTATGTGTTTATATTGCATATTTTTCTGAGATATTTTGTCAGATTATCGAGAATGTCGAGAAAATTCATATATTATGCATAGCTTAAAATCGATAAAAGTTTAATGACTCATTATGCTGAAAATCGATAAGCCTGGCGTTTATTTTTTACTATTTCAATATGAAACGAGCACTTTCTTCACCCAAATCACCATTTCTCGCCCTTTCATATCCAAACTAAATAGCAGCTTTGATAGGAAACAATCGGTAAAATTTGTAATGTCTTTATTCTTAGGTTCTTTGCGATGAAATCGTATCCTTTGTCGTACCCCTAGTTTAATTTAGAATTCCATTAAGAGAGGCAGTTCACATGAAAACTAATGTATGCATCTCTACACAAAAAGCATAAGTATTTTAAGTACATGAGCAGACTTTTATGATCCCTTGTCAATACTAGCTACTTCCTTCCTTTTCTAAAATAATTTGCTGCTCTAAGTTAGACTTCGTTTTGACTAAGGTATTGCTGTATTCTCAAAAACCTCTAAATCTTTAGTCCACTTATATCGAGGCCATTGTAACGGTACTTCGGTCAAAATCCGCAAACATGACTTCCGCAGAGCAACATGTACAGTGTTAAGCAGATCATTAATTTTTATTACGCTTTTAGGTTTTTTTTTCTGGTTTCGGGGCATGTAGTTTCATAAGAACTGCATTTTTATGTACCAAATCATAGATATCAATCTAAAGGTTGCAAGATATCCTCCAAAATTGATGGAATCATTTGTATGTATGTATCAGGTTAAGTGTCTGTATACGGAAACAGGTGGTGCTTGCTGAGTCAACTAAAAATGGCGATTCTTTACCGCTTCGTTTGATTCAGCTCCGAATTCGGTTTTTTCGTTAGTGCATCAGAAGGGACAAACCTTTAGGGTAGCGTAAATGTACATATGTAAAGATTCCTAGCAATTCCTTACACTTGATAAGTGAACCCATTTTTAAGTCGTATTTTGTTTTTATGAGCGGACAAGATATGAGCAATCACTGGAATATATTTGAGACTACTAAACAATCTATAACGTTTTTCAATTAGGGTATCGTAGTGAAATTTTAAGGTTTGTCGAGATTGGTGATGGAGAACTTTTATTTATTCGTCAAAAAAAGGAAAATTTTGTAATTTTTTGAACTATCGAAATTGTTAAAAAACGAGTCAATTAAGATGCTGTGCTATGTTTGGTGAAGCCGCAGATCAACGTTGTCTCCAGCAGAAAGCTATTCGTTATTCGGTAAGACGAAAAGCCTGTTTACAATAGCCAGTTAACAAAAAATTCAGGTCTTTCCTGGCCAAACGCTTATGGACGACACAACAATTGAGATTCAAATTTACTACACGAAACATGTCTTTTAAATTGTGACTACAACAAAATCTATCATGTTTACAGGTATAATGGGAACAACCTTTTTTGGATTCAACTATAGTAAGTGTCATACGCTCATGCTACGCTACAGCAACGTGTTTGTTAGTGTGCTTTTTGCATCCCCGTTCCCTCCCCTGTGATTGTAAGATGCATAAAATACGCTCTATAGATAAAATTTAGTGGTGGTCTACGGCTGTCCTCAGTGATCGTTTCCGTCTTGTAAAATGTTAAGCATAGTACGTTGACAAGTCGCGGCTAACTCATGTAAAATTCCTTAACGTTCAGTACCCCTCATTTGGCAGCACTAAGCGTAAAAACATTATCATTCAATTTTTGGCGCGCAACATACAGTCTAGCACACAGTATCCAGCAGATACAAAAACTATTTGAACTCATCCCCCTCTTACTGAAGAGCGACTTGTCTGGAGTTTGAACTATTTACTTATTACTAAATGAACTATTTATAAATCAAGAAAATTCACCACATCTCTTGGCGTGTAAATGAGAAAATCTGGTTTTATTCTTTTTGCACTGTTAAAAGTTAAGTTTCTTTATTTATATTATTGCCTTTGAATCTTAAGACTATTTGCTCGTTGTGTAGCTTAATACCGAAGTGTTATAAACGACCATACATACCATTCTCTCAACAGATATACCTTACCGTCAAGGCTAGCTATACGTCTTGTAGGTGTCAACGCAATACAAGCTTTATTAAGTACCGTGTACTAATTGCAGTGCTAAGAGGCACATACAATGATGGCACAACCCGAGCAATGTCAAAATGGTGAACGACTGTTTACTCATTCAATGTCGTGTTGAACGAGTGGGAATTTAAGTTCAGTTAAGATAACCTTGCAAAATCACCTCTTAATCTAAATCAAAAACATCGCTTAGCGAGTACGATTGAACTCAAACGATTATACCTTCAGCACCATGTTTATAAGCTAGGAAATGACATAGCTGATTATTTAATATTTAGAATGACCGTTGCGAAACGGTGCTACAAGTGTTGGTTATATATACAGCTCTACCATACCCACTTCAAACTGTAGCTAGAATGAAAAATCGTTGTTTAATTAAACGTACTTATTATCACCGGTTATTGTATATAATAAGAAAAAAGAACGATTTTCAATTAATTTGCTAATAGGCTAAGGCCAAATGTAAACATATGTAATTATCGCCATTTATCCCTTTCAATTTAATTCAAAGAGGCCATGCTTTTTGAATTATCTTTCCCCGCAAGGTTCTAACCCGCTTTCTCGAGTTCTCCATCGCCTAGCCCTCGCTTTGATCAGTACAGAAAAGTGAATTATAGTAAATTTTAGAGACTAATGGTCTCCTAAAAATAAATTACAAAATAGTTTATATTTATAAACCAATCAAGATTGCCTACAGCGTAAAAGTGAGTTAAAGTCCACTGATAGGATATAAAACCCCAATTAAAAGCTTATGTCATCTAGAAATGATTTCCTCTACTCTCCTTTTTGTGTCTCTGAACAGCATATGGCTTCTATGAAAGACGGTTAACAAAAATACTGTTGAAAATATCGTATCTCAAAAAAGGAAACAAGGATCAGATCAAAATGAAATTGGTAGCAAGGGAGCGTGGAGCCATACAGGCCAGACCTCACTAGACGATGCCATTATGAAAACCGCTTTTACTGGAAAATAAAAAATATTTTAGTGTATTTATTAAAACTTTTCTGTCTTATGGTTTAAAATGGGGTATAGGAGTTCACTGATTTTCACGAAATAATCAATTCAATAACCAGATATCGTTCTCCCATATAATTTCACCGGGTGAGTTATATGGACAGGAGATTTAACTGGACTGACTGATTATCAATTCTTCAGCGCGAAAAAAGCAACCAGAGCTGTCGGAAGTATCGCTCTTGTAATGGTTGGACATTTTCTAAAGATTTAATCGTTTTTCATTAAGCAAACAGATATTGATAGCCAAATTAGTAGCATATTTATTTGGATAACCACATTGACGTTTGTCGGATAATTGAAACAAACGAATTAGTGGCTGATTTACTTGTTGTAATATAGTGGCAACTGACAACAAAGCAGCCAGCTTCCATTTCTAGAATCAACGTTCTGCCAGAATACACCCCGAGTTGGTCAAACGACCCGCGCTTGCTTGACGACGTCGACTGATTACCAGCTTGAACCCATTAACATGTGTACACATAACACAGCGGAACTGTATCTTCATTCGTAGGCTCGATGATCAATATTGTAACAGGAGTTGTTGTGATATCGTTTGACAAACCAGCTTCGTTCCTTTGAAGGCAATCACTTTTGAAGACTCTATCACCGTAAGCAACTATGTCTCGCTTAGATTAAAGATCACTGTAGAATTCTAGGACTTAACGAATATTTTGAGAATATCGAATAAACCTTTTATCCGTTCCTTATTAAACTCGTTGTGAGTACGTGTTTTCAGATTACCGCAAGGGAAGCCGATTATACTAAAGAAGCCGCTAGCCCACTACGTTCCCTATACTCTGGTAGCGATGCCAGATTCAATTCGTTTGTACACTCGTATGCCATTGACTTTGCCTTGGGCGTTGTACAATCCAACGTGATCCTTGCATATTCGCTGCTAATGTAGCATCTTCAAAAACACACGACGCGAATGGACATACGTTGAAGCAAACGCCCTCTAGTATTAGCCGCTGCAGTTTTTTTTCGAGGTGTTTAAGCTGTTACGTTAGCATAATCCCAAACTGATTAACCACCTCCTTAACGGAAAGGGCTCATCGATAAGAAATAGCATTTAAGTCATTGAGGAATATAACACATTTGAAGAAATTATACATCTAGGAATTTGTATTATATCCGGGTTGAGCATGCGATACACTTATCGCAACAGTGTTTTTCTTGTCGGTGGTCTATAAAAATATCGTTGTATTCTTTCTAATAGGGCCTTGAAAATGGGGCACACAACCACAAAAATATAATACTCAGGTACCTTTAATAACATCAATAGTAAAACAAAATGTGAATAGAAAAAAAATTAAAGTACCATAACATAGTTATTCAGTAAGATTTTGAAAGTTTATCAGAAAGTAATTTCTGGTGAACATAGAACGTTGCTAGGCAAATGACCGAATGAAAAATATATTTCAAGTGTCTGGGTTTTTTATATAAATTATAATTTGGGCTAATTATACAAATCTTTGTTATCCATCACCATTTACGAAATCACCGAAATGTGTAATGGTAATGTAAAAATTATCAATTTTGGCAAACCCGAAAATATGAAGAATATTGGCAAGTGGACGAAGAGAACGCATCCTAAAATAATTTTCATTTTTTTTGAAGTAATAACGTAACGAAGTAATACGTAAACAGTATAATATGACTTTACATTAACACGAGCTTTAATACTCGATTCGGATTTTAATAATTTATAATAATAATATATAATTAATTAATAATAATATTAATAAATTTATTAAGTTTTGTTTAGCTACTTCTATATACGGTTCTGATGTGAAAAGACCTAGCCAAGGTTTGACATGTTGTCAATCTCCGATCAACAGCGTAGCTTTTCCAATTTAGTGGCCACGACAGAGCCTATCCCTAATCAACCTGCAAAAAAGAGCGAACCTCAACATCACGCAACTATTCACTCGCCCATTTTTGCTCGACTGCAGAAGGTGGGTGACGAGGCGGGAAGCGTGAAAGCCATTGACCAGATCGCCGATATTAGAAAGTGATTGATGGCCAGATGAACCATACGCTGCAACCATTAGTACCAATAGCGACATCGGGTCGTGGTTTACATAGTCCTTAATGTTCAGCAAATGACAAAAGGCATAGCTCGACCGCGAAGGGTTGTTGCCCGCAGAAAGAGATTAAAAAAAGACCAGACGAAGACCGTAGATGTAAACGACCATACGACATACACCAGATCTGAACCCTACAGACTTCAGGATGAAAAGGCGCCGAAGCTGCACTGCGACGATTAATTGAATTGTCTGAGCGCCATATTCGCTGAAGGGAAAGTGCTAACGACGCGCAACCGTAAGGTAATAGTCGATCAGGAAGGGTCTCGGCAAGTGTGCTGAACCAGTAGGACAAAGTTACGAAGGTCACAGCTGCACGGGACGCATACAGGTGGTGTGTGTAAGCGCAGCCACTGGTAGCGATGGCTAAATCCAACGGTTAACAATGTAGCGAATAAGATAATGAGATTCAAGCGCCGCTAGGGTGTCCTAGCCTTCTTTTGACATCATGATTCTCCGACCAACTACCAGGTTCAGTGTATCAATCTTTTGTTTAATATCTGTTATGAGAATGAATATTTAACATGGAAAAAGGCTTGTACGTTTAGTGAGGGTATGCAGACAATCCTAAATCTAGGAGCAATATTGTGTTACGTATTAGCATGGTATTATATGTATCGGCAGGAAAAGAAGGGTTCATACAATGTGGGAAACTACATATATATGTATATATATATATATATATATATTTCTCCCTAGCACGATCATTCTTTAAATTTGAGGATCAATTTGAGTTCTTTGAGAGTGATTCTGTCAGAAATATATCATTGACATGTCACAGCACCTAGATTGGGATTTTTTAAAACCATATTATTATATTCAACGAAATTTTACAGGTGCCAGGGGCGGCATTTTTGGCAGTTATACGGAATAAATTCATAACCACCATTCATTGCAATCACAGCTCTATTGCTGAGCTGAACGATTCACTCGACATTTTCAAATATTTTTTCTCTAGTTTATAAGGAACTTTTTTGTGGTAATCGTGCGTAAAGCGATATTAATAATAGTAAATGAATCTAAGTATTGATATACTACATTCTCAAAAAATTCCAGCGGCGTTAGATTTTGAACAGAGGGCAAATTAAAAGTCCAAAAAATGCAATGGCTCGAAATCGTCGAAAAGTGCAGAATGGCACAAAAAGTCTAGAAAAACTAACTATTCAGGATGAACGGGCATTCATTTCTGTACCAAAAATCCAGGTGTAACAAAAATGGCTTTTCAAGCTATTTTGATACATTTTTGGATTCTTTGAATCAAAACTCTACTGAAAAATCATATGAAAATCTCCTCGGGCTTCTTAGAAACCTCTTGATAACTGATAATAACGTAGACCGCGTATTTCAGCCAACGAAGACTGTTTTTGATTTTATTGAGGGTGCGTTTAGGGGGGAAGACAGTGGATTATATCACATTTTCGTTCGAATCGTGACAACGACGCACTGTTTGCTATCATGGAAAATTCGTTGTCTTATCCTTAAAAACGTAGGTTTCCCTTTTGTGCCCAGAATGGCGGATGAACGCACGCCTGTCACAACAGACGTTTCAAACCTTGCTCTAATTTAGGTGTCGTACTCTCTGTAGGAATACTGTTTATCACTAAATATAATATCACTATATATTCACTTTGAGGCTTATTTAACCGTTCAAGAAATAAGCAATAGACAATCTTCTCCGTTGATAAACAGGGGATGAGGCAGAAAGATACCGATTTGCAATTTCATGAGAGGCAGCACCCAGTTTCCTTGTGAAGACAGAGGAGACTTCAACTCGTAGGTGTAAAGATAGTACAATCAGCCCAATACATTTTTTGAAGTCCAGATGGGTGCAAACTGGTTCATTAGCGGGCTAACTAAATTCTCAAATGTCTGGTATTAAACTTCAGCTGAGCGAGTTGTCGTAATAGGTTGAAAATAAGAAAAGAAGAATATCATCAGTGCGTGATCGATCAACAAGCATAAGTCATATTTTATGATTGTTTACTTTGCAAGCATCTAAACGTTTGACGCGTTCCGCCACCCAACACGCAGTGCCGCGATGTGTTTTCATTCCACTCCAATTTGACGAACATAATATGACTCAGTATCGTGTACTATAAATATAAAGGAAGCTGATAACGGATATTATGAGTATGGATCTCACTGCTTCAGCACAATACACATTGCTATAGGCTCAAAACCTCGACGAACATCACATTTCCGTTTTATCTACTCAAATGGAGAGCTACTCTAATATCATAATCGGGAAAAAAACGTCTACCGACTCTACCTGCTATTAGAACCTACAGCGGCAAAGCATGACGTAACATGGTTAGTGACACCAGCCGATACCCATGTTTCTCTTGTTCAATAAAGCAATATTTACTCTGTCGAATACTATTATCTTCATTATAAACAAGGTAGTTTTTTAAATAATCGAATTCGAGATAACATATATTAAAAAGTCTGGATAATCCTTATAATTTTAGGCAACATATAACAGTTCGAACACAATAGACCTGTTAGTTATTAATTATATTGTGTAAATTATACATAAATATTGACATAACAATGTGACACAGTTTATAACATATTTTATACAACATACATTTCTATTGCAGTAGTGTGTGTACTGTATTGTAATATATTTTGCTGGGAGCCAGCCGTCTGATGGAATGTCTAACGGCGATACCGGACGTAAAACGCGAAAGACAGAACTTCGAACCCAGGTAGAGACGAACCTCGTTTCATGCTGGGAGCCGGCTGTCTGATGGAATGCCTTACGGCGATACCGGACGTATAGCACGAAACATGGAGGCAAAACATAGAATACACTTCATAAATATTGATGCTAATAATTTGAGATTTCTGATTCCTTCTGATTCCTGAGATTGCTGATTGAACAATCGTGCCATTATTTTTCAGCTTATTCGAAACAGGATAAAAAAGCATTTGGCCGTTGACAAACTTAAGCAAGAGTATGCATTCCCTTGGAAATAGGGGCAAATTATTTATTATCTTGTACCCGCATTCACTTAATCGTTATGAAAATATATATCCACAAAAACTTATAAACAATAATATTAATGAGTTGCAAAATCAATTGTTAAAAACTAGTTCAGTTTTTGCAAAACGATATCGCTCTGTCTTATGGCTCTTATGGAAAATCGTCTTACGGCTCGATGGTAATATTACAATTAATCAAAAACGGCATGGTGCTTCAAATAATTTTCTGGACGTAAGTTATAAATATTGTTGGACCACATGAATAATAAAAATTTAATAAAAAATACAGTAAATACTTAGACGAAGCAAAACTTTTTTTTGATATGTACAATTTGTGTACTACAACTATGAATTTTAAATTAATAACGAGCCAGTTCGAATTTATACGTAATGCAGAGAAAAAAATTTGAATGACAACAAAGACTTTGTCTCAAACGTCTAGCAACGAATAACCATATTGTTATATACGGTCAAATTTATTTTTTTTGTAACTTTGTTTAATAAATATGCTTGACAACACAATGATGTTTCGGCGAATATGATGCGATCCCATTATATTAACTATTCTTGAATTGGTACAAGCACGTTTTTTTACTTTAGTTTTGGACCTATCATTTTTTGTCCTGCAACGACTGAGGTCTTTGACGCCAAAATGTACTTCTCTCGTACAACGAAATCTTCGACACTCTCCTTCAATAGAATAAATCACCTAAGAAACTATCATCGGAAATTTCGCGTATTAACCCGTTTGCTTCACGCTAATTCCAAATCGCAGCAAATTTCATTAATGTGTAACACACCCAACCAGAGGGAGCAACATGATTTCGAGTACAAAAATTCTCGTTTAGCTTTTTGCTAGCAGTATCTCTTGTTTGTTGTTGTTGATGGACGCGTCTTATCCATTATGGTAGCGCAATCGATTCAAATTTCCCCGCCTTCTGGAGCAGGTGGTCTCCACCAGAGGGCACTGCTGGGCCACAACAGTGATCAACAACAGTGTTGAGAGACGCTCTGTGACAACAGTGTGCGGTGTTCCAACGGAATTAGTTGAATTTTGTTGATCGCTACCATCGGCTGAGTGTACTCTGACCCTCCGTGGGTCCTTCCGCACCTGGAATACCAAAGCAAAGTGAAGTGAGCACCTGCACTTAATATCTGTGGGATTTGTGCTTTCAACCAAACGGATACTATTCGCAACCCCTGCTCCACCGGATAACCATATCATAACAATAATATACCGAGCAAAGACGCGGCTATTGGGTACGTGTTCCTCATCTTACCGCACATCCCACCTTGATAACTAGTATAATTCCACATTCATTAGGTTTAGATATGATGGGTGAACAAATTTCCAAACGGTGCGTGGCGTGCTGTGTCCTATTTTCATACCGAGAAGCATCTTTCGGTGGCTGTTTCTCTTCCAAGATGGCGGCCGAACCTTTAGTTTAGTTAGGCCTAGTGCGAATTTGCATTCGTTATTCTTCCACTTCGCGCAGAATCTGCGTTCGTTGTTTGTGTAGGAGCTATTTCAGATCACCTAGTTGACTCGTAGTTCTCATCTTAGACCAAACATCACGTAAACAAACCGTACCAAGTCTCGGGGCTTGAGGCGCCCCTGTATTGTTTTCAAACGGGCGACCCCCACTTGTCAAAGTGAACTGAGCGGTTGGCCGGCCAACGCTAGACTGCTTCCCACAGGAGCTCGTTTCGACTGCTCTGAAGGCTTGTGAAATATATCAATGAAGCAAATGGGTACTTTCGTCGACGTAAGATCTACTGGTTGTCATGTTTGGGTCGAAATTTGTTGTGCTGTTATTAGCGTTAGTTATACCCACTCATCTTCCTTCTCGTAAACAGACGAACCAACTCAAGCGATCCGCCGGTGAGGTTCCTATTACCCGCCTTGTTGTTTTTAATTAGCCTTAGGCGCCCCTTCCTTGGTGTTATGTACTCGGTTTATAACTTCACATCCAGAATGGACCATCAGTGCTTCCTGGGTACCTAGACACGTTTAGTGTTGTGATGGGATAAAGGAAAATTCGGTGATTAATTTTGCAGTGGCCAACTTCTAACTGTTTAAATGAACATATTCGATATGTATACATGTATGACTTGCTAAGCATTCTATAAGCTGAGTGGGGACTAATGTTCAGCTGTCTGCTAAGTTACTCGAATTGTAGCGGGCTACGGCTCACGTACTCGTTGAATATTAGCAAGTCTGTCCTGTAACTGTTCACTATTCAAATACGGTAGTACTTTACGACCGTCTCTGCCATTAATACCGCTGCGTGTTATTACTGTCACGATTGCTACATTATACAGCGAGGCTTTGGTGCGTGTTGTGAGAATGCGCTACATGCTCGCTCCCTCCCCCTGTGCATCGTACTGATTGCTTGCTATTTTTGAAAAACACGATGTTTATATCATCTTCGATCCGTTCCGTTCGTTAATTCGGTTTTGGCTGTATAGTAGCGTCAACTCGTGTGCTGAGTGACAAAGAGGTGGATATATACCGGTAGCTTGAATTGCGACGTTGGTTCTGCCCGGGGATATTGGGCCAGCGACAGTGAAGTGAACAGGCTGCTGCTGCTGCGGACATCGAGTGGAGCTCCCGGTTCGGCTCTGCCCGTTCATCTGTCGGACTCTCCTTTCATTTGACGGCTCTACGGCAGCGGCGCCCGCTGCTGCCGGCGGACCATGGGGTGAACGAACGGGCTAGCGCCGGGAACCGTGATGGTACCGCCGCCAGTAGCAACCAGTTCATCGTGTATCCATCAGCCAAAAAGCCAAAGAACGGAATGGCAAACGGCAGCACAGGACAGCTAGCTAGCGGATAAGTACAGCACTCGGCTGACTGTCTGGGCATGGCGATGTCTCCACGGGTCCAATCCGCAACCATTGATTGATTTCACTGGTTACTTCCGGAGATCCGAACACCGCTCAGGACTCCAACGCCGCCAGTATCGAAGCTGTTTTTGTTAGCTTTCGGTTGCTGTCGCTTGCAGCAGTGTCAAGTGGAAAGGGAAAAACAACCCTCAACGAGAATCGAGTTACTGTTTTTGTGAGTGAGGATGCATGACTGTTTGAACAAGTGTGTGTGTGTGTGTAATGTTTGTCAGTTCGTAATCGTAGATGTTTGTAAGTAAACTTATACGCTATAAACTGGCCGATATCTTGTATTTAATAAGAAAACAACGGGAGGGCTATAGAGGCCTTTTTATCGCTTAGCATGCACAGGTTCCTTACGTTCATTGGTTGAATAATTGGAAGTTAAGACTGTGGACTCCACTAGAAATTCGGAATCCGGGGTGTGAAACATTTCTACGCTATAGAACTGTATGGTTTGTCACAACAAGGTTGATAGAGGAACACAAATTAAGACTCTTAAAAACAGAACGTGATTCTTAAATAACAACCTGTAGCATTGGTAAACGGAACAGTTAAAGAAATATGGTACCTTGAATTAAACATAGGTTTACGATGTCGCTACAATAGTCTGAATATTCTTTGAGAATTCTGATTGGTTGGTATCAAGTAGTTTGTTATGACATTATATCGACTGCGTGAGAAACAGTTTTTGTAGCTATTATCTCGGTGAAAAAATGTATTGTACGTATTTATATCCACAACAGTTACTTGCTTGAGTATTTCATGTGACGACCAGGTAGTGTCTTTTAGTTTCGTTTTATTGCACACAGACTGTTGTGCAAAAATTTTCTTTATAGTGTCCACGTGTGGTTAAATTTGATGTTTTATAAGACAGGAAATTTGAGAAATTCTGACTGAATTATAGTAATGTACTCGTACAGCGTAGCTCTATTGTCTATCTCAAAAAATATCACTGACGTGAATTACAGAGGTTATAATTTTCTCGATACTAGAGGCCCTAAATAGACATTTCTTTGTAGTTGTATGTTTTAACAAATGCAATACTCTTTTTTTTTACCAATTGCAGCTTCTACGGCCGGGAAACCGTCAAACACGTTCGTTCCTCAATTACATCAGAATACGCTAACTATTAGATACGTTAAACGTGAGGGTAAGCAGCAGCCGTAGTCGGGTAAAAGAAACCAACGAGTAAAATCCACGCATTCGTTAGCACTACGGTGAACTCCTTTTGCCTATGCAGGGTGGTGGTGTTGCTGCTGCTGAGGCACGGGCCGCGCACAGCATGCTGAAGTGACCGAAGTCTACGACTCTCGTTGGGATGCAATGCACAGACCCCACATAAGGTGGCAGTTGCCTCTCCGCAGTTGCAATTGTCGCATTCATTCTAGCACCAATAGTAACAGGAATAGCAGTAACTTGTTGCTATTGAAAAAGGTCAGCATTGTGCTCATATTGTCTTTGTCCTCTGTGCACGCTGCACGTCAGCGTTGCTTGACGTGTCTCGCTTCTCAGGCTACCATAGCCTCCGACCACAAACCACGACAGCAATGAAGGAAGGCTCCATCGTGCGTCGCGTTTTTGCGTGTTGCTCGTAGCCGTTGAGGCCCCCGTCTGTTGCCGCCGGCGGCGGAGTAGACATCGCTCGCCGCAGCACCCGCCGGCCAGCCTCAAGATGAACGGCGAGGGGCCATCGGTGCCCATCACGACCTTAGCGGCCGTGCAAGGGCTTACCGATCTCCTGAGCGAGCTACCTTTACCGGTCAGCTTGCCAGGCGCCTGTGGGCCCGCTGCTCGGCCGTTAGTAGGACCACACGAAGCCGATGAGGTCCGAAACATTCTCGCGACCGCGAACTACCTCCTACCGCAAGTTATGGAGGCCCTATCAAGGACCAATATCGAAAATCTTGACGTAAGTCCATACACATTACTGTTTAGATCTCTTGAAATTTCATTAAATTTTTGAGATATTCAGTTGTATCTACTTTTAATCTCATATATATATATATATATATATATATATATAAATGGTAAATACGCGTCTTTTGCGTATGTTTTAGATTGAAGATGGCGGTCAGCCTCCACCAGGCAGCGGGATGTCACACATGTTACAGCACCTGTATTCGCAGCAGCCGCAGCTACTAGCTTCACGGTCTGCTACAGGCGTGGGACAGCCGAGCGGTGCTTGGGGTCCCGGTGCCAACCAGTTCAGTTACCCCTCGGCCGGTCAGCCTAATGCATTCCCGCCGCACCATACGCAAGCAAATAACCAGCAGTTCGTGGCACCTCAACAGCAGGCGTCTTATTACCGCCAGCAGCAGCAAACGAACAGTAAAAGCACTAACGGTAGCCAGTTCAACAACAACCAATTCAATCAGCAGGGACAACAAGGTCACTATCCCCCACAGAAGGATCACAGTGTTGCCAATATACTAGAAAATCACCACGGAGGTTATGGGCAGAATAATCTTCCAGGAGGCCATATGAGCGTACTGCACGGTGCACCCCAGTTGCAGCCGCAGCAACATAACTCTATGCAGATGCCACCTGGCGGTCCCATGCTAAATAATTATATGGCACCAACAGCTAATGGTGTTACGGATTCTACAATGCTCGATAAGCACATTAACGATCTTGCGCAAGGCTTTCCTGGAACGCCAATAGATCCTAATCTTCAACCGGCAACCGTTCAAGCGCCCCCAACTCCTACACAGGTTACTCCTGGTACACCCAATACGCCGCAGACAGATAAAACCAACGTACCTCCGAAGAAAAAGTTTCGCTCGCGTGGTAAAGACCCAAAAGCATGGGGCGGGACACCAATTAAAAAGCGAAAAGAACCAGAACTCCGACCGGACGAGCTGTCGACAATGGATAGCCTTATTGCGTCTTCCCTTACTGAACGGGTTAAACGGAGAAGGCGAGGCAACCAGACGAAGTACACGGAAGAAGAAGAAAAGAAGGATGAGCAAGATTCAGAGGGAGCAGTCGATGCAGGCGCTAACGAAGATGGGGACGATTCCGATTTCGAGGGACCGAAGGGTAAGGAAAAAAAGGACAAAGGGGATAAAATCGATGGGACTTCCGGTACTAATAATAAAGAAAAGGCTACGACGAGTCCTAAGAAGAACCATAAAGAGCCGACACCCCCTCCTAAAGAAATTATCATCAAAAAGGCAAAGGTTAAAAAGGTGCGCCGTGAAGCTATACCGGAAGCTATAACAGCTGAGGAGCTTATGGAAAGCACCACTTACCAGAGATTCACGCGACTTGTCGAGAAAATCTTCGATGCTATGGAAGACGTAGACTTAGCCCAGGCCGTCGACGAGGAAGATACCTGCCCTGAAGAATTCCTAATCCCTCATAAAACTCTAAAAGAGCTAACTGATGAAAGCGCCAAGCTCAAAGTCTTGCGGGCTATCAACCAGGTTCCTGCAGACAGACTTGTTCGGTAAGGCTCCTTTGTAAACTTATGCGACATTCATTATTGATTGCTCGTGGTTTCCTTATATATAATACTTTGACCATTTCTTATATTTTTCTTTTAAATGAGTTAACAGTAGTAATCGACGGCAAGCTTCTGCAGTACACACCTGCATGCTTACATGTTATTTCCTGTTTTTATGGCGGGTTTAGGGTCAATTTGACTGATACATCATCGGCGTCATTAACTTTTCTATCATACTACGTTTGTATAATGAAGCAAAGATGTTTCTAATTTGACCTCCGGTAGTAATTTTTCTAGTGGGCCTGTAGTACAAAACGATTATCCTTACACTACATGTACCCGTCGGTTTTTTTAGAGTAGGGACAGTAGCCCACCTTTGCTGTCGGAATTTGTCTTCTTCTCAAGATAATTATTAGTAACGCAGTGACTTGCTAAGATTCCAAGGTTCCTGTCTTCTAATGCATGATTAACAGTGTTGCTGTCTTTTTTGTGCTAGAGCCTCTCCTATTTTCTATCAGGGAGTAACATCGTCAAAAATGTGTACGGACGAAACTATTATAGTATATACAATTAACGATTAGCACTTTAGTTAATTTTATAATCGCATTAAAGAGTCAAGTCTGACATTGGCGGGTTATTGATCTTACAATTATGCGTAAGAAATCTAACGTCCTTCCTTATTTTCTTTTTGAGTGAAGTCTTAGCCGCTCATCCTTTTAGACAGGCCATGGTACCTTTTGCTCAACACACATATCTACTTCGCAGGCCGCAAATCAGATTCTCGTGTCGCGGAGAAATAACAGACACAAGTGTTTGCAGGTTGTAAAATGTTTGAATACAACTTAAAGCTAGAATGGAACAAGCGTTCAGTAAGAATCGATTTGTCGTTGCAGGTTGCTGACCATTTTGGAAAGAAATATTTTGGATGGCTGTCGCGTATGTCTTAGCGGCGATCATGATGAAGATGAAGGGGCCGCCCTAGAACTAATGATGGACAAAATTCAACGAAGTGCAGACAGCTCGTTGACGGCTCTGTATATCATGACAGCAGCCGATATGCCTGAGAAGGTCTTTCTGGAGGACGTGATTGAGCGGATAGTGACGTTTGTTAAGTTCCAAGTCCAGAACACCATCTTTCCAGCCTTTGATCCAGCGTACCGGATATCAAAGAAGGATGAAGAGTCTACAGCGTCACTTAAACAAAAACGCTATTACTCGTCTATGAAATCGCGCAGTCAGAAGAATGTTACGCAACTGTATAATAAGCTTCATGAAGCAGTGGGCCTGTTGGCTGAACTACTGAAATTGCAGTCGCTAACGGATACTATCGTGTTGAAGGCGTCCAGCCTGGGTGTGAGCCCTTTCTTTGTCGAAGGCGTATCTGAGCTGCAGCTAAATGCTCTGCGTCTGGTCACGGCCATCTTCACTCGGTACGTGCCGCATCGTCAACTTATCCTTGAAGACATACTCGCATCGATAGCACGTTTACCCACTTCGAAACGAAGCCTCAGAAATTATCGACTGAATTCAGAGGAACAGATTCAGATGCTTACCGCGCTGGTAAGTACATTCGATTCCGTAAATATTTTGATGTTAATATTCTCAATGATTTGTAACATACTGAGTAAGGATGGTCTGTCTTTGCTTTTTTGATTAAAGGTAAAATAGGTTCATTGACACAAATAAATTGACACACGTTTCTAGCTTATTTGAAGTAAAAGATCTACCCAGAGAATTTTCTACTTTATGGATTATTTATTTATGGAGTGGCAAGGAAAGGTGCCTTATAACACGGTCAGCGAAAGTTAGAAGTCTTAATAACCAGTAAGTAAGAACAAATTCTTGTTGTATTCAAGATATGAAAGCTTACAATCTTTTTATAATATATAGTAAGTTATCATATAACTTATACATAACAAAATATAAATAACATATACATATATGTTATGTATATTTCATGGTGTAACTGTGAGAGCCGCTAATTTACACAATATGACCATACTTTAAAGGGTAACACAGCCATACCTTTGTGCTATTTCATTGTTTTAATAAATACTTCCGGCTAAGAAAATCTTTAATTCAAATCCCACCAGCAACATGTGGTACACCGTGAGTGCGATGAAATTTAAAACACATTTTATATAATATAAAGTTAGAAAGATAATATTGAAAATCGAACCAGTTGTTTGTAGGTCTTGGAATTCGTGCTTAAACTCGTTTAAGAAACTATAGTCATATTCCGTATCCGAAAATTCTTGGCTCCAAATTTATAATGTAATTATCGTTTATTCAGTAGGTAACATGTATTTGCAGAACGATAAAGTAAAACATACCTGAAATGTCTTTAACGCCGAGTAAATGATCTTCCATAAAACAGTTTTTCCATAAAAGGGACATAATTTCTAAGCCGATTTTTTCAATATCTGGCACTTGTGGAAGACTATGTGAGCAATAAAGAAACGATTATAAAAATGCATTTTTTCATAGCGAGAAACAGATTCCTTATTTCGGCGTATTTGTCCTCAGCATTGAGGACGATTATATTCTACAATTACGAGCTTCGCGCAGGTGTTTTTTCTGTACTAGGACTTGTTTTGACGACACCAATGTAAACAATTATTGAAATGCTATGTAAAGCCGAACTCGGTGGGGAAACATATTTTTTTAATAAAATTTTTATCAATGTTTCAATTGGTACGCATAGTAGCGTAATGCTTCGAGGCTCTCTCATTTCACCATTAATGTGCAGCTCTAGCAATAGACCAGTAAAATTTTTGAAAATGTTTTCGCACTGCTTTGTACTAGTCATGTCGTTTTCAAAATATTTCTGCATCACAGTGCTGCAACATTCATAATATTGAAATACTGAATGTCCATTTAAAACGCAAATTACTTCATACATTATTTCGGGCAAACCCGTTTTAGAAAAGTGATC
This sequence comes from Varroa destructor, assembly GCF_002443255.2. Taxonomy (NCBI): domain Eukaryota; kingdom Metazoa; phylum Arthropoda; class Arachnida; order Mesostigmata; family Varroidae; genus Varroa; species Varroa destructor. Next base: position 880 of record NW_019212758.1, on the reverse strand, counting down.
GGGAGCGTTAGGATCGTTTTTTTTTCAGTATACGCACAGCTATGTGCAAAATGTTCATCGCTGTAAATTGTAAGCTAATAATGATAAATTCATGTGAAATATATAATTTCATTCCAAATATGCATCCGGTATCGACTCAGTAAACTTGAATTAACATGACGTTGTTATAGCCTTGCAAACGTTCAGAACTTAAGCGAATTCATGATGGAAATATTTCCTAAACGCGACTGTGTGTAAACAAAATAAGCTTACATATACTTAAAAAAAAAATTTGTAGAAATAGAAAGAATAGTGGCGTCTGAACAGGAGCAATGGACTTGTAAACATACAAATAAATGCTGCAGCATCGCCTATTTCCGCTGTCATAGATGACATATGGTATTGATCTAGAAGTTACATTTTTACCATATAACCGTCATTTAAGTCTGTTTTAATTGCCAGTATCACTCAGTGTGTTTCTTTGTTTGGTTTAGGTTCTCCAACTGATTCACAGCGTAGTTAGACTGCCTGCGGTGGAAGCTACGAAGAAAGAGGATAAAGAAGACAGTCCCGAGAAGAAAAAGCCTGCTGGCAGTGCGATTAGTCGGGATAAGGATAAGGAAAGTGGAACCGAAAAGGAGGAATACAAACCTCTTGATGAGGTGGTGCTGATGACTTCGTATGACGAGGCACTTCGAACTGCTGTGAGTTTTCTCTCGGTCTTTCTCAAGAAGTGTGGAGTCAAACACGAGGAGATGGATTACCGGTAAGTCGGACATAATTATGTTCAAATGTGAAGCTTGCGAAATTAGTGCCTCGCGTGTGAAAGCGTAGGTTTTTCTGAAGAAATCCTAGGGACCCATCTAGGCTGTTGGATTTTGTGCCTTAGGCACGATATATA
>NW_019212757.1:0-1246 GCF_002443255.2 Varroa destructor | reverse complement strand
ATTGTCCTAAAACATGCCCAGAAAAAAAACGTTTGTCGTAACCACTTCTTTGTATGCGGAACTTCTGTCCTGAAACTTACCTAGGGAGCACTTGTGTTTAAGTTTTAACAACTTTTTTGTGTGAGGGAACTCTATCCTGAGACTTGGCCAACGAGAACTTCTTTGAGCTTTAACAAATATATTGCATGTAAGATTCTGTTTTGAAATATGGCCAAAAAGATTTCTTTGACTTTTAGCAATTTTATCGTATGCGGAAATTTTGTCTGAAACTTGACTAAAGGAAGCTTGTTTGAGTGTTAACAACTTTTATTTGTATGAGGACACTCTGTTCTAAGACTTGGCCAATGGGGGACTTATATAAGTTTTAACTTCTTTGTATGTAGAAATGTTGTCCTAAATCATGGCCAAAAAAAACATTTGTTTTAACCACTTCTTTGTATCTTCCTGAAACTTAAATAGAGAGCACTTGGTTAAGTTTTAACAACTTTTCTGTATGAGGAAACTCTATATTGAGACTTGACCAACGAGAACTTAGGTTTTAGCAAATATATTACGTTAAGATTCTGTTTTGAAATATGACCAAAAAGATTTCCTTGACTTCTAACAATTTTGTTGTAAGCGGAAATTTTGTCTGAAACTTGGCTAAAGGAAGCTTGTTTGAGTGTTAACAACTTTTGTTTGTATGAGGAAACTCTGTCCTGAGACTTGGCCAATGGGAGACTTATTTAAGTTTTAACTTCTTTCAATGTGGAAATGTTGTCCTAAAACATGACCAGAAAAAATGTTTGTTTTAACCATTTCTATCTTCCTGAAACTTAGCTAGAGAATACTTGTTTAAGTTTTAACAGCTTTTCTGTATGAGGAAACTCTATTTTGAGTCTTGACCAACGAGAACTTGGGTTTTAGCAAATATATTGCATGTAAGGTTCTGTACTGAAACATGACCAAAGAGGTTTCCTTGACTTTTAATAATTTTGTTGTATGCGGAAATTTTGTCTGAAACTTGGCTAAAGGAAGCTTGTTTTAGTGTTAACAACTTGTATTTGTATGAGGACACTCTGTTCTAAGACTTGGCCAATGGGAGACTTATATAAGTTTTAACAACTCCTTTGTATGTGGAAATATTGTCCTAAAACATGCCCAGAAAAAAAACGTTTGTCGTAACCACTTCTTTGTATGCGGAACTTCTGTCCTGAAATTTACCTAGGGAGCACTTGTGTTTAAGTTTTAACAGCTTTTTTGTGTG
>NW_019212755.1:0-1463 GCF_002443255.2 Varroa destructor | reverse complement strand
CGTTACATGTAATATATTTGTTAAAACTCAAAGAAGTTCTCGTTGGCCAAGTCTCAGGGTAGAGTTCCCTCACACAGAAAAGTTGTTAAAACTTAAACAAGTGTTCTCTAGCTAAGTTTCAGGAAGGTACAAAGAAGTGGTTAAAACAAACGTTTTTTTTTTGGCCATGTTTTAGGATAACATTTCCACATACAAAGAAGTTAAAACTTAAATAAGTCCCCCATTAGCCAAGTCTCAGGACAGAGTTTCCTCATACAAACAAAAGTTGTTAACACTCAAACAAGCTTCCTTTAGCGAAGTTGCAGACAAAATTTCCGCTTACAACAAAATTGTTAAAAGTCAAGGAAATCTTTTTGGTCATATTTCAAAACAGAACGTTACATGTAATATATTTGTTAAAACTCAAAGAAGTTCTCGTTGGCCAAGTCTCAGGATAGAGTTCCCTCACACAGAAAAGTTGTTAAAACTTAAACAAGTGTTCCCTAGCTAAGTCTCAGGAAGATATAAAGAAGTGGTTAAAACAACCGTTTTTTTTTCTGGCCACGTTTTCGGACAATATTACCACATACAAAGAAGTTGGTAAAACTCAAATAAGTCACCCATTGGCCAAGTCTCAGAACAGAGTTTCCTCATGCAAAAAGTTGTTAACACTCAAACAAGCTTTCTTTATCTAAGTTTCAGAACAAAACTTCCGCCTACAACAAAATTGTTGAAAGTCAAGGAAATCTTTTTGGCCCTATTTCAAAATAGAATCTTACATGCAATATATTTGCTGAAACTCAAAGAAGTCTCAGGATGGAGTTCCCTCACACAGAAAAGTTGTTAAAACTTAAACAAATGTTCTTTAGCTAAGTTTCAGGAAGATATAAAAAAGTGGTTAAAACAACTGTTTTTTTTCTGGCCATGTTTTAGGACAACATTACCACATACAAAGAAGTTGATAAAACTCAAATAAGTCCCCCATTGGCCAAGTCTCAGAACAGAGTTTCCTCATACAAAAAAGTTGTTAACACTCAAACAAGCTTTCTTTATCTAAGTTTCAGAACGAAACTTCCGCCTACAACCAAATTGTTGAAAGTCAAGGAAATCTTTTAGGCCATATTTCAAAGTAAAATCTTACATGCAATATATTTGCTAAAGCTCAAAGAAGTCTCAGAATGGAGCTCCCTTACACAGAAAAGTTGTTAAAATTTAGATAAGTGTTCCTTAGTTAAGTTTCAGGACGATACAAAGAAGTGGTTAAAACAACCGTTTTTTTTCTGGCCATGTTTTAGGACAACATTACCACATACAAAGAAGTTGTTAAAACTCAAATAAGTCCCCCATTGGCCAAGTCTCAGAACAGAGTTTCCTCATACAAAAAAGTTGTTAACACTCAAACAAGCTTTCTTTATCTAAGTTTCAGAAGAAAACTTCCGCCTACAACAAAATTGTTGAAAGTCAAGGAAATCTTTTTGGCCATA
>NW_019212754.1:0-5388 GCF_002443255.2 Varroa destructor | reverse complement strand
TTCTAGCTAAGTTTCAGGAAGATAGAAGTGGTTAAAACAAACGTTTTTTTTTTGGCCATGTCTTAGGACAACATCTCCACATACAAAGAAGTTAAAACTTAAATAAGTCCCCCATTGGCCAAGTCTCAGGACAGAGTTTCCTCGTACAAATAAAAGTTATTAACACTCAAACAAGCTTCCTTTAGCCAAATTTCAAACAAAATTTCCGCTTACAACAAAATTGTTAAAAGTCAAGGAAATCTTTTTGGTCATATTTCAAAACAGAACCTTACATGTAGTATATTTGCTAAAACCCAAGTTCTCGTTGGTCAAGTCTCAGGATAGAGTTCCCTCACACAGAAAAGCTGTTAAAACTTAAACAAGTGTTTTCTAGCTAAGTTTCAGGAAGATAGAAGTGGTTAAAACAAACATTTTTTCTAACCATGTTTTAGGACAACATTTCCACATACAAAGAAGTTAAAACTTATATAAGTCCGCCATTGGCCAAGTCTCAGGACAGAGTTTCCTCATTCAAACAAAAGTTGTTAACAGTCAAACAAGCTTCCTTTAGCCAAGTTTCAGACAAAATTTCCGCATACAACAAAATTGTTAAAAGTCAAGGAAATCTTTTTACTCATATTTCAAAACAGAACCTTACATGTAGTATATTTGCTAAAACCCAAGTTCTCGTTGGCCAAGTCTCAGGATAGAGTTTCCTCGCACAGAAAAGTTGTTAAAACTTAAACAAGTGTTCTCTAGCTAAGTTTCAGGAAGATACAAAGAAGTGGTTAAAACAAACGTTTTTTTTTGGCCATGTTTTAGGACAATATTTCCACATACAAAAAAGTTAAAACTTATATAAGTCCCCCATTGGCCAAGTCTCAGGACAGAGTTTCCTCATACAAACAAAAGTTGTTAACACTCAAACAAGCTTCCTTTAGCCAAGTTTCAGACAAAATTGCCGCTTACAACAAAATCGTTAGAAGTCAAGAAAATCTTTTTGGCCATGTTTCAAAAGAGAACCTTACATGCAATATATTTGTTAAAACTCAAAGAAGTTCTCGTTGGCCAAATCTCAGCATAGAGCTTCCTCACACAGAAAAGTTGTTAAAACCTAAACAAGTGTTCTCTGGCTAAGTTTCAGGACAGAAGTTCTACATACAAAGAAGTGGTTAAAACAAACGCTTTTTTTCTGGCCATGTTTTAGGACAACATTACCATATACAAAGAAGTTGTTAAAACTCATAATAGGTCCACCATTGGCCAAGTCTCAGAACAGAGTTTCCTCATACAAAAAAAGTTATTAGCACTCAAACAATCTTCCTTTAGCTAAGTTTCAGGAGAAAATTTCCACTTACAACAAAGTTGTTAAAAGTCAAGGAAATCTTTTTGGCCATATTTCAAAAGAGAACCTTACATGCAATATATTTGTTAAAACTCAAAGAAGTTCTCGTTGGCCAAATCTCAGCATAGAGCTCCCTCACACAGAAAAGTTGTTAAAACTTAAACAAGTGTTCTCTGGCTAAGTTTCAGGACAGAAGTTCCACATACAAAGAAGTGGTTAAAACAAACGCTTTTTTTCTGGCCATGTTTTAGGACAACATTACCATATACAAAGAAGTTGTTAAAACTCATAATAAGTCCCCCATTGGCCAAGTCTCAGAACAGAGTTTCCTCATACAAAAAAAGTTATTAGCACTCAAACAAGCTTCCTTTAGCTAAGTTTCAGGAGAAAATTTCCACTTACAACAAAGTTGTTAAAAGTCAAGGAAATCTTTTTGGCCATATTTCAAAAGAGAACCTTACATGCAATATATTTGTTAAAACTCAAAGAAGTTCTCGTTGGCCAAATCTCAGCATAGAGCTTCCCTCACACAGAAAAGTTGTTAAAACTTAAACAAGTGTTCTCTGGCTAAGTTTCAGGACAGAAGTTCCACATACAAAGAAGTGGTTAAAACAAACGCTTTTTTTCTGGCCATGTTTTAGGACAACATTACCATATACAAAGAAGTTGTTAAAACTCATAATAGGTCCCCCATTGGCCAAGTCTCAGAACAGAGTTTCCTCATACAAAAAAAGTTATTAGCACTCAAACAAGCTTCCTTTAGCTAAGTTTCAGGAGAAAATTTCCACTTACAACAAAGTTGTTAAAAGTCAAGGAAATCTTTTTGGCCATATTCCAAAGGAGAACCTTACATGCAATATATTTGTTAAAACTCAAAGAAGTTCTCGTTGGCCAAATCTCAGCATAGAGCTCCCTCACATAGAAAAGTTGTTAAAACTTAAACAAGTGTTCTCTAGCTAAGTTTCAGGAAGATATAAAGAAGTAGTTGAAACAAACGTTTTTTTCTAGCCATGTTTTAGGACAACATTTCCACATACAAAGAAATTGGTAAAACTCAAATAAGTCCCCCATTGGCCAAGTCTCAGAACAGAGTTTTCTCATACAAAAAAGTTGTTAACACTCAAACAAGCTTCCTTTATCTAAGTTTCAGAACAAAACTTCCGCCTACAGCAAAATTGTTGAAAGTCAAGGAAATCTTTTTGGCCATATTTCAAAACAGAATCTTACAAGCAATATATTTGCTAAAACTCAAAGGAGTTCTCGTTGACCAAGTCTCAGGACAGAGTTCCCTCACGCAGAAAAGTTGTTAAAACTTAAACAAGTGTTCTTTAGCTAAGTTTCAGGAAGATATAAAGAAGTGGTTGAAACAAGCGTTTTTTTCTAGCCATGTTTTAGGACAACATTTCCACATACAAAGAAATTGGTAAAACTCAAATAAGTCCCCCATTGGCCAAGTCTCAGAACAGAGTTTTCTCATACAAAAAAGTTGTTAACACTCAAACAAGCTTCCTTTATCTAAGTTTCAGAACAAAACTTCCGCCTACAGCAAAATTGTTGAAAGTCAAGGAAATCTTTTTGGCCATATTTCAAAACAGAATCTTACAAGCAATATATTTGCTAAAGCTCAAAGAAGTCTCAGGACAGAGTTCCCTCACGCAGAAAAGTTGTTAAAACTTAAACAAGTGTTCTTTAGCTAAGTTTCAGGAAGATATAAAGAAGTGGTTGAAACAAGCGTTTTTTTCTAGCCATGTTTTAGGACAACATTTCCACATACAAAGAAGTTGGTAAAACTCAAATAAGTCCCCCATTGGCCAAGTCTCAGAACAGAGTTTTCTCATACAAAAAAGTTGTTAACACTCAAACAAGCTTCCTTTATCTAAGTTTCAGAACAAAACTTCCGCCTACAGCAAAATTGTTGAAAGTCAAGGAAATCTTTTTGGCCATATTTCAAAACAGAATCTTACAAGCAATATATTTGCTAAAGCTCAAAGAAGTCTCAGGATGGAGCTCCCTCACACAGAAAAGTTGTTAAAACTTAAACAAGTGTTCTTTAGCTAAGTTTCAGGAAGATATAAAGAAGTGGTTGAAACAAGCGTTTTTTTTCTAGCCATGTTTTAGGACAACATTTCCACATACAAAGAAGTTGGTAAAACTCAAATAAGTCCCCCATTGGCCAAGTCTCAGAACAGAGTTTCCTCATACAAAAAGTTGTTAACACTCAAACAAGCTTTCTTTATCTAAGTTTCAGAACAAAACTTCCGCCTACAACAAAATTGTTGAAAGTCAAGGAAATCTTTTTCGTCATATTTCAAAATAGAATCTTACATGCAATATATTTGCTAAAGCTCAAAGGAGTTCTCATTGACCAAGTCTCAGGACAGAGTTCCCTCACGCAGAAAAGTTGTTAAAACTTAAACAAGTGTTCTTTAGCTAAGTTTCAGGAAGATATAAAGAAGTGGTTGAAACAAGCGTTTTTTTCTAGCCATGTTTTAGGACAACATTTCCACATACAAAAAAGTTGTTAACACTCAAACAAGCTTCCTTTATCTAAGTTTCAGAACAAAACTTCCGCCTACAGCAAAATTGTTGAAAGTCAAGGAAATCTTTTTGGCCATATTTCAAAACAGAATCTTACAAGCAATATATTTGCTAAAGCTCAAAGAAGTCTCAGGATGGAGCTCCCTCACACAGAAAAGTTGTTAAAACTTAGACAAGTGTTCCCTAGCTAAGTTTCAGAAAGATACAAAGAAGTGGTTAAAACAACCGTTTTTTTTCTGGCCATGTTTTAGGACAACATTACCACATACAAAGAAGTTGGTAAAACTCAAATAAGTCCCCCATTGGCCAAGTCTCAGAACAGAGTTTCCTCATACAAAAAGTAGTTAACACTCAAACAAGTCATCTAAGTCATCTAAGTTTCAGAACAAAACTTCCGCCTACAACAAAATTGTTGAAAGTCAAGGAAATCTTTTTCGTCATATCTCAAAATAGAATCTTACATGCAATATATTTGTTAAAGCTCAAAGGAGTTCTCATTGACCAAGTCTCAGGACAGAGTTCCCTCACGCAGAAAAGTTGTTAAAACTTAAACAAGTGTTCTTTAGCTAAGTTTCAGGAAGATATAAAGAAGTGGTTGAAACAAGCGTTTTTTTCTAGCCATGTTTTAGGACAACATTTCCACATACAAAGAAGTTGGTAAAACTCAAACAAGTCCCCCATTGGCCAAGTCTCAGAACAGAGTTTTCTTATACAAAAAAGTTGTTAACACTCAAACAAGCTTCCTTTATCTAAGTTTCAGAACAAAACTTCCGCCTACAGCAAAATTGTTGAAAGTCAAGGAAATCTTTTTGGCCATATTTCAAAACAGAATCTTACAAGCAATATATTTGCTAAAGCTCAAAGAAGTCTCAGGATGGAGCTCCCTCACACAGAAAAGTTGTTAAAACTTAAACAAGTGTTCTTTAGCTAAGTTTCAGGAAGATATAAAGAAGTGGTTGAAACAAGCGTTTTTTTCTAGCCATGTTTTAGGACAACATTTCCACATACAAAGAAGTTGGTAAAACTCAAATAAGTCCCCCATTGGCCAAGTCTCAGAACAGAGTTTTCTCATACAAAAAAGTTGTTAACACTCAAACAAGCTTCCTTTATCTAAGTTTCAGAACAAAACTTCCGCCTACAGCAAAATTGTTGAAAGTCAAGGAAATCTTTTTGGCCATATTTCAAAACAGAATCTTACAAGCAATATATTTGCTAAAGCTCAAAGGAGTTCTCGTTGACCAAGTCTCAGGACAGAGTTCCCTCACGCAGAAAAGTTGTTAAAACTTAAACAAGTGTTCTTTAGCTAAGTTTCAGGAAGATATAAAGAAGTGGTTGAAACAAGCGTTTTTTTCTAGCCATGTTTTAGGACAACATTTCCACATACAAAGAAGTTGGTAAAACTCAAATAAGTCCCCCATTGGCCAAGTCTCAGAACAGAGTTTTCTCATACAAAAAAGTTGTTAACACTCAAACAAGCTTCCTTTATCTAAGTTTCAGAACAAAACAAAATTGTTGAAAGTCAAGGA
>NW_019212753.1:0-1488 GCF_002443255.2 Varroa destructor | reverse complement strand
CCCTGACACAGAAAAGTTGTTAAAACTTAAACAAGTGTTCTTAGCTAAGTTTCAGGAAGATATAAAGAATGGTTAAAACAAGCCGTTTTTTTCTGGCCATGTTTTAGGACAACATTCCACATACAGAAGTTGGTGAAACTCAAATAAGTCCCCATTGGCCAAGTCTCAGAACAGAGTTTTCTCATACAAAAAAGTTGTTAACACTCAAACAAGCTTCCTTTATCTAAGTTTCAGAACGAAAACTTCCGCCTACAGCAAAATTGTTGAAAGTCAAGGAAATCTTTTTGGCCATATTTCAAAACAGAATCTTACAAGGCAATATATTTAGCTAAAGCTCAAAGAAGTCTCAGGATGGAGCTCCCTCACACAGAAAAGTTGTTAAAACTTAGACAAGTGTTCCCTAGCTAAGTTTCAGGAAGATACAAAGAAGTGGTTAAAACAACCGTTTTTTTTTCTAGCCATGTTTTAGGACAGCATTTCCACATACAAAGAAGTTGGTAGAACTCAAATAAGTCCCCCATTGGCCAAGTCTCAGAACAGAGTTTCCTCATACAAAAAGTTGTTAACACTCAAACAAGCTTCCTTTATCTAAGTTTCAGAACAAAACTTCCGCCTACAACAAAATTGTTGAAAGTCAAGGAAATCTTTTTTGCCATATTTCAAAATAGAATCTTACATGCAATGTATCTGCTAAAGCTCAAAGAAGTCTCAGGATGGAGCTCCCTCACACAGAAAAGTTGTTAAAACTTAGACAAGTGTTCCCTAGCTAGGTTTCAGGAAGATACAAAGAAGTGGTTAAAACAACAGTTTTTTTCCTGGCCATGTTTTAGGACAACATTACCACATACAAAGAAGTTGGTAAAACTCAAATAAGTCCCCCATTGGCCAAGTCTCAGAACAGAGTTTCCTCATACAAAAAGTTATTAACACTTAAACAAGCTTCCTTTATCTAAGTTTCAGAACAAAATTTCCGCCTACAGCAAAATTGTTGAAAGTCAAGGAAATCTTGTTCGTCATAGTTCAAAATAGAATCTTACATGCAATATATTTGTTAAAGCTCAAAGAAGTTCTCGTTGACCAAGTCTCAGGACAGAGTTCCCTCACGCAGAAAAGTTGTTAAAACTTAAACAAGTATTCTTTAGCTGAGTTTCAGGAAGATATAAAGAAGTGGTTGAAACAAGCGTTTTTTTTTAGCCATGTTTTAGGACAACATTTTCACATACAAAGAAGCTGGTAAACCTCAAATAAGTCCCCCATTGGCCAAGTCTCAGAACAGAGTTTTGTCATACAAAAAAGTTGTTAACACTCAAACAAGCTTCCTTTATCTAAGTTTCAGAACAAAACTTCCGCCTACAACAAAATTGTTGAAAGTCAAGGAAATCTTTTTGGCCATATTTCAAAATGGAATCTTACATGCAGTATATTTGCTAAAACTCAAAGAAGTTCTCGTTGACCAAGTCTTAGGATAGAGTTTCCTCATACAGAAAA
>NW_019212752.1:0-1102 GCF_002443255.2 Varroa destructor | reverse complement strand
CTTGTTTAAGTTTTAACAGCTTTTCTGTATGAGGAAACTCTATTTTGAGACTTGACCAACGAGAACTTGGGTTTTAGCAAATATATTGCGTTAAGATTCTGTTTTGAAGTATGGCCAAAACGATTTCCTTGACTTTTAACAATTTTGTTGTAAGCGGAAATTTTGTCTGATACTTGGCTAAAGGAAGCTTGTTTGAGTGTTAACAACTTTTGTTTGTATGAGGAAACTCTGTACTGAAACTAGGCCAATGGGGGACTTATTTAAGTTTTAACTTCTTTGTATGTGGAAAAGTTGTCCTAAAACATGGCCAAAAAAAAACGTTTGTTTTAACCACTTCTTTGTATCTTCCTGGAACTTAGCTAGAGAACACTTGTTTAAGTTTTAACAACTTTTCTGTGCGAGGAAACTCTATCCTGAGACTTGACCGACGAGAACTTGGGTTTTAGCAAATATATTACGTTAAGATTCTGTTTTGAAGTATGACCAAAACGATTTCCTTGACTTTTAACAATTTTGTTGTAAGCGGAAATTTTGTCTGAAACTTGGCTAAAGGAAGCTTGTTTGAGTGTTAACAACTTTTGTTTGTATGAGGTAACTCTGTCCTGAGACTTGGCCAATGGGGGACTTATTTAAGTTTTAACTTCTTTGTATGTGGAAATGTTGTCCTAAAACACGGCCAGAAAAAACGTTTGTTTTAACCAGTTCTTTGTATCTTCCTAAAACTTAGCTAGGGAACACTTGTTTAAGTTTTAACGACTTTTCTGTGTGAGGAAACTCTATACGGAGACTTGACCAACGAGAACTTGAGTTTTAGCGAATATGTTAAAGTAAGATTCTGTTTGTAATATGGCCAAAAAGATTTTCTTGACTTCTAACGATTTTGTTGTAAGCGGCAATTTTGTCTGAAACTTGGCTAAAGGAAGCTTGTTTTAGTGTTAACAACTTTTGTTTGTATGAGGAAACTCTGTCCTGAGACTTGGCCAATGGGGGACTTATATAAGTTTTAACTTCTTTATATGTGGAAATATTGTCCTAAAACATGGCCAGAAAAAAACGTTTGTTTTAACCACTTCTTTGTATCTTCCTGAAACTTACCTAGAGG
>NW_019212751.1:0-1098 GCF_002443255.2 Varroa destructor | reverse complement strand
GTTTTAACTTCTTTGTGTGTGGAAATGTTGTCCTAAAAGATGGCCAAAAAAAAACGTTTGTTTTAACCACTTCTTTGTATCTTCCTCAGACTTAGCTAGAGAACACTTGTTTAAGTTTTAACAACTTTTCTGTGTGAGGCAATTCTATCCTGAGACTTGGCCAACGAGAACTTGAGTTTTAGCAGATATATTACATGTAAGATTCTGTTTTGAAATATGACCAAAAAGATTTCCTTGACTTTTAACAATTTTGCTGTATGCGAAAATTTTGTCTGAAACTAAGCTAAAAGAAGCTTGTTAGAGTGTTAACAACTTTTGTTTGTATGAGGACACTCTGTTCTGAGACTTGGCCAATGGGTGATTTATATAAGTTTTAATTCTTTGTATGTGGAAATGTTGTCCAAAAACATGGCCAGAAAAAATGTTTGTTTTAACCAATTCTTTGTATCTTCCTGAAACCTAGCTAGAGAACACTTGGTTAAGTTTTAACAACTTTTCTGTGTGAGGAAACTCTATACTGAGACTTGACCAACGAGAACTTCGATTTTAGCAAATATATTGCATGTAAGATCCTGTTTGTAATATGGCTAAAAAGATTTTCTTGACTTCTAAAGATTTTGTTGTAAGCGGCAATTTTGTCTGAAACCTGGGTAAAGGAAGCTTGTTTGAGTGTTAACAACTTTTGTTTGTATGAGGAAACTCTGTTCTGAGACTTGGCCAATGGGGGACTTATATAAGTTTTAACTTCTTTGTATGTGGAAATGTTGTCCTAAAACATGGCAAAAAAAAACGTTTGTTTTAACCACTTCTTTGTATCTTCCTGAAACTTAGCTAGAGAATACTTGTTTAAGCTTTAACAGCTTTTCTGTATGAGGAAACTCTATCTTGAGACTTGACCAACGAGAACTTGGGTTTTAGCAAATATATTGCATGTAAGGTTCTGTATTGAAATATGGTCAAAAAGATTTCCTTGATGTATAACAATTTTGTTGTATGCGGAAATTTTGTCTGAAACCTGGCTAAAGGAAGCTTGTTTGAGTGTTAACAACTTTTGTTTGTATGAGGACACTGTTCTAAGACTTGGCCAATGGGGGACAT
>NW_019212749.1:0-1062 GCF_002443255.2 Varroa destructor | reverse complement strand
TTTCAACCACTTCTTTATATCTTCCTGAAACTTAGCTGAAGAACACTTGTTTAAGTTTTAACAACTTTTCTGCGTGAGGGAACTCTCTTCTGAGACTTGGTCAATGAGAACTCCTTTGAGCTTTAGCAAATATACTGCATGTAAGATTCTATTTTGAAATATGGCCAAAAAGATTTCCTTGACTTTCAACAATTTTGTTGTAGGCGGAAGTTTTGTTTTGAAACTTAGATAAGGAAAGCTTGTTTGAGTGTTAACAACTTTTTTGTATGAGGAAACTCTGTTCTGAGACTTGGCCAATGGGGGACTTATTTGAGTTTTACCAACTCCTTTGTATGTGGTAATACTGTCCTAAAACATGGCCAGAAAAAAAGCGGTTGTTTTAACCACTTCTTTGTATCTTCCTGAAACTTAGCTAGGGAACACTTGTTTAAGTTTTAACAACTTTTCTGTGTGAGGAAGCTTCATCCTGAGACTTTTTTGAGCTTTAGCAAATATATTGCATTTAAGATTCTATTTTGAAATATGGCCAAAAAGATTTCCTTGACTTTCAACAATTTTGTTGTAGACGCAAGTTTTGTTCTGAAACTTAGATAAAGGAAGCTTGTTTGAGTGTTAACAACTTTTTTGTATGAGGAAACTCTGTTCTGAGACTTGGCCAATGGGGGACTTATTTGACTTTTACCGACTTCTTTGTATGTGGAAATGTTGTCCTAAGACATGGCTAGAAAAAAAACGCTTGTTTCAACCACTTCTTTATATCTTCCTGAAACTTAGCTAAAGAACGCTTGTTTAAGTTTTAACAACTTTTCTGCGTGAGGGAACTCTGTCCTGAGACTTCTTTGACAAATATACTGCATGTAAGATTCCATTTTGAAATATGGCCAAAAAGATTTCCTTGACTTTCAACAATTTTGTTGTAGGCGGAAGTTTTGTTCTGAAACTTAGATAAAGGAAGCTTGTTTGAGTGTTAACAACTTTTTGTATGAGGAAACTCTGTTCTGAGACTTGGCCAATGGGGGACTTATTTGAGTTTTAACAACTTCTTTGTATGTGGAAATGTTG
>NW_019212748.1:0-1327 GCF_002443255.2 Varroa destructor | reverse complement strand
AAAAAAATTGTTAACACTCAAACAAGCTTTCTTTATCTAAGTTTTAGAACAAAACCTCCGCCTACAACAAAATTGTTGAAAGTCAAGGAAATCCTTTTGGCCATATTTCAAAATAAAATCTTACATGAAATATATTTGCTAAAGCTCAAAGAAGTCTCAGAATGGAGCTCCCTCACACAGAAAAGTTGTTAAAATTTAGACAAGTGTTCCCTAGCTAAGTTTTAGGACGATACAAAGGAGTGGTTAAAACAACCGTTTTTTTTCTGGCCATGTTTTAGGACAACATTACCACATGCAAAGAAGTTGTTAAAACTCAAATAAGTCCCCCATTGGCCAAGTCTCAGAACAGAGTTTCCTCATACAAAAAAGTTGTTAACACTCAAACAAGCTTTCTTTATCTAAGTTTCAGAACAAAACTTCCGCCTACAACAAAATTGTTGAAAGTCAAGGAAATCTTTTTGGCCATATTTCAAAATAAAATCTTACATGCAATATATTTGCTAAAGCTCAAAGAAGTCTCAGAATGGAGCTCCCTCACACAGAAAAGTTGTTAAAATTTAGATAAGTTTTCCCTAGCTAAGTTTCAGGACGATACAAAGAAGTGGTTAAAACAACCGTTTTTTTTCTGGCCATGTTTTAGGACAACATTACCACATGCAAAGAAGTTGTTAAAACTTAAATAAGTTCCCCATTGGCCAAGTCTCAGAACAGAGTTTCCTCATACAAAAAAGTTGTTAACACTCAAACAAGCTTTCTTTATCTAAGTTTCAGAACAAAACTTCCGCCTACAGCAAAACTGTTGAAAGTCAAGGAAATGTTTTTGGCCATATTTCAAAACAGAATCTTACAAGCAATATATTTGCTAAAACTCAAAGAAGTTCTCGTTGACCAAGTCTCAGGACAGAGTTCCCTGACACAGAAAAGTTGTTAAAACTTAAACAAGTGTTCTCTAGCTAAGTTTCAGGAAGATATAAAGAAGTGGTTAAAACAAACGTTTTTTTCTAGCCATGTTTTTGGACAACATTACCACATGCAAAGAAGTTGCTAAAACTCAAATAAGTCCCCCATTGGCCAAGTCTCAGAACAGAGTTTCCTCATACAAAAAAGTTGTTAACACTCAAACAAGCTTTCTTTATCTAAGTTTCAGAACAGGACTTCCGCCTACAACAAAATTGTTGAAAGTCAAGGAAATCTTTTTGGCCATATTTCAAAATGGAATCTTACATGCAGTATATTTGCTAAAACTCAAAGGAGTTCTCGTTGACCAAGTCTCAGGACAGAGTTCCCTGACACAGAAAAGTTGTTAAAATTTAAACAAGTGTTCTTT
>NW_019212747.1:0-1305 GCF_002443255.2 Varroa destructor | reverse complement strand
AGCTAGGGAACACTTGTTTAAGTTTTAACAACTCTTCTGCGTGAGGGAACTCTGTCCTGAGACTTTGTCAACGAGAATTTCTTTGAGTTTTAGCAAATATACTGCATGTAAGGTTCTCTTTTGAAATATGGCCAAAAAGATTTCCTTGACTTTTAACAATTTCGTTGTACGAGGAAATTCTGTCCTGAAACTTAGCTAGAGGAAGCTTGTTTAAGTTTTAACAACTTTTCTGTGTGAGGGAATCTTATCCTGAGACTTGACCAACGAGAACTTGGGTTTTAGCAAATATATTCCGTTAATATTCTGTTTTGAAATATGACCAAAAATATTTCCCTGACTTTTAACAATTTTGTTGTATGCGGTAATGTTGTCTGAAACTTAGCTAAAGGAAGCGTGTTTGAGTGTTAACAACTTTTTTTTGTATGAGAACACTCTGTTCTGAGACTTGGCCAATGGGGGACTCATAAGTTTTAACTTCTTTGTATGTAGAAATGTTGTCCTAGAACATGGCCAGAAAAAAACTTTGTTTTAACTACTTCTTTGTATCTTCCTAAAACTTAGCTAGAGAATACTTGTTTAAGTTTTAACAACTCTTCTGCGTGAAGAAACTCTATACTGAGACTTGACCAACGAGAACTTGAGTTTTAGCAAATATATTAGATGTAAGATTCTGTTTGTAATATGGCCAAAAAGATTTTCTTGACTTTTAACGATTTTGTTGCAAGCGGCAATTTTGTCTGAAACTTGGCTAAAGGAAGCTTGCTTGACTGTTAACAACTTTTGTTTGTATGAGGAAACTCTGTTCTGAGACTTGGCCAATGGGGGACTTATATAAGTTTTGACTTCTTTGTACGTGGAAATGTTGTCCTAAATCATGGCCAAAAAAAAATGTTTGTTTGAATCAATTCTTTGTATCTTCCTGAAACTTAGCTAGAGAATACTTGTTTAAGTTTTAACAGCTTTTCTGTATGAGGAAACTTTATTTTGAGACTTGACCAACGAGAACTTGGGTTTTAGCAAATATATTGCATGTAAGGTTCTGTTTTAAAATATGGCCAAAAAGATTTCCTTGACTTTTAACAATTTTGCTGTATGCGGAAATTTTGTCTGAAACTTGGCTAACGGAAGCTTGTTTGAGTGTTAACAACTTTTGTTTGTATGAGGAAACTCTGTCCTAAGACTTGGCCAGTGGGGGACTTATTTAAATTTTAACTTCTTTGTATGTGGAAATGTTGTCCTAAAACATGGCCAAAAAAAAACGTTTGTTTTAACCACTTCTTTGTATCTTCATGAAACTTAGGTAAA
>NW_019212746.1:0-1349 GCF_002443255.2 Varroa destructor | reverse complement strand
TAACTTTTGTTTGTATGAGGACACTCTGTTCTGAGATTTAGCCAATGGGGGACTTATTTAAGTTTTAACTTCTTTGTATGTGGAAATATTGTCCTAAAACATGGCCAGAAAAAAACGTTTGTTTTAACCAGTTCTTTGTATCTTCCTGAAACTTAGCTAGAGCACACTTGTTTAAGTTTTAACAGCTTTTCTGTATGAGGAAACTCTATTTTGAGACTTGACCAACGAGAACTTGGGCTTTAGCAAATATATTGCATGTAAGATACTGTTTTGAAATATGGCCAAAAAGATTTCCTTGACTTTTAACGATTTTGTTTTATGCGGAAATTTTGTCTGAAACTTGGCTAAAGGAAGCTTGCTTGAGTGTTAACAACTTTTGTTTGTATGAGGAAACTCTGTTCTGAGACTTGGCCGATGAGGGACTTATATAAGTTTTAACTTCTTTGTATGTGGAAATGTTGTCCTAAAACATGGCCAGAAAAAATGTTTGTTTTAACCACTTCTATCTTCCTGAAACTTAGCTAGAGAATACTTGCTTAAGTTTTAACAGCTTTTCAATATGAGGAAACTCTATTTTGAGACTTGACCAACGAGAACTTGGGTTTTAGCAAATATATTGCATGTAAGATTTTGTTTTGAAATATGGCCGAAAAGATTTCCTTGACTTTTAACAATTTTGTTGTAAGCGGAAATTTTGTCTGAAACTTGGCTAAAGGAAGCTTGCTTGAGTGTTAACAACTTTTGTTTGTATGAGGACAGTCTGTTCTGAGATTTGGCCAATGGGGGACTTATATGAGTTCTAACTTCTTTGTATGTAGAAATGTTGTCATAAAACATGGCCAGAAAAAACGTTTGTTTTAACCACTTTTTTGTATCTTCCTGAAACTTAGATAGAGAATACTTGTTTAAGTTTTAACAGCTTTCTGTGTGAGGGAACTCTATCCTGAGACTTCACCAACGAAAACTTGGGCTTTAGCAAATATATTGCATGTAAGATACTGTTTTGAAATATGGCCAAAAAGATTTCCCTGACTTTTAACAATTTTGTTGTATGCGGAAATTTTGTCTGAAACTTGGCTAAAGAAAGCTTGTTTGAGTGTTAACAACTTTTGTTTGTATGAGGAAACTCTGTCCTGAGACTTGGCCAGTGGGGGACTTATTTAAGTTTTAACTTCTTTGTATGTGGAAATATTGTCCTAAAACATGGCCAGAAAAAACGTTTGTTTTAAGCACTTCTTTGTATCTTCCTGAAACTTAGTTAGAGAACACCGGTTTAAGTTTTAACAACTTTTCTGTATGAGGAAACTCTATTTTGAGACTTGACCAACGAGAACTTGGGTTTTAGAAAA
>NW_019212745.1:0-8097 GCF_002443255.2 Varroa destructor | reverse complement strand
TATATATATTACCTTTATCTCTGTGCCGGCTCTTCTGAACGACTTGACGCTGGATGATTGACAGAGGCGCGACTGTGAAAGGCACACCCTTTGGAGCTGCCCTTTCAGCAAGAGCGGCCTCACAGCTCGATTCGAAAAGGAAGGTATATAGCTCATGAAACTCTGATTCCAAATGTAGCTCTTTAGTATCGTAGAAACCCAGGTTCTGCTATTAATTAATCTTTCTTGAATTCCATGTACTTGAGATAGCCTGTTTATGGAAAGATGGTCACCGGGAGATTCGAAATATCGAAATGCTCGTCTGTGTTGGGCATCACACTACCTATATTTATTTTAGCGGCTGCACGTAACGCAATGGGGACTTTCCGGGGCATAAGTTGTTGCAAAGTCGCTCTAAAATGGTCGACAATATCATTGCTTACAAGCAGCACTGTCTTTGTCGACAGGGCGCTACACGATCATTTCCTGCTATTTAAATATATTCATGCCCTTATCCGTCGGGGCTGCGGTTGAAAGACGCGTTCTATTTGCTTTGTACAATTTCCTCTTTACTATTTGAAGCTTCAATACGGCCCAGTAAAAATGCTGTGAACGCTTTGACATCGCGTTTCAGCGGCATAGTATGAGTAGTATACGTTTCATAATTCGCCCAGTCGCCCTGTTTATTCCAACAAACGACTCAATCATTCCGCTGAGTCCGCCAGCTGCTTTGTCTTGACAGCTGTTGTTCGGCATCATGCAGCATGGAGTACTCTGTTGCATTTATCACAGGATAGGCTGACGCCCTTTTGTCACATCGCAGGAAGCGAAACCGTTCGTTTGCAGAACCTCTGACATCAAAGACTTATTCCTCTGTCATTCACCACAGATTTTCCAATAATCGTATTTGTTCCACCCCGCAAATCGTGCCACTCCAGCAAAATTTAACAAATAGAAACCAAAAACGGTGTCTGTGGTATTATTTATCTTAAACGAAGGTAAGGAAGCCATGGGTACACGCCTCATGGACGATGTTCCTAGAAACCGTGCTTGAATTCGTTGCCGCTTCTTACTTCGAAAAAGTACAAAGCCCACAAGAAAATAACACTTCAAGAAGTTGTACTCAAATTTAAAAACAAGACACATTCGAGTAAACATAAAACGGAATTATAAATTGAATAAATTACACTATATTTATAAACCTAGAATACATGCATGATCTCCTGTAAGGGAACACTAAAAAATAACCGAATTTTTCAAAGGGGACTATGCTCGTAGTACTAGCCACTATTACGCTGTGGCGTAATTCATATTTGAAATCCGTGAATGGAAATGAAGTTCCGTGTCAAACATTTATACTTAATTTGTATTACAAACTAGTAGCTCTTCGACAATCGCAATTAGTAAACGTAAAAAATATATCTGTCCTCAAGAAGAGAAGCTTATTAGATATGTTTTCGCTTTTCGTTGTTTTTCGTCCTTTGCTCCATGATTACGCAGATTGCAAGAAAAATTAGATAAAGTAAGCACAGAGCTTCGCCGCTACCAAACTGATCGAGAGAGAGCGCAAGGTGAAGCTGAAACCCTTCAGTCGCAAGTCAATTCACTGCAGGTGAGTTGATCACTATTTATAGCGCTGTGCTCGTTGGGTCTATATGTCCGGCAATAAATTAATTTTTCATTTCTTAGTTTTCATGCTTTCTAAGGATTTCTTCCATTTGTGATGTGCTGTATATGGCGGTGAAAGAAATGACACCAGCAAATACAAGCTAGCCTATTGTGAACCGTTATTGACACGACCTTATCCAGCGGGCGTGGCTGCTGTTAAACTTGTTCTCTTTTATTCGATCATATCCATCAGGTTCAAGTCCAACGGCTGCAGAAAGAGTGCGACATGGCCCTGACCGAGAAGGAGGCATTCAAAGAGAAATACGAGCGTTTGAACTCATCGCTAGTAAGACTTCAGAAGGAGCGCGATCTGGCAGTCGCCGACATGGACAGCCATAAAGAAAAGGCGGAAGCGTTGCAAGGTCAATTGATAAAGACTGGCAAAGAGCGGGACGCCGCCATAGCCGAGTTTGAGATGCTTAAAGAGCGTCACGACAAGAGCTTCCTTCAGATCGATCGGTACCAACGAGAGGCAGAGGCGGCCTCTGGTGACCTCCGCCTCGTCAGAGAGAAGTATGAGAAAGCACAGACACTTCTAGATAAGGCCCTCCAGGACAAGGAAGTTGCGCGGGCCGAGGCCCAAACGGCACTGGAGAAAGTGGACCGCGTTCAGGCCGACGTCTACAAGATGCAGACTCGGCATGAACAGCTACAGAAGGATATGGACCGGCTTGTGGTTGAACATGACCGCTGTGGACAGGTGCTTAGTAAGACCAAGGACGAGCACAAACGGGCTATGGACGAGTTTGAAGGCGTGAAAGAAATGTACATGAGAACCAACGCTCAACTGGCCAAGCTCAAGGACACTGAAGACCAGTATCGGCAGGATTTGGACAGGGCCATGGTCGACGCCGAACTCTACAAGGAACGTCACGACAAGCTAGCACAAGATATGCGAAAGGTCCAGGCAGACCGGGACCATTTGCAGCAGGAACTTGATCGCATTACACTCGAGTACGAGAAGGCGCAGCGAAACAGCAAGGCGCAAGACGAGCTCGCCCAGACTCAACTCGAGTTAGAAGCAGCATATGAGAAGATGGAGAAGTATCAAAATGACATTCGAAAGATCACTGTCGATAAAGATCATTTTGAGGAAGAAAACCACAGGTTAGTTCACGTAAACCGATTAAATAATTTTCTTTATATATCGGCATGTGTAAATGACACACATGTTGTCGAATTAATCCATTTGGACAATCCTACTAATGGCCATTTTGTGCGTCTATTTATGTTGAATCTCAAAAAGCCTGCACCTTTGGGCCGTTCTCATTACAGACATTATTACAATACAAAGTTACAATACGGCGTCACTGGATAATGATTTTGTATGTTGACTATGCGTTTAGGCTTGAGGCGGAGCTGGATCGTGCAGAGCGTCAAATCAAGCAGATGCAAACGACGATTGATAAGAACCAAGGCGAAATCGAGCGCTTGCGCATCGACCTCGAGAAGGTTACTGATAAACTCGAGAGAGCGCAGCAAGACGTCGAGAAAATGAGCACGCAAAGAGACAAGGCACAAGAGGATCTCCTAAGGTAAAAATACTTTTATTTATTATTTATGAAGTTGTTTCATGTTATAATATCAGAAACAAAATGATAGAAAAAGGTTTCCTTTGTACTGAAAATCTTGGTTTTATTAGATTTTTTTTCTTTTTATAATTTTGATTATATTTTTAATTGAACGTTCGGTGCTGGCTCAAATTCAACGAATATTGTCCCCACCTGAAAACAGGTAGGTCTTAACATTTTGACAATAATAATGTGCGTTATTTTTTTACATCTTTGAAGTGAATTATATAGACATTGTTAGGTGATAGTTTTGTCACCTAGTTTTTGAAAAATACTATAATAAAATACTAATGGTTACATTGCAAACGTTTCTGCTCTATAGACACTAATAACTTACTTTAGTAAGTATAGCACATTTTACACAGTTTCGTTGTGTATTTTCGGCTACGTGCACACGAATTGCGTGTTTTATCTGACAATTCATTTTTGTTACACTGGCTGTCACTGCGTTTGGTTAGTAACTTACTCTAGTAAGTTTATATATATATATATATATATATATATAGCTTTTGACTCCGTCTTCTGACCTGGGCACTTCCCGGACACCAGCTCTATTGATGCGGATGCCAGATATCGTCTGATAATAGCGTTTCTTGAGTCAATTCTCGTTGGCTTGCTGGTTGCACATTATAACATTGATTTACGTCAGCTTGTACGGGCGACCACTACCGAGATCATGTCGACCTAGTTTTGTTTCATCATATTAATAATAATCTTATTATGTATAAATGACTACTTTCCTCGACAATATGATTCGATTGTAAGTAAGCTAATAAAGGTTGTACTAGCGACCGTAAAATCCGGATAGAAATACCTATGGGGTTGTCGCGGATAACCACGAACGAAAAAAGCCGGAAGTTTACAAACCCAAAATGTAGCTGACAACGTTACAGTGAAAGACGTACTTCTAAAAATCGAGCTCACAAATAAACAATAAAATGTCATAATAAAATGAAGCGCTTTGGTTGAGCGTAAGCAGAAACGAAATGAAGGGCACAATAGTGGTTAGTTTTCGGGTTCAGGTGCTCTTTTTATATACTCATTGAAAGAATATTTGTCTAGACTCTGATATGCTTAATGGCATGTACTTATTATACGACACGTATGATCAAATATGGAGACATGTGATTTCTAAGGTTATTGAAAAATATTTTTGTCATACAAGAATATAGTTGGGTCTGATTAGGCGAACAAAAATAAAGAAAGACCAAAAATGAGTAAAGAAATGCGCTGCTGTAAAGTTGACCCTTGTTTTGTTTATTGTTTGTAATTCGTCTGTTGTATGGGATCGCTCTACAAGAGGCTTTCAGTAAGTACTGCAGATTGCAATGTCTGTGTCCACTTGAGCCCTGACACGTGCAACAGTAGCGATGTGTAGGATCACTGATGATCGAACACACAAAGACACGTGAATGTGTGTTATATTACAGCTGTCGATAAAAACCAACAATGTCAAGAAATTTAATTACTTTAAGAGTAATCATTGAACCGACTTGTCTTCTAGGCGTCTCCTAAAATGCTTTAATAAAAAGCTTATGATATTTAAAAAAGGCGACTTTACATATTGTTCTAGGCTACGTGGATCCGGCGCAATCTTTTGTAATGAGTTTCATTGTAGGACATTGATACAGGCTGTGGCCAAACTTATTTTCTGGATACCATCATCCTCACTATCCGATGGGGCGTGCAAAGGGGTGCCAGGAAACCACTGCCTTATTTTTGACGCGGTGCGTTCATCCTGGCTCTGCGTATTCCACTTAAAACGGCCACGATTAAAACGGCTATGCGATTTATGTTAGTTAGTAACAATAGCAAAAGATAAGCGACATCTAATGACGAAGTTGTGACGGGCTTGAAATTGAGTTCCTGCTAGTAACTTTCCTAACAAAAATCACTTTAGTTTGAGTGAACACTGAATTAGTATAGCATAACAATAATGCAATGAGGAATCATCATTACGGTTAATAGCTGCTTTCATGGTTGCCATCCGTTTCGTAGATTTACTGGAGAAACCCAAGATAAACTCATTGAGACTGACCTAGGTACTGACACAGAAACTCAGTTATAGAAAACCATGTCTGTTTGCACCCAAGCTGAAAACCCTTTGTTGACGGACTGCGATTATTTATACAGAGTAATAAATAATGATTATATTAATTGCAACAAAACTGATTTAAACACTAGATCATACTCCAACAAAGAATCACGACTTGTCTGGAAGCTTTGCTCACGTATGAGATGGGGTTCCATGATACTATATAAAGAACTACCACAAGTACCACAGAGAGTGTAAGTTGCTAAAAAGTTTATCTTAAGACAGACCTTGTTAATAGGCACGAGAACTGCCTTTGATTCTACTTGCTAACCTTTTTAAAGGCTTTCGTCAGATTAATCATAGTCATTTTTCTTCAAGACCGGTAAAAGTGCGCCTGTCTTAGATAAACTTGATTCATTTAAAGCGTTTTATTAAATTGTAGTTTTAATGTCAACACTTATTTTTTTTAGGCTGAGAAGTGAGTTGGAGCGTGCGGTGGGTGATCGTGGGTTGACCGCTGAGGAGAGGAAGTCCCAACAGGCCGAAATGGAACGTCTCTACCTCGAAATTGAAAAGGCGAGAGATAGGTGAGTAAATCCATGGAATTTGATTATGTCATCTAAATGATTTTCACCTAATTTTTGGTACAGGCACTGCTCGTAACCGATGTGGCAATTCTGTTGGATGCAGTTAACTGTATACTTTAGGGCTAATATATGAAGGCAAAAGTTACAGTTACGATAATCATTACCGTTATGACCGTAGTGCTAATCTACGTTATTACTAACGTATTAAATACATATTTCTACATACTATTTCTACATTCCATTGATTGATTCATATTTTGTGCATTACTAACGTTACAACACCCAGCATATATTTGTATATAACAACAAAATGTCACGCGTTCTGAAGCATTGAAAATTTTAACGCAAATTAATTACTCTAACTGCCTTTTAATACCAGGTACGAAAACGCTCGTGCAGAAATCAAGAAACTGCAGGAGCAGCGTTCATCGCAGCAACTGGAAATGGAACGGCTGAGATGCGAGTTGGAGGCCAGCGCGGGCCGAACGTCGGCATTTTCCTCTGTTGAACAACGACAGAAACAGGAAATCGAGAGGTTGTTCGTGGACAACGAAAGGCTGAAGGACCGGCTAGAGAGGCAGCAGACCGAACTCACCCGGCTGCAGAAGGTAAAAACAATAGCAAAAAGTAATTTAATAACAGCAATCAATCGTCGTCAACATCATATCATCTATTTCCCGAATTTATAATTCGATGCATAGTTGACGATTGGAAAGAAAACCTACGTACTTGTCGGCCTAGTACAGTTCTTACCTAATGACACTAGAATAGATATTGGCAAACCATGTCAACATAGTAAGTTTTACTAAAAATTTTACACTATTTATTGGAACACGCAATCATTTATGCCAATCTAAGTAATCCACATTGGTGTGAGTCTGTGTTATGGAAGAGTCTACGTCTTCTATAAAAATTGCATTTGCTACCTCTCTTGAACATGAACACTGCTTGCGTATTTATAGCTCCGTGTCACTCTTACCTTTTCCAAATATATGAGCTAGTCAATGGATAATCGTAATAAAATGTCAATTTGCACAGGAGCGTGAGTCACTTCAAAATGCGTTATCGCAAGCTCGTTCACAAATCGAACAAGGCCTGCCCCCTCGACCGCCCTCCAAACTCGACAAATCAGAGGTGGATCGACTCAGGGAACTCCTTGGAAGATCCGACCAGGTATAGATGACATCCATCACACATACCATCCATTAATTTATAAGTAAATGAGACGACTTACTTATATACTAGTCTAGCATGTCACAAATACAGCACTTTAGTGGAAGTCTATGCGGTTATCGCAGTGTTTGTACTGACGATAAACGAGATAAGGACATGATAAGTATCGGATTTCAGAAGACAAGGCAAGGCAGCGGCCAGTAACTTCTCGCTTATATTGACCTATCGCTCCCTTATTCCCATATTTGGGTTAATAGGTTCCGTCAACAGGAAGAGGAAAGCAACACCAGCCGTGTGGGCGGTCGAAGCAGCGCATCGTTTGTTTCTCGCAACCGCTCTCAGTTTGTTCGAGCATAAAATTTCTTTTATTGCGGTATCTATGATACACGAAAGGATTCCGATGTGAGATAATTTCAACCCTCTTTTCCTTTATTTCAGTTCCTGCGGCCCGGGTTCGAAGCGATGCCTAAACATTTATATTATAGTGTCTTTTTTTAGTCTTAGACAACTCTTTCATTTCTAGACGGACTGACTGTGAGCTAAAATTGAAAACGTGCACCACTTGCGGTGTACGTTAAAGACAACTCTGCCATCTTGTAAGCTTCATATTTGTAGGAACTCGTTGTTGTTTTACGTTCATTGTCTTCTGCCCTTCATGACTCCACTTTCAGAAGCGGAAAATTTTTATTTCCAAGAGAATATCGAACGTGGCTGCTTTTACCAATGGCTTTTTAACAAGCCAGAACCTTCAATCCTACGTATTTTATGGTCATAAAGGTCTTATGCTTTTTTACCAGTCCGTTTCGAGTGACACGTGTTTTCTTTTGTACGAGTACATGGATACCAGGACTCACGCCCGTATATCTGTCACGATAATGAAGCTGTCTCCTCCGTTGTCAACATTATTGGTTGGGAGGTTGTTAAACACTGGGGTACAAATTCCATCCTGAGTCGAAGGTCCAGGTTTGACTCTCTTCACTTATATCCATTCGATATCGGCAAGAGTTATAATTAACGCGATCTTATTGGTGCGTATTTAGCTCAAAATCAAGCCATCCATATGTGTCTTTACACGTATTGTTTA
>NW_019212744.1:0-8953 GCF_002443255.2 Varroa destructor | reverse complement strand
TACTGTTAGACTAGGTGACATAATTTTGCTTATCGTTTTCCCGGAGTCAACATTACGCATCTAAATTCCTGTTTTTTTGAGTTACATTGTTCAAAAAAACATCAAAAAAATTAATAGAGTTGACCAAAACCAAAAAAAATGGTGCATGAGATTTGTTCGGTGGAGTTCCGTTAGAGGTTATTATTTGTGTTACTATGCAACAAAACTATTTTATGAAAGCTATCAATTACTTAGAAACCTATCTTTCAGGTCGAGGCGATTGACTTTCAGCTCACTTTTTATTAACAAACGTCCGCTGCCGACATGTAAAAACCTTTTAATGTATTATATAGTCACGGCAATTTAGAAGTTAATATTCTACTAGAAATCTGCATGTGGACAAACGCGGATTGTCCAACCATGTGAGTTTACCAAAAAGTTTGTATAAAAAATCATTCTGATCAGATGAAGCGTTCTTCTATCGCCAGTGCAGTGAACGTGACTTCGTCAAGAAATGTCTCCGCCATATGGCAGGATAGGTAGGGATAAATGAATAGCTTTCTCTGAAACTTCAAAAACAAGCCAAGGAACAGTGTATTGTATTTTGCGTAAACTAGGAATACTCATAGAATAAATGCAGGATTTACGTGAAAATATGAGATAGCGGCAACTACGACATTCTATCTTGACTTCAAGGCTGAAAAACAATGCACTATCAACAGTATTCATAAAAACCCCAAAAGTTAGGACTGTTATTTTGAACCCGTTAAGAATCAAGCCAACTTCTTCCCCATTGTTCTCCCGCGAAAGGCAAGACGAAATTTTTAAATTCCTGTCAATCGAAAACGGACAATTTCCAATAAAAAATAAGTTGAAAATAAATGAAATTTTATAAACGCTTATTACTTTCATAGACATTTGGATAAAATTTAGCTCATCGTTTTCACTTAGCAATTTAATAGGCAACTATGCATGTTGAAATTTTGTATCTTGTGACAGCTACATGATGTAAGTTTTATATAAATTTAAATAAATGAATACATTTATTTATTTAATTTCATATGATACAACTTCTATCTCTATCATTCGCTGAAAACGCGAATTTGAAAATTCTATTACTACGCGTATCAGGTTAATGCGTTTTCTCACCCTAAGGACAGCATGAGTTGGAAAGCATTTAACTGTTGCTGGAACAGCGTTGCAAGTAGGCAAACCAGGGTTTAAGTAAAACGAGAGAAACAGTAGCACTACGATCGGATGATAGCACACAAAATGAGTGCGAGTCAAAGGTAGTTTAGCATGTGGAAATGACGTACGGGTTCTCACAGAAGACAGCGCCAGCAGATCAGGAAGGCTCGAAGCTTCTGTTTTCTGCGCCCTCTGCTGCTGTAAATAATTCATGTGGCGTTGCGCCCTCCTGTGTGCTGTTACTAAACAGAAATAAAGACAAAGATAGCTAGGGTGAGCTGCTCTTTCTTCTGAGGCAGGTCTTGTCTCTGTTGCGTTTGTTTGTGTTTCTGAGCGTGCAGACATAGCATTTGCACGTGTATACCTAAAGAAGCAGACGGATCCAGTACGCAGAGATGAACCGCAAAAATGCAACAAGTGACTACACGTCAGTTATAAACTGCAAGTTAATCCTAACGCCCATTTGTAACGGATGGTTAGCACGTGGATACAAAGAGCCTCTGTTGATCGATTTATTAATAAAAGTGTTCATAAAAACTTCAGTTTGATCCTATACGTACAACTTTAGTGTCTTCGTAACGAGTTCATACTGTACTGTGTAACTTTTGATTCATACTATCGTATCTTGAAACACTGGAATATACATCCAAGCAAGTAGCACGCTTTTATTACGGTACTAATGATTGATCTGCAAAATAGAGTTCGAGTTTTGTCTTTACAGATATTTCTCTGAAAAATAACGTCGTGGAAAGTAATGTCAGGTTTCTGAGTGGAAAGGCAACGAAGTCTGAGCCAAGTAGAGGAGTGAACGCGACTAAGAAAACGATTCATTATATGTCGACCGCTATTTACTACTGATAGTAGGCTACTGATTTTTATAGGGTGTTTGGAAAGTTAATCAGCCTCATATGTACATGAGAAATTACAGGCACTATACTACGTTCTGTGAATAATGCTTTTCTTTTAAAACTATATTTACGTTTCAATGTTTACCCGTGAGCGCGCCCCATATTGCATTAACGTGCAATAATATGTTTACTGATATACACATAATGCTGGCCAGAAGGAAGCCAAATATATGAAAAGCTGAATGACAGGTTAAGGCATTTCTTGATAAGTCGGTACTGCTTGAATAGTGGCCTGCAACTCGTATATACTTTCCGGTTTGTCTCCTTAAACCTTGACTTTGGCATTAACTTAAAACAGGTAATCGAGGCACGTCAGGTACTAGAAACAGAGCGGCCTCAATCTTTCGAAATCAGCTGACCAGCGAAGCGAACGTAAAGCAGGCTGGCGCTTTCCGTTTCGACACTTTATATGGGGTTCGTGACCCCTTCTTGCTAGGACCAAATAACGTTACTCATGTTTGTAGCACGCATTGAAGGCCACACAAAGTTTTCCGTCATACGAGTGCAGTTTTTGTAAAGCTTCTTTAAATCTAGTTCGCTCTGGCGCCATGGATATCTTATAGTAGAGACAAACTGCAGTCTTAAAACAGCTTACTACAGTTCAGAAAACTTGAACAAGAACAAGTTGTGCCTATACGGTTTCGTAGAGACACATTAAAGCCTGAATTATCATGCATAACATAAGTTTCGTGTATCTTTGAAGAGCCCACTCCAAAATAGTTCACGTCATGGAAAACATTTTGAACTTGAAGAATTACGCGAGTGATTAAAGATGTTGTTTTATACTCGAATAATATGAAAAAAAATTAATTCATAATTATTTTTTGCCGCTTCCTTTTACACATCGAAAGAAAATTTAGGGAAAAAACTTAAAGAGAAATAAAGACCTACCTATTGACTGATTATCAATAGATGGCTAAAGTTTCTTTTGTTTTAAAATAACATATTGATTCATATTAACCATAACATAATATATAAGTGAGGAGCAGGTAGAATTGACAAATTCTACACGACTCGATACTTGCTGGACTGTATACCGGTATGTGCTTTGATAGCGTTTTTATGAATTAAGCCTCTAAAACTGAAACCTTAATAACTTTATTCAAAGACCAGCAGTTCTTATGTAACTGTGTATGTTTCTGAGTGAAAATCAAACAGAGACAATGTGTTCTCGAATGAAAGATAGTGCTTTAGGGATCACGTTGGATTAAAGCTGACTCTCTATCGCGCCTCTTAACAGAAGTTGCTACGGGTTCACTTTTGGCTTCACAATGAGTTCTCCACGTACACTGAGATTCTGATGGTTTTTATGAATGAATAAATAGATTGTAATGATAAGACGAGGTATAGATGGGAGAGTAGGTCTAGTCGACAGAACGAAATACCTAAGATAGTAGGCAAGATAGGCTATTCATTTTTCATCACCTGGACCTTCAAGGCTCGCTTTTGCGTTAACCGTCAGAGTTTGTTCAAACTGTTTGCAAATTGCAAGAAGTTTTCAATGTCTGCAACTTACCATACACATGACTAGGCAAGCTCTTTATAAGGTTTGCGTGAAAGCTGCATATTCATTTCTGCTTTTTTACCACGGATAGTTTGTTTTATAAAGTATTTAATTGAATAATATGCATTTTAAATAAAGTACTGCCTTTTTCTATATATAATTACACATTCAATCGAGGTGTGCTATATACATAATTTTTATTTCATTGCCAGGGTTTTGGCCACGATAACTAAGTCTATGGATACCTGCCACCCAAGTTAAATTGATCTGCTGTTTATGGAAAATCTAAATAAAAATATGCCACTGTCTAAAGCGTGTCGTTGCCGAAACAGCGACGGCAGTGTATGGCTGAATGACAAAAGACCACAAATTTCAACAGGGACGTTGCTAGCGTGTTTTTTTGGTGTATCGTCTTTTGCGTGAGATGGTATAGGTGGCCAAGTGGAGAAGAGGCAAGCTGGGGAGGGGCGGGGGGCCAGATGGGGAAAGGGCCACAACGCCGGTGGGTAAAAAGGAGGGCAGCTTGTGCTACCTTTCTCTCTCTCATTCTTTTATAGCGGCCGCCCTCGCGCCTGCCCACGAACCCATCTTCCGTACGCTGACATCGCCCTCTGCAACCCGACTCTCGCTTCAGCTGCGCCGTCGCTCCGTTTGCTCTCTAGCCGTTCCTTCACGGCAGCCATATCTGTTCCTGCATCCGCTTGCTTTTCACTTTGTTTTGCTATTCACCGAACAGATCGTCCTGAGCCTGCGGACTGACTCGCCGTCAACCCTCGAATAATCCGACTGTTTGTCGAGCAAGCATCATACGTTAGAAAGCGTTGCTGCGTCTAGCCCTGCTTCCAATCTGCGCGGTCATGTAACCGAAATAGCTGACTTTAACTTCATCGGACGTTATCACGTCATCCAGTAGCTCCTGTCTGTCGCCATGACACATCTGCGCCTGCACCCCACCATGGCCCGTGAGCCTTACACGGCCATTCTCCTAACAATAACAGTAGCAGCAGCAGCAGCAGTAGCAGCAGCATCGCTTGTCAATCAACCTATGCCATGTTCGAAAGCCCTGTATCGCCGCGGTCTGCCGCGAGCCCTGCACACATTGCAACAGCGTCTCGACAGGGGTGCGGGCCTGTGCGCCATGTGAACCGCCAGCCGCTAGCCACCCCCGTAGCTTCTCTAGAGCCACCTTGCCAGCTAATCGGTCAGGTTAGCAGCAACCAGTGAGCCCCTATAGAAGAAGGGCTACTTTACATACCAGAGAAACCTGCACTGGAAGCCAACCAGCAAGCAGTTGCAATCTCCACAACCCCCATGTCCTACTATGTGAACAATGTGACGTACTAGGGTGGCTCGTTTTAGGTTCTGGCGTCTTAGTCAGGTGTAGAATCAGGCCAGTAGTCAATCAACGTCTATTTGTGGCGTGGAAAAAGAAGTAATTTTGGTTAGACAAACGCGTGTATTAGTCGCCGCTAAAGAACAACAGGCAGGTTCATGCAAAAAAATAATACTTTTCCAAGCCGTGAGAGCTAGATTGACCTGAAACATTGGACGCACAGGCTTTGAGGAGAAAAGCAGCCTTTCCTAAAGAAGTTTGTATCAGCAGCATTATGTGCAGTATGTTTACTGTATCCCAATGTTAATACACTGGAAAGCAACTCCAAACTAAGTTACCGATGAAGCACACATTGAAAGACGAACAGCTCCGAATAAATCAAAGCTGCATACAAACTTGAGTGAAGAGGATAGATAACACAGGGAAAAGAAAAAAGCATGACTGAACCATGAGTTAAAGGCCAGTGTTAAATTTAAGCAAGCAAACGAGGAACGACGATGAGATCTCCGAATGCAGCGTACTTCAAGTTATTACGCCGTGTATTTGCTCGCCATAAGCAGTGTAACTTTTATGCATACGTTTAAACGTGTACAAAGCGAATGAAACAATTTGATAAGCGACTATCATAAAAACGAAGACAAATAAGGCACTAAACGAGCGAGTGATCTGCAAAGACGTAGCTGCTCGTGCGCGTCACAGAGCGTACCGTATAGTCGTATTTTAAAACCGCTGTAAGCTCGATGGTCAAATACGACTACTGCAAACTAACAAAACTTCGAAGTGCTGCAAGAAGAAGGCTCAACGTCGGATGCGTTTCTCAAGCTGAACATCTTAACGCTTGCGCCTAGCGGCCGCCACAGATAGTCAATATCACATCGTCATATCAAACCTGCCTCGCAAGTGCACCCTGTTGCTATCTTCGTTCTCAAGTGCAGAGACCGGAGCGTCTACTCAGCGCCTATAGACGGCCTGACAGTATCTGCGAGGACGATTTTTCAAGCACCGTTGCGCTGCGATCAAGAGGTGCGCGGCCGAACACGAAATGTGACCAGGTATCTGCCTATCCAACTACAAGACTATTACTTGCTGGCAGACGCCCTTCGGCCCACGCCCTTTGTGGTGGACCAATTCACTTTTAGTAAAATTAGCGACAGAAAAACTAGTCATTCTACAAACAGACTAAGTGGAAAAAAAGGCAAAGACACGTCCCATAGCCGTCAACGGACTGGATCTAACGCTACGATAACTTTTCTATGACTGGTATTATTATTATGTAGTAGTACTGTGTGAATAATACGGACAGATAACGTTGGGCTCGAAATATTAAAAGAGCAGACAGCCTCAACAAAACCGGAGAGATAATTCTCCGTAGTGTGACACCTGTAAACTAAAGGCAGTCGTAACACCGTTCTGTAATTGTATTCATATATCATCAAGGTATATATTATTAGTATATTAACAACAACATTCAACTTATATCCAAATATCAGAAAAAGCATTCTATTGCCGTCCGTACCAATCGTGCAAGTGCAACCCGTTGATCTGTGCCTTCACTCTCTGACGGGACTGGGCACGACCGCATCATTAGTGAGACATCCCCAGTACAAATATACCCATCCGACCGACGATAACTACAGCAGCAACAAAAATAGCAGAAACCTGTAGCGAGATCAGCTTGAACATCGTCAACGAACAGACAAAACGTGTTATCTTTGTTCCTATCAACCATCACATCCTCTTGCCGACGACACCCTGCTCCTTGTGGCGGCACAAGCTAAACTCGTTGCTTTCCAAGCTCGACTCGCCGACGCCACGACACCTCTTCAAGGACCAGCGTTTAGAACTGAAATTTCTTTTCCTCTTGCTAGCTCAGGCAAACTCTTACTGGGCTGGACTGAAGATATACTATTATTGTATTACAGCGCTGGGTCTCTTTGTCGATCCGAGTTCTTCTCGCTAGCTTCTTATGTTTACTCCTCCCTCGCGTGCTCTCGTCGGCCAGCATACGCTCGTTCTGTTTCGCTCAAATTCCTACTAAACGAAGTGGCGAACTACCAGTGGACATTTCATACGCCATCTATCTTCTCCAGCATACAGCA
This sequence comes from Varroa destructor, assembly GCF_002443255.2. Classification (NCBI taxonomy): domain Eukaryota; kingdom Metazoa; phylum Arthropoda; class Arachnida; order Mesostigmata; family Varroidae; genus Varroa; species Varroa destructor. The sequence goes on along the minus strand of NW_019212744.1, from coordinate 1,942 downwards.
TCTAAGCAGTTTGGTAGCTCCTGTTGTAGCCACTGATGATAGCTAATGCACCCCCTTCCTGTTGTGTTACCCGTTCATCGACCAGACACACTAATGGTAGAAAGCAGCGACTAGAACCAGCATAGATAGTCTGACATTGAACTGTCCATCTCTACGTGCGCAGTAAAACTAACGGAAGCTCCGAAGCACAAATCGGGACGAAAATTCAAGCTCAGTAGTTGCCACAAGTGATCTGACTGCATATTATAACGTAGCTAGTCATTGATTTTGCAAGTCAGCTACGATGAGCACCGTAGTACCGCGAATGAGCAAAAATGTATGGCTTGCAAGGGACTGTTTTGTATACATTCCGTAAGATCAAGTTCCCCAACGAGCGAAAAAAATAACGGGAGCCAAACAAGGGCACTGCGAAGCAGCCGACGACCTTTGTCCATACACGCGGCGATCCAGGCACCGGCCAGGCGAACTACCCAGTTTTAGCTGGCAGCCAAGACTCACTTTGGCCCACGCCTCAGCAGAGGCCGCTGATATCATCGAAGCGCACGGGACACGGTCGGGCGCGCGGCGACGGCGACGGCGGCGGTGGCGGCGACTGCTGCTGCTCCACCCGAATCTTTTTGTTTTCCACCTCTCAAGCCAACCATCAACAGTAACGATCGATACAAGCAACGGTCGAACGGACCTTCACAGCCTACATATCCTGTAGCTTACCCCCGTACGCCCTGTCTCGGTCTTACCGTACCCACCCAGAGCACACTCGCTAGCACTACCCAGCCATTATACTAGCGACTGTCACTGAAGTGCAACGGTAGTAGCGAGTGCTTTTCTTACTCCTACTACCAGTAATCTTACAACTAATACTTCCATCTTCGGAAGCAGGCGTCCTCCTTGCGTCGTCGTCGTCGTCGTCGTCGTTGTATGAGCGTGTGTCTGTGCGTACGTATGGCAACCGGCATTGTTGTGTATCGCTAACTTTTGACGAACGATATACCGTTACCGCCAGCGCTGCACAATGTGCGGGGCAACAAGGGGTCAACAACGAGAAAGCGCGAAAAACGAATGTAGCAAATAGGGACAACTGAAGTTACTGTTAGGTGAATAAACGCGTGCGAAAAATATAAAGTTGATCTGACGTAGAAATAAAAAAGGAGAGTCCCGCAAAGGGGATGAAGGTATTGCCTGAAGTAAAAGGTAAAAACGCACCACCATCCTTTCATCCAACATTAATCTTTCTGTTGACCAAGCAATTGACAAAAAAACTAAAGAGAAATCGAACCAACTAACCAAAAAGTCAAGCAACGAAACAAGAAAATAAGTCGACAAGAAGAAACCGACTTGAACTTTGCTTGTTTATCGTCCTATGGTGTACTTGAGATTTTCAGTAAGTTTCTGTACAGGTTGCCATTGTCTGGATATATATATATATATATGTATATATATATATATATGTATATATATACGTATGTATATCTACGACAAACCATATCCCAGCGGTTTCGCGATCGTCTAACGCCGTTGATTCGCGAAATTATACAGTATCTAATTCTTAAGCGAAGTTCGTAGAGGAATTGCAACAGCTGACTGACGTTGTAGCCAATCGAACCGTAACGTCGGCGACAGCGTTCCTTTGTTGTAGTATTCCGCTACTGGTCTCCTATATACCGAGGAGCGAAAACCGTGCGCAAAAAGAACTATCATAGGGAAAGCAGAAATACTAACATACGATGAAAAAAGGACGGAAGAAGGCCGAGAAAGGACAAAGAAGAACAACCAGAAATCTTCGTCAAATAGTAAAGATCGTTGAAGTTAGAGAAATCGAAAATATCTCGAGAAAAGCGTCAATTGCTGATGTAGCAAAATAAAGATCCGCGTCAATAAGGCAAAACAAAGACGTCTGCGGTACACCCGCCGCTAATAAGCGATAGTGGCAGTCGTTATATGG
>NW_019212742.1:0-1091 GCF_002443255.2 Varroa destructor | reverse complement strand
TTTTGTTGTAAGTAGAAATTTTATCCTGAAACTTAGCTAAAGGAAGCTTGTTTGAGTGTTAATAACTTTTTTTGTATGAGGAAACTCTGTTCTGAGACTTGGCCAATGGGGGACTTACTTGAGTTTTAACAACTTCTTTGTATGTGGTAATGTTGTCCTAAAACATGGCCAGAAAAAAAGCGTTTGTTTTAACCACTTCCTTGTATGTGGAACTTCTGTCCTGAAACTTAGCTAGAGAGCACTTGTGTTTAAGTTTTAACAACTTTTCTGTGTGAGAGAACTCTATCCTGAGACTTGGCCAACGAGAACTTCTTTGAGTTTTAACAAATATATTGCATGTAAGGTTCTCTTTTGAAATATGGCCAAAAAGATCTCCTTGACTTTTAACAACTTTGTTGTAAGTGGAAATTTTCTCCTGAAACTTAGCTAAAGGAAGCTTGTTTGAGTGCTAATAACTTTTTTTGTATGAGGAAACTCTGTTCTGAGACTTGGCCAATGGGGGACTTATTTAAGTTTTAACTTCTTTCAATGTGGAAATGTTGTCCTAAAACATGACCAGAAAAAATGTTTGTTTTAACCACTTCTATCTTCCTGAAACTTAGCTAGAGAATACTTGTTTAAATTTTAACAGCTTTTCTGTATGAGGAAACTCTATTTTGAGTCTCGGCTAACGAGAACTTGGGTTTTAGCAAATATATTGCATGTAAGGTTCTGTATTGAAACATGACCAAAGAGGTTTCCTTGACTTTTAATAATTTTGTTGTATGCGGAAATTTTGTCTGAAACTTGGCTAAAGGAAGCTTGTTTGACTGTTAACAACTTTTGTTTGTATGAGGAAACTCTGTCCTGAGACTTGGCCAATGGGGGACTTATTTGAGTTTTAACAACTTCTTTGTAGGTGGAAATGTTGTCCTAAAACATGGCCAGAAAAAAATGTTTGTTTTAACCACTTCTATCTTCTTGAAACTTAGCTAGAGAATACCTGTTTAAGTTTTAACAGCTGTTCTGTATGAGGAAACTCTATTTTGAGACTTGACCAACGAGAACTTGGGTTTTAGCAAATATATTACGTTAAGATTCTGTTTTGAAAT
>NW_019212741.1:0-1041 GCF_002443255.2 Varroa destructor | reverse complement strand
TGTATGCGGAAATTTTGTCTGAAACTTGGCTAAAGGAAGCTTGTTTGAGTGTTAACAACTTTTGTTTGTATGAGGACACTCTGTTCTAAGACTTGGCCAATGGGGGACTTATATAAGTTTTAACTTCTTTGTATGTGGAAATGTTGTCCTAAAACATGGCAAAAAAAAACGTTTGTTTTAACCACTTCTTTGTATCTTCCTGAAACTTAGCTAGAGAACACTTGTTCAAGTTTTAACAACTTTTCTGTCTGAGGGAACTCTATCCTGAGACTTGGCCAACGAGAACTTCTTAGAGTTTTAACAAATGTATTACATGTAAGGTTTTAACAACTTTTCTGTGTGAGGGAGCTCCATCCTGAGACTTCTTTGAGCTTTAGCAAATATGTTGCATGTAAGATTCTATTTTGAAATATGATGAAAAAGATTTCCTTGACTTTCAACAATTTTGTTGTAGACGGAAGTTTTGTTCTGAAACTTAGATAAAGAAAGCTTGTTTGAGTGTTAACAACTTTTTGTGTGAGGAAACTCTGTTCTGAGACTTGGCCAATGGGGGACTTATTTGAGTTTTACCAACTTCTTTGTATGTGGTAATGTTGTCCTAAAACATGGCCAGAAAAAAAACGGTTGTTTTAACCAGTCTTTGTATCTTCCTGAAACTTAGCTAGGGAACACTTGTCTAAGTTTTAACAACTTTTCTGTGTGAGGGAACTCCATCCTGAGACTTCTTTGAGTTTAGCAAATATATTGCTTGTAAGATTCTGTTTTGAAATATGGCCAAAAAGATTTCCTTGACTTTCAACAATTTTGCTGTAGGCGGAAGTTTTGTTCTGAAACTTAGACAAAGAAAGCTTGTTTGAGTGTTAACAACTTTTTTGTATGAGAAAACTCTGTTCTGAGACTTGGCCAATGGGGGACTTATTTGAGTTTTACCAACTTCTTTGTATGTGGAAATGTTGTCCTAAAACATGGCTAGAAAAAAAACGGTTGTTTTAACCACTTCTTTGTATCTTCCTGAAACTTAGCTAGGGAACACTTGTCTAA
>NW_019212740.1:0-1325 GCF_002443255.2 Varroa destructor | reverse complement strand
AATTTCCCTTACAATGAAATTGTTAAAAGTCAAGGAAATCTTTTTGGCCATATTTCAAAAGAGAACCTTACATGCAATATATTTGTTTAAAGCTCAAAGAAGTTCTCGTTGGCCAAGTCTCAGGATAGAGTTCCCTCACACAGAAAAGTTGTTAAAACTTGAACAAGCTTCCTCTAGCTAAGTTTCAGGACAAAATTTCCTCGTACAACGAAATTGTTAAAAGTCAAGGAGATCTTTTTGGCCATATTTCAAAAGAGAACCTTACATGCAATATATTTGTTAAAGCTCAAAGAAGTTCTCGTTGGCCAAGTCTCAGGATAGAGTTCCCTCACACAGAAAAGTTGTTAAAACTTAAACAAGTGTTCTCTAGCTAAGTTTCAGGAAGATACAAAGAAGTGGTTAAAACAAACGTTTTTTCTGGCCATGTTTTAGGACAACATTTCCACATACAAAGAAGTTAAAACTTAAATAAGTCCCCCATTGGCCAAGTTTCAGAACAGAGTTTCCTCATACAAACAAAAGTTGTTAACACTCAAACAAGCTTCCTTTAGCCAAGTTGCAGACAAAATTTCCGCTTACAACAAAATCGTTAAAAGTCAAGAAAATCTTTTTGGCCACATTTCAAAACAGAATCTTAACGTAATATATTTGCTAAAACCCAAGTTCTCGTTGGCCAAGTCTCAGGATAGAGTTCCCTCAGACAGAAAAGTTGTTAAAACTTAAACAGGTGTTCTCTAGCTAAGTTTCAGGAAGATACAAAGAAGTGGTTAAAACAAAGTTTTTTTTGGCCATGTTTTGGGACATTTCCACATACAAAGAAGTTAAAACTTAAATAAGTCCCCCATTGGTCAAGTTTCAGAACAGAGTTTCCTTATACAAACAGAAGTTGTTAACACTCAAACAAGCTTCCTTTAGCCAAGTTTCAGACAAAATTTTCGCTTACAACATAATTGTTAAAAGTCAAGGAAATCTTTTTGGCCATATTTCAAAACAGAATCTTACATGCAATATATTTGCTAAAACCCAAGTTCTCGTTGGTGAAGTCTCAAAATAGAGTTTCCTCATACAGAAAAGCTGTTAAAACTTAAAAAAGTATTCTCTATCTAAGTTTCAGGAAGATACAAAGAAGTGGTTAAAACAAACTTTTTTTTTTGCCATGTTTTACGACAACATTTCCACATACAAAGAAGTTAAAACTTAGATAAGTCCCCCATTGGCCAAGTCTCAGAACAGAGTTTCCTCGTACAAAAAAAAGTTGTTAACACTCAAACAAGCTTTTTTTAGCCAAGTTTCAGACAGAATTTCCGTATACAACAAAATTGTTA
>NW_019212739.1:0-1349 GCF_002443255.2 Varroa destructor | reverse complement strand
CCATATTACAAACAGAATCTTACGTGTAATATATTTGCTAAAACTCAAAGAAGTCTCAGGATGGAGCTCCTTCACACAGAAAAGGTGTTAAAACATAAACAAATGTTCTCTCGCTAAGTTTTAGGAAGGTACAAAGAAGCGGTTAAAACAAACGTTTTTTTTCTGGCCATGTTTTAGGACAACATTACCACATACAAAGAAGTTGGTAAAACTCAAATAAGTCCCCATTGGCCAAGTCTCAGAACAGAGTTTCCTCATACAAAAAAGTTGTTAACACTCAAACAAGCTTTTTTTTAGTTAAATTTCGGGACAAAATTTCCGCTTACAACAAAATTGTTAAAAGTCAAGGAAATCTTTTTGGCCATATTTCAAAACAGAACCTTACATGCAATATATTTGCTAAAACAGGTTCTCAGTGGTAAAGTCTCAGGATAGAGTTTCCTCACACAGAAAAGTTGTTAAAACTTAAACAAGTGTTCTCTAGCCAAGTTTTAGGAAGATACAAAGAACTGGTTAAAACAAACGTTTTTTCTGGCCATGTTTTAGGACAACATTTCCACATACAAAGAAGTTAAAACTTAAATAAGTCCCCCATTGGCCAAGTCTCAGGACAGAGTTTCTTCATACAAACAAAAGTTGTTAACAGTCAAACAAGCTTCCTTTAGCCAAGTTTCAGACAAAATGTCCGCTTACAACAAAATTGTTAAAAGTCAAGGAAATCTTTTTGGCCATATTTCAAAACAGAACCTTACATGCAATATATTTGCTAAAACTCAGGTTCTCGGTGGTAAAGTCTCAGGATAGAGTTTCCTCACACAGAAAAGTTGTTAAAACTTAAACAAGTGTTCTCTAGCCAAGTTTTAGGAAGATACAAAGAACTGGTTAAAACAAACGTTTTTTCTGGCCATGTTTTAGGACAACATTTCCACATACAAAGAAGTTAAAACTTAAATAAGTCCCCCATTGGCCAAGTCTCAGGACAGAGTTTCTTCATACAAACAAAAGTTGTTAGCAGTCAAACAAGCTTCCTTTAGCCAAGTTTCAGACGAAATGTCCGCATACAACAAAATTGTTAAAAGTCAAGAAAATCTTTTTGGCCATATTACAAACAGAATCTTACATGTAATATATTTGCTAAAACTCAAGTTCTCGTTGGTCAAGTCTCAGTATAGAGTTTCCTCACACAGAAAAGTTGTTAAAACTTAAACAAGTGTTCTCTAGCTAAGTTTCAGGAAGATACAAAGAAGTGGTTAAAACAAACGTTTTTTTCTGGCCATGTTTTAGGACAACATTTCCACATACAAAGAAGTTAAAACTTATATAAGTCCCCCATTGGCCAAGTCTCAGGA
>NW_019212738.1:0-1150 GCF_002443255.2 Varroa destructor | reverse complement strand
AAAAAAATTGTTAACACTCAAACAAGCTTTCTTTATCTAAGTTTCAGAACAAACCTTCCGCCTACAACAAAATTGTTGAAAGTCAAGGAAATCTTTTTTGCCATATTTTAAAATAGAATCATACATGCAGTATATTTGCTAAAACTCAAAGAAGTTCTCGTTGACCAAGTCTCAGGACAGAGTTCCCTCATGCAGAAAAGTTGTTAAAACTTAAACAAGTGTTCCCTAGCTAAGTTGCAGGAAGATATAAAGAAGTGGTTGAAACAAACGTTTTTTTCTTGCCATGTTTTAGGACAACATTTCCACATACAAAAAAGTTGTTAAAACTCAAATAAGTCCCCCATTGGCCAAGTCTCAGAACAGAGTTTCCTCATACAAAAAAGTTGTTAACACTCAAACAAGCTTTCTTTATCTAAGTTTCAGAACAAAACTTTCGCCTACAACAAAATAGTTGAAAGTCAAGGAAATCTTTTTGGCCCTATTTCAAAATAGAATCTTACATGCAATATATTTGGCAAAGCTCAAAGAAGTCCCAGGATGGAGCTCCCTCACACAGAAAAGTTGTTAAAATTTAGACAAGTGTTCCCTAGCTAAATTTCAGGAAGATACAAAGAAGTGGTTAAAACAAGCGTTTTTTTCTGGCCATGTCTTAGGACACCATTACCACATACAAAGAAGTTGGTAAAACTCAAATAAGTCCCCCGTTGGCCAAGTCTCAGAACAGAGTTTCCACATACAAAAAGTTGTTAACACTCAAACAAGCTTTCTTTATCTAAGTTTCAGAACAAAACCTCCGCCTACAACAAAATTGTTGAAAGTCAAGGAAATCTTTTCGGCCATATTTCAAAATGGAATCTTACATGCAGTACATTTGCTAAAACTCAAAGGAGTTCTCGTTAACCAAGTCTCAGGACAGAGCTCCCTCACGCAGAAAAGTTGTTAAAACTTAAACAAGTGTTCTTTAGCTAAGTTTCAAAAAGATACAAAGAAGTGGTTAAAACAACCGTTTTTTTTCTGGCCATGTTTTAGAGCAACATTACCACATACAAAGAAGTTGGTAAAACTCAAATAAGTCCCCCATTGGCCAAGTTTCAGAACAGAGTTTCCTCATACAAACAAAAGTTGTTAACACTCAAACAAGCTTCCTTTA
>NW_019212737.1:0-1026 GCF_002443255.2 Varroa destructor | reverse complement strand
GGCCAAGTCTCAGAACAGAGTTTCTTCATACAAAAAAGTTGTTAACACACAAACAAGCTTCCTTTAGCCAAGTTTCAGACAAAATTTCCGCATACAACAAAATTGTTAAAAGTCGAGGAAATCTTTTTGGTCATATTTCAAAACAGAACCTTACATGCCATATATTTGCTAAAACTCAAAGAAGTCTCAGGATGGAGTTCCGTCACACAGAAAAGTTGTTAAAACTTAAACAAGTGTTCTTTAGCTAAGTTTCAGGAGGATATAAAGAAGTGGTTGAAACAAGCGTTTTTTTCTGGCCATCTTTTAGGACAACATTTCCACATACAAAGATGTTGTTAAAACTCAAATAAGTCCCCCATTGGCCAAGTCTCAGAACAGAGTTTCTTCATACAAAAAAGTTGTTAACACACAAACAAGCTTCCTTTATCTAAGTTTCAGAACAAAACTTCCGCCTACGACAAAATTGTTGAAAGTCAAGGAAATCTTTTTGGCCATATTTCAAAACAGAATCTTACAAGTAATATATTTGGTAAAGCTCAAAGAAGTCTCAGGATGGAGCTCCCTCACACAGAAAAGTTGTTAAAACTTAAACAAGTGTTCTTTAGCTAAGTTTCAGGAAGATATAAAGAAGTGGTTGAAACAAGCGTTTTTTTCTGGCCATCTTTTAGGACAACATTTCCACATACAAAGGTGTTGTTAAAACTCAAATAAGTCCCCCATTGGCCAAGTCTCAGAACAGAGTTTCTTCATACAAAAAAATTGTTAACACACAAACAAGCTTCCTTTATCTAAGTTTCAGAACAAAACTTCCGCCTACAACAAAATTGTTGAAAGTCACGGAAATCTTTTTGGCCATATTTCAAAACAGAATCTTACATGCAATATATTTGCTAAAACCCAAGTTCTCGTTGGTCAAGTCTCAAAATAGAGTTTCCTCATACAGAAAAGTTGTTAAAACTTAACCAAGTGTTCTCTATTTATGTTTCAGGAAGATACAAAGAACGGGTTAAAACAAACGTTTTTTCT
>NW_019212736.1:0-1431 GCF_002443255.2 Varroa destructor | reverse complement strand
TCTCTTTGGTCATATTTCAAAATAGAACCTTACATGTAGTATATTTGTTAAAACTCTAAGAAGTTCTCGTTGGCTAAGTCTCAGGATAGAGTTCCCTCACACAGAAAAGTTGTTAAAACTTGAACAAGTGTTCTCTAGCTAAGTTTCAGGAAGATACAAAGAAGTGGTTAAAACAAACGTTTTTTTTTGGCCATGTTTTAAGACAACATTTCCACGTACAAAGAAGTTAAAATTTAAATAAGTCCCCCACTGGCCAAGTCTCAGGACAGAGTATTCTCATACAAACAAAAGTTGTTAACACTCAAACAAGCTTCCGTTAGCCAAGTTTCAGACAAAATTTCCGCATACAACAAAATTATTAAAAGTCAAGGAAACCTCTTTGGTCATGTTTCAATACAGAACCTTACATGCAATATATTTGCTAAAACCCAAGTTCTCGTTGGTCAAGTCTCAAAATAGAGTTTCCTCATACAGAAAAGTTGTTAAAACTTAACCAAGTGTTCTCTAGCTAAGTTTCAGGAAGATACAAAGAAGTAGTTAAAACAAACGTTTTTTTTGGCCATGTTTTAGGACAACATTTCCACATACAAGGAAGTTAAAATTTAAATAAGTCCCCCATTGGCTAAGTCTCAGAACAGAGTGTCCTCATACAAACAAAAGTTGTTAACACTCAAACAAGCTTCCTTTAGCCAAGTTTCAGATAAAATTTCCGCATACAACAAAATTATTAAAAGTCAAGGAAATCTCTTTGGTCATATTTCAAAACAGAACCTTACATGTAGTATATTTGTTAAAACTCTAAGAAGTTCTCGTTGGCTAAGTCTCAGGATAGAATTCCCTCACACAGAAAAGTTGTTAGAACTTGAACAAGTGTTCTCTAGCTAAGTTTCAGGAAGATACAAAGAAGTGGTTAAAACAAACGTTTTTTTTTGGCCATGTTTTAGGACCACATTTCCACATACAAATAAGTTAAAATTTAAATAAGTCCCCCACTGGCCAAGTCTCAGGACAGAGTTTCCTCATACAAACAAAAGTTGTTAACACTCAAACAAGCTTCCGTTAGCCAGGTTTCAGACAAAATTTCCGCATACAACAAAATTGTTAAAAGTCAAGGAGATCTTTTTGGTCACATTTTAAAACAGAACCTTACATGCAATATATTTGCTAAAACCCAAGTTCTCATTGGTCAAGTCTCAAAATAGAGTTTTCTCATACAGAAAAGCTGTTAAAACTTAAACAAGTATTCTCTAGCTAAGTTTCAGGAAGATACAAAGAAGTGGTTAAAACAAACGTTTTTTTTTTGCCATGTTTTAAGACAACATTTCCACATACAAAGAAGTTAAAATTTAAATAAGTCCCCCATTGGCTAAGTCTCAGAACAGAGTGTCCTCATACAAACAAAAGTTGTTAACACTCAAACAAGCTTCCTTT
>NW_019212735.1:0-1250 GCF_002443255.2 Varroa destructor | reverse complement strand
GTATGTGGAAATGTTGTCCTAAAAGATGGCCAAAAAAAAACGTTTGTTTTAACCACTTCTTTGTATCTTCCTGAACCTTAGCTAGAGAACACTTGTTTAAGTTTTAACAACTTTTCTGTGTGAGGAAACTCTATCCTGAGACTCGGCCAACGAGAACTTCTTTGAATTTTAACAAATATATTACATGTAAGGTTCTGTTTTGAAATATGACCAAAAAGATTTCCTTGACTTATAACAATTTTGTTGTATGCGGAAATTTTGTCTGAAACTTGGCTAAAGGAAGCTTGTTTGACTATTAACAACTTTTGTTTGTATGAGGAAACTCTGTCCTGAGACTTGGCCAATGGGGGACTTATTTAAGTTTTAACTTCCTTGTATGTGGAAATGTTGTCTTAAAACATGGCCAGAAAAAAAACGTTTGTTTTAACCACTTCTTTGTATCTTCCTGAAACTTAGCCAGAGAACACTTGTTTAAGTTTTAACAACTTTTCTGTGTGAGGGAACTCTATCCTGAGACTTGGCCAACGAGAACTTCTTTGAGTTTTAGCAAATATATCACATGTAAGATTCTGTTTGTAATATGGCCAAAAAGATTTTCTTGACTTTTAACCATTTTGTTGTATGCGGAAATTTTGTCTGAAACTTGGCTAAAGGAAGCTTGTTTGACTGTTAACAACTTTTGTTTGTATGAGGAAACTCTGTCCTGAGACTTGGCCAATGGGGGACTTATTTAACTTCCTTGTATGTGGAAATGTTGTCCTAAAACATGGCCAGAAAAAAAACGTTTGTTTTAACCACTTCTTTGTATCTTCCTGAAACTTAGCCAGAGAACACTTGTTTAAGTTTTAACAACTTTTCTGTGAGAGGGAACTCTATCCTGAGACTTAACCAACGAGAACTTGGGTTTTAGCGAATATATTGCATGTAAGGTTCTGTATTGAAATATGGCCAAAAAGATTTCCTTGACTTTTAATAATTTTGTTGTATGCGTAAATTTTGTCTCAAACTTGGCTAACGGAAGCTTGTTTGAGTGTTAACAACTTTTGTTTGTATGAGGAAACTCTGTCCTGAGACTTGGCCAGTGGGGGACTTATTTAAGTTTTAACTGCTTTGTATGTGGAAATGTTGTCCTAAAACATGGCCAAAAAAAACGTTTGTTTTAACCACTTCTTTGTATCTTCCTGAAACTTAGCTAGAGAATACTTGTTTAAGTTTTAACAGCTTTTTTGTATGAGAAAACTCTATTTTGA
>NW_019212734.1:0-3153 GCF_002443255.2 Varroa destructor | reverse complement strand
TTCAGGACGAAATTTCCGCATACAACAAAGGTGTTAAAAGTCAAGGAAATCTTCTTGGCCATATTTCAAAACAGAACCTTACATGCAATATATTTGTTGAAACTCAAGCAAGTTCTCGTTGGCCAAGTCTCAGGACCGCGTTTCCTCATATAAAAAAAAGTTACAACTCAAACAAGTGTTTTTTAGCCAAGTTTCAGGACTAAATTTCCGTATACAACAGAAGTGTTAAAAGCCAAGGAAATCTTCTTGGCCATACTTCAAAACAGAATCTTACATGCAATATATTTGTTGAAACTCAGACAAGGTCTCGCTAGTCAAGTCTCAAGATAGAGTTCCCTAACACAGAAAAGTCGTCGAAAATTAAACAAGTGTTCTCTAGCTAAGTTTCAGGATGATACAGAGAAGTGGTTAAAACAAATGTTTTTTTTTCGGGCATGTTTTAGGACAACATTTCCACATACAAAGAAGTTGTTAAAACAAATAAGCCCCCCATTGGCAAAGTTTCAGAACAGAGTTTCCTCATATAAAAAAGTTGTTAACATTCAAACAAGCCTTTTTTAGCTAAGTTTCAGGACAAAATTTCCGCATACAACAAAATTGTTAAAAGTCAAGGAAATCTTTTTGGTCATATTTCAAAACAGAACCTTACATGCAATATATTTGTGAAAACTCAAAGAAGTTCTCGCTGGCCAAGTCTCAGGATAGAGTTCCCTAACACAGAAAAGTTATTGAAACTTAAACAAGTGTTCTCTAGCTAAATTTCAGGAAGATACAGAGAAGTGGTTAAAACAAATGTTTTTTTTCTGGCCATGTTTTAGGACAACATTTCCACATACAAAGAAGTTGTTAAACAAATAAGTCCCCCATTGGCCACGTCTCAGAACAGTGTTTCCTCATACAAAAAAAAGTTGTTAACACTCAAACAAGCTTCCTTTAGCCAAGTTTCAGACAAAATTTCCGCATACAACAAAATTGTTAAAAGTCAAGGAAATCTTTTTGGTCATATTTCAAAACAGAACCTTACATGCAATACATTTGTTAAAACTCAAGGAAGTTCTCGTTGGCGAAGTCTCAGGAGAGAGTTCCCTCACACAGAAAAGTTGATAAAACTTAAACAAGTGCCCTCTAGCTAAGTTTCAGAACAGAAGTCCCACATACAAAGAAGTTGTTAAAACTCAAATAAGTCCCCCATTGGCCCAGTTTCAGAACAGAGTTTCCTCATACAAAAAAGTTTTTAACGGTCAAACAAGCTTTCTTTAGCTAAGTTTCAGGACAAAATTTCCACTTATAACAAAATTGTTAAAAGTCAAGGAAATCTTTTGGGCCATATTTCAAAACAGAATCTTACATGCATTATATTTGTTAAAACTCAAAGAAGTTCTCGTTGGCCAAGTCTCAGGATAGAGTTCCTTCACACAGAAAAGTTGTTAAAACTTAAACAAGCGTTCTTTAGGTAAGTTTCAGAACAGAAGTCCCACATACAAAGAAGTGGTTAAAACAAACGTTTTTTTCTGGCTATGCTTTAGGACAACATTTCCACATACAAAAAAAGTTGTTAAAACTCAAATAAGTCCCCCATTGACCAAGTCTCAGAACAGAGCTTCCTCATGCAAAAAAAAAGTTGTTAACACTCAAACAAGCTTCCTTTAGCTAAGTTTCAGGACAAAATTTCCACTTATAACAAAATTGTTAAAAGTCAAGAAAATCTTTTTGGCCATATTACAAACAGAATCTTACATGTAATATATTTGCTAAAACTTAAGTTCTCGTTGGTCAAGTCTCAGGATGGAGTTTCCTCATACAGAGAAGTTGTTAAAACTTAATAAGTGTTCTCTAGCTAAGTTTCAGGAAGACACAAAGAAGTGGTTAAAACACACGTTTTTTTTTTCTGGCCATGTTTTAGGACAACATTTCTACATACAAAGAAGTTGTTGAAACTCAAGTAAGTCCCCCACTGGCCACGTCTCAGAACAGTGTTTCCTCATACAAAAAAAAAGTTGTTAACACTCAAACAAGCTTCCTTTAGCCAAGTTTCAGACAAAATTTCCGCATACAACAAAATTGTTAAAAGTCAAGGAAATCTTTTTGGTCATATTTCAAAACAGAACCTTACATGCAATACATTTGTTAAAACTCAAGGAAGTTCTTGTTGGCGAAGTCTCAGGAGAGAGTTCCCTCACACAGAAAAGTTGATTAAACTTAAACAAGTGCTCTCTAGCTAAGTTTCAGGAAGATACAAAGAAGTGGTTAAATCACACGTTTTTTTCTGGCCATGTTTTAGGACAAGATTTCCACATACAAAGAAGTTGTTAAAACAAATAAGTCCTTCCCCATTAGCCACGTCTCAGAACAGAGTTTCCTCATACACAAAAAAGTTGTTAACACTCAAACAAGCTTCCTTTAGCCAAGTTTCAGACAAAATTTCCGCATACAACAAAATTGTTAAAAGTCAAGGAAATCTTTTTGGTCATATTTCAAAACAGAACCTTACATGTAATATATTTGCTAAAACTTAAGTTCTCGTTGGTCAAGTCTCAGGATGGAGTTTCCTCATACAGAAAAGTTGTTAAAACTTAAACAAGTGCTCTCTAGCTAAGTTTCAGGAAGATACAAAGGAGTGGTTAAAACAAACGTTTTTTTCTGGCCATGTTTTAGGACAGCATTTCCGCATACAATGAAGTTGTTAAAACTCAAATAAGTCCCTCATCGGCTAAGTCTCAGAACGGAGTTTCCTCATACACAAAAAAGTTGTTAACACTCAAACAAGCTTCCTTTAGCCAAGTTTCAGACAAAATTTCCGCATACAACAAAATTGTTAAAAGTCAAGGAAATCTTTTTGGTCATATTTCAAAACAGAACCTTACATGCAATATATTTGTGAAAACTCAAAGAAGTTCTCGCTGGTCAAGTCTCAGAATAGAGTTCCCTCACACAGAAAAGTTGTTAAAACTTAAACAAGTGTTTTCTAGCTAAATTTTAGGATGAAATTTCCGCATACGACAGAAGTATTAAAAGCCAAGGAAATCTTCTTGGCCATATTTCAAAGCAGAATCTTACATGCAATATATTCGTTGGAACTCAAACAAGTCTTCGTTGGTCAAGCCTCAGGACAGAGTTTTCTCATACAAAAAAGGTGTTAGAACTCAAACAGGC
>NW_019212733.1:0-19387 GCF_002443255.2 Varroa destructor | reverse complement strand
GGCGGCGGCGTCGTCATCATTATCGTCGTCGTCGTCGTCGTCGTCGTCGTCGTCGTCGTCGTCGTCGTCGTCGTCGTCATCGTCGTCGTCGTCGTCGTCGCCGTCGTCGTCGTCGTCGTCGTCGTCGTCGTAAGTAGCTGCTGTGGAGCTGGTGATTGCAGGGACAGTATCGCGCTCCATCGCTCCGTGCCGCGCCGTTCCACTATTACTGTCATCATCGTGGCCAGCCACCTGCCATACAGACGTGCTGGCGTTGCGTTGGCGCGCCAGCGTATACACGACGACGTGTTTTTCACTCGGTATCGCAATCAAAAGGTTTACCACCATCAGCACTCTTACCTCACAGGCTCGCGTCCTAGCATAGGCAGTGAAGTAGCCAAACCAACGCGTTCATAACGTGTGTTTTCGTCTTTGTGATGAAACGCCGACGTAGAGCCTGCTGGTGACCTGTAGATTTCTTTGAGTAGATGTGTGTACTGCTATAGAAGTTGCGTGCCGAAAAAGTTAGTTAGTTCTAAGTCAGTGGTTTGTTTGTCAACGTACGTTGCCGTTTACCTGTCCGTTCAGTCTAGTTCAGTCCCGTTCGTCAAAGCGGTGTTTAGTAGCTGAATTTGCCAACTATACAAAGATAACCAACGGAGAAACTTAGCAAAAGTATATTAATCACCACATATAAGTTGAGCCAGAAGCAACACAAAAAAAGGACATGCATCGATTATTTGCAGTAACTGAATAGGACAACAACAACGGCAGCAGCAGCAGCGGCGGCGGCAGCAACAAATCTGATTAACGACAACAACAACAGTAACGACAACTTCAATGCGTGCTTCACAGGGGGAGGGGGGATGACACAATGCCATTATCGTCATCGGTGTCATCTCATCACCTTCGTTGCCATCGTTGGTTTTCGCGACCGTTCGTGATCTCAGCCCGACTGTTTCAGCCGATATTCTTGATGGTGTGATCCAGCTCATTCCTCGACTGCTAGTAGCGTCGCCATCGTCTTGTTCGGGCTCACCATCGCAACAGCAGCTGTTGCTACTGCTGGCGCTCATTTGGTGAGCTTCTTCTTCGCGCTACAATCGCCGTTGTCTCTGTCATTTTCTTGTCACGGTCGCTGAAGTTCTTCTCTTCTCGCTGGTGTGCGGAGAGTCCTCCTGTCTGAGTCGTCGGCGATCTACGTTCGTTCGGCAACGAGCACCATCGCGCTCGTCGACGTCGTCTTCGGTGCCGCCTCCATTGATCAACTGGTGCCGTCGCAGCAGCAGCGGTAGAAACCAGCAACTGACGACCTACTCCGGGCGATATCCGACGTCGACACCGAACGGCAACAAAAGCCGCCGGGAGCAACAAAACGAGTGAACATATCGACAACAAGTCACGGGGGTTGTGCTTTTGTGGTCGTCATAGTGATCGAGGTCGCTAGCAGTGCTGCTGATGGTAAAGCAAGTAAATAAGTGTGGAAAAATGTGGCGGCTATCGAGCAGAAGTTAGTTAGCCGAGCCAGTGGTGATGTGGTGCTGAATCAAGCAGGTGCGCTCTGACCTGCCAACTTGTTGTTGTCGTTGTTGCTTACGGAGGAGCAGAAGAGCGTCTTCATGTCGTCGGCTGCAGCAGCGAAAAGTTCGAAATAGTGAGCAGTCAGTCGTTCCATCGAGAATATCTTCATCCGTTGTCAGGGTGTCATTCCACGGAACCAGCGAAGATCGAAGGAAAACGCCAAAGTGCCACTCATATGCTGCTGAAGTGAACAACAACAACAACAATACCATTTTTCGCGCTTATTGCGTGCGTGATTAAGCTTTCAGAACAGCTTGCTTAGCAAAAGAGCTAACTGCGGCAGTAGCTCCCAGCTAACGGAGGCTGCCGATTAGTCTCTAGCCGTTGTTTTTCGGCTAGGGGCGCAGTAGCTGTCTGGGCCTGCAGTTGATCTTGCATTTGCTTCGCTACCAAATATCATCAAGTAATCAATAATCATGCGCGAGTTCAAGGTGGTGGTCTTAGGTTCAGGAGGTGTCGGCAAATCCGCCCTGACGGTGCAGTTCGTCAGCGGCAACTTCATGGAGAAGTACGACCCGACGATCGAGGACTTCTATAGAAAAGAGATCGAAGTCGACCAGGCGCCGTGCGTGCTCGAAATCCTCGACACAGCCGGCACCGAGCAGTTTGCATCGATGCGCGACCTGTACATCAAGAACGGGCAAGGATTCGTCGTCGTTTACAGCATAACCAGCCATCAGACCTTCCAGGTTCGTGACAAAACAATTACCCATTATGTAGGAAAGAGTAACAAAATCAGCACACACAAGTAAGCGGGCAGCTAGAGTAGAGATACCATACGTAGCCATAGGAACGGAATATCATAGAAAATGCGTGCTTACGTTGAATCATTGTGGTAAAATCAAATTGCTTGACAGGCAGAAAGAGGTGGGCGGGAGCGAATGGGCGTAATAGAACGAGCGAATCGAGAGCTCTTCCAACTAGCACCCAGCCCAGGGAGACAGATACACGGCCTCTAACACAGGCCTAGCGTCACCAAACGAATGATTCCCAGCAGCTAAACAAGGTGCTAGTGGCGGCTCATTGTCTCTAATTAGAGACAGGCTGGCAGTTAGAATTCGAGTTCGTTCTGGTTCGCGAAGCTCCTTGCTCGCGCATCAGTAGCGCTGAATTCCTGCATTGCGGCATAACCGAAAAGCTGTTTTGTCGGGAAAAACGAGAGAGAGCAGATGGCGTGATTGGATTATTTGTCATAGTGAACAGTGTCACACATCTGTCTTTCGTAGAATTTCGTGTGGTCGTTTAGCGCTTCAACGAATTGGATTCATTGTGCTTTTGCATTTCAGTAAACGTCGAATACTTGAGTCGGATACAGCGAACTGTCATCAATTTGTGTGGATAGAAATTTCTAGCGCGCTACAAATTTCCGCGTTTAAATTTAGTCCATAATACCGGTATAGCTCGTAATCTGAGTCGTGAGTTGTAGCTTGTCCAATATGTAGGACAGCGCTGCGCGAGGTAAAAGGCCATTTGTCTCGGGTCGCGTGACAGATGGCGATCTCGATTTACGCCCTCTTTCATTGCTGAGATGGCCATTACCATTTTATCATGGAGTTGAACGAAATACATTAAGATCTTTAATTAA
Organism: Varroa destructor; assembly: GCF_002443255.2. Classification (NCBI taxonomy): domain Eukaryota; kingdom Metazoa; phylum Arthropoda; class Arachnida; order Mesostigmata; family Varroidae; genus Varroa; species Varroa destructor. The sequence continues at coordinate 16,242 of NW_019212733.1, read as the reverse complement.
ATAGTACTGTGACAAAACAAGCCTGTTCAAGCGGACCTGATCGAAGTCTATGCCCGTGGGCGATGGTACATGTTTTCAAGGCAAAGCTAGCTCATTTTAACCTAAGGAACTTTTTGCTATCCGTCAACTTCAACAGTGTAATTGTGTCGCGGTCACTTTTAAGTAGAAGAGAGTGTACCTAATTTTAATAGTAACGAACCCCCCAACCTAAAACGAGACATCAATTCGGACGTGGTGAACCGCGATCTTTTAGATTCTTGAAACACTTACGTGCGATGTCTATAAGCAAGATTGATCTTCAGAAGACTCACTAATTGTTATGTGACCTATACGCACGATTTTATGCCAAGCAGACAACGAGTGGCATTGCCAGTAATGTAATTAACGAACGACTTTAATAAATCCAATTTTTAACTACTTCTGAACGATCACTCGTAGGTGTGATCGTCCAGAAGCCTACAGACACACACTCGTACACGCCACAGTGTCTTCAAGTTCGCATTGAACGTCGTCCTGGTGGGCTTGTGTATACTCATGCTAACATGGAGCTAAGACATGCAGACTTCTAATTGACATTTGCGTTATATTCTACAATATATGCATACATTTTGCAGATGTTGGGCTTTCGGCAGGTGAACTTGCCCAATAGTGCATCGACGAACTCTCGTTGTCCGTCCAAAAGAAAGTCCAACAGACAACAACTGTCGTATTCCTAGTACCGTCATCATCGCCATTGTTACTGCAAACCACAACCAGCTTCGTCTATTGGGCTGATTCGAACTTTCGCTCGTCTTGCTCTCTCGAGGTCAGCCATCTTTTATCAAGCAACTAAGTGATAATCTGGTGGCCATCTCTTCGTAGGGCACACGGTCTGCACACATACGAACTGCGCGTTTGTAGTTATGTCAGAATACGAACAGACAGACGAGCTATGATAATCAAGCATGTTCTTGCTACAAACGCTAACCCTACATGTAGGAGATGCAAAATTATTATGTCCCGCATTGTTCTGTATGTAGTAGATTCTGCTTCGCATTGTTTCTGCAATGGTAGACCTCAACTAAGTTTTGTTGTTGTTGTTGTTGACTTGCATTCGCCTCACGTTAAAGTCTCAAAACCGTAGGACACTGCTGGAAACATACCTGCCATGAAAGCACTTCGAACGAAAACAGGCATATATATAAATGCGATCATTCTCAGGCCGACATCGCAGCGTACCGTAAATGTCCGGTAATGAACTGCTGAAATCGCGGTATAGGATTATTGGTTAGGATAGGAACAATACCAGGTTGTGATAGTGCTTACGGCTCTGATATTTGCGAAGTCTTCAACGTTTCCTATCATCTAATTAAACGTTGACATTAGAAATCCGTAGCTGTGCCTGACTAGCTAAGACTTTGTTGAACCTAAAACTAAAGGAAACGTTGTCACAAAGTTATTGCTCACAGAAGCGCCATGCAGCAACATAAGACTGCCATGTGTTGACCAGGAGCGCTAGCCGTGCCGCATGACACAGATCACAAGCATCAACATAGCCTTCTAGTGGCGTTTCTATCCTTTAACCTTAAGCCAAAATAGCCGTCTCGAAATCATGGTAAGGTACGCCGCTATCTCACAGCAGTATTATTCCCTAAATGATCGATATATAGCATTTGGCTTACTTGCAGAATTATTTACAAATATTTTGATGAACTGCTGTGGTAACTATTGCTCCCTCTAATCTAGTGGTAGTGGGTGATTATAGCTATGACTACCAGCCGCTGGCTAGCCGGCACTAGAGGGCTGGCGCATGAAAAAATTGCTCTGATTTAGATACTGTTGGCGCGTGTAGCAAGGGCTATTTTCGTAGCTGTTGAAAATCCGAGCGAAACAATAGGGCTGGCTAGTTTGCCGCAGGCTTAAGCTAATAACATATTCGTTAGGTGATAACAAATGGGTTGTTCAATGATAGCTCGACAGAGACATGTATCGGCTCACGTATGTGCACGCATTTTTTCCTGCGAAAATTTTTTAATCGCTTAATAACAGTTTGCCCTGTTCAATATGTCGTTTTTAGAGACAAAACAGAGTGGTGGTCGGCACTGCCCAATGGCCGCCTACGTACTTAATGGCCGCAGACGGCTTACGAGTAGATTGATGTCATTTTAGTTTTTGCTAATTTTCTATCACAAGTAGGCCTCATCTAATCCGAGCAATTTTTCAGAAAATATTTTACACGGTTCCACTGACGAGGTTAAATCAAAGCGAGCGTATCTCGAGCCATTGACGGCTCGACACTCGTTGACTTGCGTTGAGTTTTATTAATAACCTATTAGCTCAAGTAAAAGGGAAATGCTTCAGCAAACATGTAGGCTGACTTCGTTTCTTTTTTTTTTTGTCGTCAACGTTGTCATTTCGCTTCTCTAGTTCTATTTCGATCGTGCTGTGACATTTGGGCCGAATCACTACGTCGACCAAACAGCCAGCGACTGGGTTCCTGGGGTGAGTCGGCCGCGAGGGGAGTGAGAGGCATGCAAACGAGCAACGCCTTGCCGTAGATTTTGAATGTCACACGCCAATAAATGATAATCGTGGAGTCGTGTGCAAGCTATTTCTAGAGCGAGATGTATATATATTAATCGAATAGGAATACTAGGTATTCGATAGTAGCCGATTTTTCTCCGCCGTGAATATTTTGCAATTGGACTAAAATTACAGATAATAGCTCCCCAAAGGATACCAAAGTCAAAAAAAAAGATCGTACAATATTTCGACATCGCATGAAACGTTTCAACATTTGACATTTGCGCTTGAATGGTTATAAACGTTCTTTATTGTATAGGTATTATCCTATGTTTGCTCGTTCGAAGTTAGTCTGATTCATAGAATTCCCGAGATGTTCTCTGTTCCGACCTGTAACTACACAACGTTTGTTTACGTACAGAGCGGAACGCTAGTCGACAGCTGGTTCGGTCGATGTCGCTTGATATTCTATGCATCATTAGGGCGCAGAGCGCCGATTTGATTTGGAACTTCGATATGTAATATTAATACTAGAGGGACTCTTAATTATTGTTATAAGTCCATTGGCACAAAACCACGTTCTCATAGACCTAGGTATATCGTTCTATCTCGTGTAAAAGTAGAACGAAATCTAGAAGAAAGGAAATAGGACGGTGTAGCTGCGACTAGGGGGTGAGTTTGTGTTTGTTTATACTAACAGGTGACGGCGATATTTTGATCGTTGCAGACGTGTTTGTTGTTCACATATTTCTATCCCAGTAGAAAGAAGTTTGTTTTCGTTCGAAACTTCTCGTTGGTGTCCGGGCAATGAATTTAATACTAATCTGAACTGGGACCAGCAATAGCGTTAAACCCATACGTACTTAGACACAGGAATCTGCCGTATTTCGTTGCTGAGATACATTGTTCTTTTAGGAATCCCTATTATGACTGTATCATTCAGTTGAATTATTACGATCTATTTGAGTTAACGGGTTGCACTGCGTGGACCGTACGCGGTAAACCACGTCTCGTATTTGTTTATTTAAACGAGCTGTTTAATCTACTGCGCAGCTGGACATCGCTCCGCTGATCTGCACGTAGTAGAATACTTACGTCATCGTCAGGTCAATGCAATTGGTGACATCATTCAGCCGATTGTGATTCACGTTCAAACTTCGAAATAGATTCAGCATATAGATCGGGTGCCGGCAAAGCAGCGTTGACCGGGACGTCCTCAGCTTCGACGCCGTCGCATCGAAAGGGTGGAGCGCATCAATGGAGCCCTATCGTTCGTTGGAATGGAGCCCACTGCAAAGTGTAGATGTGTCAATACTGGAGAGATCCTTTTGGGCCGTCGTTGATGCGGCGGAATCTTTCGAAATCCAAAGAATCATATTCGAAGCAATTGCTAATCAGTGTAAGGTTGCCTATTATCGGATTGGCTCGAAGCAGACCCTGAAGTTACGATTAGGCAACATTTCCATTATATTCGCCCACATTGCTTGCCTCGATTATCTCGACGGGCTGATCGTTGCCGCTCTTACTATCCTTCAGTGGCGATCCGCTATAATTTTTTCAATGCTATTACTTGTCCGTATTTTTAAGATCAAAATCGCCACCAGACCAGTACCCGCAACATACTACTAGTATCCATCCATCCATCCATCCATCCATCCATTCTTGCACACAACATACGTTTACATCGATCGGTTTCGTTAGCGCCGCTGTTCCATTCCATCGAATAGATGGACATACATACAAACCAATATACAGGCGGACGAGGTGCCACACAGCAAATACTGCTCTTACATATACTGCCATCGGCCCATTCGGCCAACAAATGGAGAGAGATGAGATGAAATAATGTTCCCCGGGCTTTGTCTCTTTTGTGTAGCTTTAATGTATTTGTAACGATTCAAACTGCGGAACATCTATAGCAGCAGAGTCGAGCCACCGATGGGTCCTCTCGTCGCTACCCTTATATATTCCTCATGGCGATTTCTTTCGCTTCTCTCATGGCATGAACGGTGGCGACTACCGCTACATCAGTTTCTGCGGCGTTCGGCGATGTCTTCGACTGACTGAGTCCGTTTCGTCGGCGGCCAACTGCAAGCACAAGCAGTTGTCGGCGTTGTTGTAGCTGACGGGTCAGTGTTCTGTTTGTACAGTGCATGCAGAATCCAGTCACCAGCAGGTTTGTTTGCCATTTGTATTGGGCTTACTACCGCGTATCCAGTCGGCGATTGCGCTGGTGGTGCCATAGTCGCGCAAAGCTTCGGCTACGGCTGTGCTCGATGGTTTTCTTTCCGCTGCTGTTACTGCCGTCACCGTCACCGTCACCGTAAGCGGCGCCACAGCTGCCGGCAGCGTTGATGATGACTGTAGTGGTGACGCTGGCAGTTGTTCTCGGAGACCTTGTGGGTGGGCCTCTGGGTCGATTAGGCGATCGCTGTGTCTCCTAGACGGGCCCGATCTTTTGGCCAGCGGCGGCAGAACACGGTTCATCGCGTTCGTTCACAGTTGCTTTCGGCCGTCGGTTCGTTACATCGCATTGAATTTTTTGGCCTGGATTCGTTACCAGTATATTCTATTGTATATTTGTGAGTATATTGGAACCATTACGGATAGTGATCGTTTTCCGCCACCAGCAGCGGCAACAATGTCACGGTGGTAACATCAATAGCAGCGACGCTAGCTTCCACTCACTGGAAATTCTATAACAAGTCTCAACGGTAGCCTCAGCTCTCAGAACAGTCGTTGCTTGCGGCAAACAACGGCATTCGATGGCTGTCTGGAAAAGAAGTGTTCCGATGCCGTTATCGCCGACCTCGCAACAAAATCATGAGCATTATTGTCGTTGTCATTACCATCATCGTCACCAGCAGCAACGCGGTGATGAAGATGTTGAGGAGCACTTAAGACAATGATGATACGATGCTGGATGATTCCCGGTAGGAGACACGTAAGGAAACGGACAAGCTGAGAATCTCAACGAGCAAGACAGGAGAGGGAGGAAGGGAGAAGCAACGTTCGATAGTTCTCGGTACAAATGGCGCTACTGCTGCTGCTGACGACGACCAATGGTAGTGATCGCATTGTGTATAAGAGGCAAACAAGTTTATTGCTATGGGCAGATAGATTAATAAACGGGTGATAACTATTGACTGCTGGGCAAAAGGGGACTTCAGCGTTGGTTGCTATTGCCAACGATGCTCATGCTGGTGATGGATGACGCGACGTCTGGTGGTAGCGACGCCGCTGGCAATTGTGACTTGATTTTGTCGCTATTGTCGAAGATATCCTTGCTGTGGCAGCTGCAGTGATGGCGGAGTGGCAGCTACATACAGATATGTATTGCACAGCACAATACTGTACCGCAGAGTGTTTACGGACCAACATTGTCATCTTCCAGAAGCTGCAGCGGCGACAGCCGTCACAGAACTGAGCGCCACGCGATCGCACCAACAACAACAGCCCTGAGCAGCTTGCAGGGTATTATCAATACAAACCCTCACATCGATCGCTAGCGCCGCTAAACGGACGACGTTGTGGCATTCATTGTTGTTCTGTTTTATTTAGATCGCCAGTTATTATAGAATCTATATTATAAGAAAAGTTATTATAGAATAGGAAGAATAATACATGAAGGACGAAGGGCCATCGAGAAGGCTGCTCGTTGCACGCTTATGAGGAGGGCAACAATCTAAGGGATCCTTAAGAGCGCGTTATGTCCTGGAAAGCCTTTATTAGACTAGAGAAGTCCGCAAAGTCAGTCACAAGTCACAAGAGGACAGTGGCAACAGCAGCAGATACAGAACACTCCTGGGTCTCGTTGCCACGTGGAAAGAAGAGGCTCACAGGAAATGTACCTGCATGATCTTTAACGAAAATATAAAATTAAAAAAATGATTACATACGTGTGTCGTATACGTGTATTGTTATATGAAATCAAGAATGATAGTACATACGAAATATAAATATTAACTTTTTATCGAGGATTTTTAGATAACCAAATGAAAAAAAAGATTAACATTAGGAAATCAGTTTTGTATGGAAACCAGATTAAACCTTCTTTCGCGGCGAGCATTTCGTTGCGTCATCCCTTGCTTTCATGAAGGAAGGCGAACGCTGGACGTACGTTGTCTTCAGACAAAAAGATAGCTTCACACACATACACACAGAGCCCCATATTAAATGGATGACGATGACGCCTCTTTGAATGAGTGGATAAGAAACTTTAAAGTAAATGAATGCTTTTTCTTATGTGTGCGTTTGTTTGTATATATATCTGTACGCGGCCAATAGTCGGTGTCGGCATTCCGTTGTCACTTAGTGGGCAAACAAAGTCACGGACAAATAGAAATATACATACGAACGTTGGGCGCTACTACCAGTGGAAAAAAAACTGCCTCGAATTTCTAGTAACTACAAGCATAATAATGTCAGCTATGTCTGACCAAATCGATACCTGTAGACAGACCAATCGTTCGACAGCGGACGCTACTAAGGAGCTTTTGAAAATCTCAAAGGCAATATTATATAGCCAAGTTAGGATGTCGTATCTACAGTATCAATGTGTGCACTTCATCGGCCTAATCCAGTTCAGTATAATCTCTAGAGCGTTGATCAAACGCGTCAGTAATTAGGTGAATGCACGTTATATATAGTACTGGTTATTATTAAGGGCTTACTAGCATTGACAGTACCTCGCACAGAGTACTCTGTTATACGGATAAGAAGTATGTGAGGACCAAGAATAATAACGGTTTCTTGCTGCGACAGGTAATCAATTTTTGGGGAGGCGAAAGAGAGGTGGAGAAGCTGAAGGAGACAGATGGCTTCTCAAGGCGGGGTCATCATTCGAAAAGGGCCTTGCCTTACTGCAGTCAAGCCGTCCCGATGACACTTGCCATGTGTTATATGTGTTTGCTCTCTACAAACCGATCAATCATCATTGTTTTTCTCATCTGCTGAGACGCTGCTTAGCACTGACTACGACCCTCACCCGAGGCTGTTTCATGACGAAGACATTGATGCATGCTCAGTATCTTGTTAGTGTTGATGAGGAACAGACTCCTCCGGAAACTTAGCCATTTTATCAAACGTGCCGATTTATACCGACGAAGCCCTAGTACTAGATTACCATAACGTTTTTGCATTATAGCATCGCATACATTTTCAGTATCTATAGAAGAGTTTCCAATGAGCGTTTGCGCTTTGGGTTTAAGATAGTAATTAATAGAAAAATAAAAAAACGGCTTGATTATTAATGCCTTTATTGTTAGGGTGGCGTCAGTCACATGATAGTTTTCGATAAGTATAAATTTCATTATAGCGATACAATTGTTATGGCAGACTTGCTTCGAGCATATAATAATACAGGCAGCATCGGCAGGTTACAGTTGGTCCGTATAAATAGTTCTTCGTTAAGCCTGTAAAACTGCTGTTAAAGGACGGACGTAAATTTAATAAATTTACGTACCGTGGCTGCCTGGCTGGACTCGTCGAAGTTTCAACGACAAAAATACTCGACGATGAGAGACAGCGGCAGCAGCACGGAAACCTCTTTCATAAGCGGTCCGCTGCACACGCGATTGTTGCGGCCGAAATGGAGCTGTCAAAAACACCCTATGGTTAGAAAAGATAAGGGTCAATGACCATGATGGACTCCCTATAGGAACACGGGGATCGTCGTTGCATTTAGTGTATTGAAACAATTATATGATGATGAGATCGAAATGGCCTACTCGATGCTCTGTTAACTAAGAATTACAGTGGCCACAGCCTAAGGCAAATTTTGTCATCGGTGCGACGAGTTATGCAACCTACCCTAAAAAATTAATAACATCTTTTGATGATGTCGTTACTATCGCGCGCGTACGGACGTAAATACGATTTGACAAAACGCCACACAGGTTTATGATCTGTACCTTGTGACTATATATAGGTGACGCATTAGGCAAGTGCGTGTTACACAAGCTAACTAACTAAAAGACGATCTTATACAAAGAGCAACTAGAAAACACCGAACATTTCTATCGTTATAAACAATAACAACAGCATAATAAAGAGAACAGGGATTCGTTGATGAAAATTATTAACAACAAATGAAGGCAAGGGCCCGCAAGGCTACGAGTCGTGGTACAGCGAATTGGTACGGCAGCCCTTGCGGCTCGTACAACATATATATATATATAGGGCGTACTTTGTCGAGCAATGCATCAAGCTAAGCGTTATAGACTCTATCTAGTCTATTCTCTTAAGCGAGCTAATATGATAGCCTGCTTGTAGACACGCCATCTTTTCTATGTGCTTTTGGCGCACCCAGTTCTAACAATGTGAAGATCACGTCCAAGCGCGTACAGTTAGTTGTACGCTAAGCTGGAATATTACGTACGCGTCAACACTTCTGAGAAGTACTGCATCGATTGGCGATAAAAACGCTTTCAACATTGGACCTTAACGCTGACGTTATATTGAATAAAGAAGCCGAGTGAACGATACCCTGGCAAGTCTGCCGTGTCGGTCTACTATTATGGCACAACGAAGGCGGGCGGCACTCCGTTCTCGAACGGTCAACTCTCAACGACTAAAGTGGCTAATGCACAAGTACACTTTCAATCTGCCTGCTGTTTTCTGTAAATGAGCGAATTTGATTTTGCCTGTCCCTTTCTAGATCCGATACATTCGCTTTTATAGGACTTCTTTTTCCATGTGTGTGTTCCCCTCTGTCATCGGCGTGCGCGGTGCTGCAGTGGCTGATCGAAGAAAGTGGACAACGCTCAGGTTTTAAGGGAGAGAAATGTTATTGTGACTATTGTTTGGAAAGTAGATTGACCATACAAATGGACAGTACGACACGGACCAATTCCGGTTCCTCTCGTTCGGCCGAGTATTGACGGTCTTTTTTATTCAGACGTTTAATCGGCAGCTTTTGTGCGCCTGCCGCGTGTTGGCGGTTCGATCGACATACACCATAACAATCAGTGGCGGTTGTAAATAATGCGAAACGTAATTAAACTAGCATTGCTTTTAGTTACGAATAGAGTAAGACATAGGCATAGAGTTTTTCTTTTGTTACGAGTGTGACCAAGCCCCTGCAATGCGCCTACCGAACAATGGTTACACTCGGTTCAACTTCCATACAACATTAGAACGGCGGTCGTTTTTCCTCTGATTTGTACAATTCGTAACTATAACCACTGCCGAGAGTGCTACGCCTCGCCAACACTGCCCTTGGAGCATTTCTCTGATGGCATTAGAAGATGCGATAGCGAATCACTTCACATGCGACTCTGCCTTTCGGGTCTTTCAGTGCACGAACAGAGCGCATACGCGCAAATGTTCATGCTTCGCATGCAGGAGTTTTTTGAAAGCGGAGAAAATCATCAGTTTCTTTCTTTGTCATATTTGTCCTTTATAATATATATATATATATCTATCTGTGTACTATTTTCGCTGTTCTCCACTGCTGTTTCAATGTTGTAGTGGCTAGCAAGGCCTTCTTTCCGGAATGACCTTCTAGTCTAACGTAATCGAACCATTGCGAGGTGCCGCATCTTGTAGCCAGGTACGGACGCCTACGAAGGTCTTATATATGATATTCCTCTCGTGTCCTTTTTGATGCTGTTAAATGTTCGGTCGAACGACAACCGTCCGCAACGACTTGGGCCGGGTGTCGTTGACGGTAACGACACAGACGACATCAGCACAACGGTCGGTCGCTTAGTCACTCGAATGACGTCTGCCTGCCCGGCAACAGAGAGACGTCGTTCGTCCGGAAGTGCAGGTTCTCGTTTTCAGAAACGGGAAGGCGTTGCATGCAGACTGCGATCAAGCCATTTTTGCTAGTGCTGCTGCTGTTGTTATTATTAGCAGATTTAGCTGGAAAAACCTAGCTGACCTATAGCCAGTAAGGCCAGTTAGCCATGTTCACAAAAGGCTATGCCACGATCGAGAAGGCACCGATACGTATTCGTATACGTCCGCGCGCTTGTAGCAAGATCGCGCATTAACTTGTTCTCTTGGCGATGTTGCTCGTGTTATGGTCGGAATCGCTGTTTTGGTGCCCCCTGTTCGTAGCGATGGCTCGTGTTACGTCGCCATCTTGAAAGGGGCACGGATTAAGCCAACAATTACAAACAAGCGGTGATTCACGAGAAAGGCTTCTATTTACTATTACAATGTCGAGTCGACGAAAATCTAGACTGAGCTCCGCTAACAAGAGTTCGCCATTCGACCGATTGCCGCTGTAGTGAAAATATTGCTAACAGTATCAGTGTTCGAGATTTACTAGGACTGCTAGAGATAAGTTTACCCCGGCTGAACCTACTAGTTCTAATAGTTGATGTTATACCTAAAAAGCAGATGGCTTCTAGAACTCGTTCACACAGTAGATATAAGCAAGAGCAATAAGAAATTGTTGAGAAAGAAAAGCGCACTGATAGGGGCAATTGCACGATATAGAGGGAGACTATTAGAGCCAGTCGCTGCATGCTCGCATGCAAACTTGGTTTACACAGGCCCGAAAATAGCTAGACGCATGATTTGCCTCTTCTGGCTCAATGTACAGGCTAGCACAACACGACAATTACAGACGCTTCGCTGACAGTATTTAAATGCAACATAAAGGACGCAAGACAAATATCGTTGGCTTTTTCTTTGTCTCCATCTATTTCCGCTGCTCCTATAACCAGTGATACTACTTTCCCAGTATTAGCTATTCACAGAGAATCGACTCGCAGTTATAGGGGCGTAGGGGCAGTGCAGCTCCGCCATCTTTTCTTACCACTGTCGTTGGTCATACAGTTATTAATTTGAGAACACATGTACTACTTTGCCATGACCAGGCCGATTAGCAGCTTGTTGCTACTTGCTAATTCTTGGGGCGCGCAAACATGGCGAACGCACACGTATACTTACATACATGCTTTTCGATTGTGTTTCGTCAAGTGGAGGCGATTTTCTCTCCATATCTCTGTAAAATACAGAGAGACGGCATTACATCGAGGCCTGTGTTTCATGTTTCATTCATTCTTAACGACAGCAAAAAAAGAACATTGATTTAATGATAATGATGCTTAAACCGTGTCACGTCCCGCACCGAGGGACATGCCCACTCCGCTACGAGCATCTCTGTGAATTACTTTGGCTGTGCAAAATCGTGTCGCTGCGAGACGTTTCTAGGGTGATCCTCGTGTGCTTGTCCTCGTCTCCTTGCCGGCGGCCATGGCTGCCGCAATTGTTGGTCACCGTTGTTGTGACTGTGGAAGGTAATCGGAGACATCTTTTGGCTGCCGGGTACGGGCAATGTACGTGGACGTAAATGGCGCCGATACAGGGCAGGACTCGCTAGCAGGCGGATTAAATAGCTCTTGACAGCGCGCGCCGACGCTGCACGTTGTTTCGTATCCATGCTGCCTGCCTATGCTCTAATAACCGTAGCAGTTTCAAGATGGTGAATGTATAGGCAAATGAACCGGCTGACAGCCGTCGCTGTTGTTGGTGTTGATGATAAGAACGGTGGTAGTGGTGATGATGTCGAGGATGACGGCTACGATCGTTCCGTCTCTGTTTCGGGCTTTGAACCGTTGGAGTTGGTCGAAAAAACTATCGAGGTCCAGCGAGACCATTACACAGGACACGACGATGCGATTGATTTTCATCGTATAAAACGCTTGGCTACTTAGCTATTGGATGTACTATACTGGATTAGATTCCGCGAGAGGATGTGATAACGAAAAGTAGTCGAGTATGGGGTTCGACTTACTTGGTGCTGTAATTGTTGTCAGGGGAAGGCAAGTGACGTCGAAGCGCTTGAAACTGAAGTCAACGAGCTCAATGAAGTTTAAAGATTCTTCATCGACAGTTAGCTAGGAAAACTCAGCCATAGGTAGGCAACGGGAATAGCGTTCAAAGGCAGATATTCAAAAGTATTCTATAATGACGAGTAGTACTGCTAGAGTTAGTCCAGTTCGATTCTAGACCAATTGCGCAACTTAATTTAGCGCATGATAAACGACGTATCAGCCATTGTTTTCGGCTTGCTTTTACCACACGCTCTACCACGTAGAATGGTTCAACACGATGTATATTCCTGTTTTGTTAATGCTTATAGAGAGTTAGACCCGCGTCGATATCGCATTGAGCCGTCAATACTTCTATTCGTATATATTGAATTTTATTATATATATATAACAAATATTAATCGATAAAAGTAACAAGTCGAGCAGTAGCATCTACCGCCATCCTTCCGGTTTACTATCGACTAGTTCAAGTGAACGATCGATCGTTCGCTGTGCGACACGGGATCGAACCTTAGGCCGCATTGAACTTAATCTTCATTTTATCTGCCGGTGAAAAGCGAATGACACGGCAGATTGCCATCCATCTAAATTGATTCCAACGCTGAGGAGAACGAACGCGATCGAAATATCGCTGCGGCTGTTGTGATGATTCTCGTTTAATCTTCAATAGGCCGGCCCGGTGTCTCCCTGTTCGAAAGAGCAAAAGCCGGAGCTGTAAAAACGCGTCGCCTACCAACCAATACCGCTCTGTTTGCTACTGCCGTCATCAATACTGCAGCTTCGTCTACTAGGAGACGACGCGGCCATTGCCGCGTCTCTTTAGGGAGGGGTGCCAATGATGGCGACAGACTCCGATCGCTTCTTGGCCACTCTGCTCGCTTAGAGGGAACGGGCCGCTCCAGGCACCGCCGATCCAGCCAATGGCCGAACAACGCAGCAGCGGCACCAACAACTTTCAGAAGAACAGGAATCCGTCAGAATTCATCGTTTTTTTTCCTTTGCCGGCGGCAATTCTTCGGCGCCTCTGCTGTTGTTATTGTTGTGGCGTTAACGCTGTCGTGGTAGCATCTTCTGCGTGGTTGGTATTTTGCGAACTTGCTTGTCGTCGTCGTCGTCGTGGTCGTCGTCGTCGTCGTCGCCGTCGCCGTCGCCGTCGTCGTCGTCGCCGTCGCCGTCGCCGTCGCCGTCGTCGTCGTCGTCGTCGTCGTCGTGGTCGTCGTCGTCGTCGTCGCCGTCGCCGTCGCCGTCGCGTTCAGCGATATCAGTGGCTACACCGCAGTCGCACGATAACTGGCTGTATGGCTTTCAGGCAAAACGGCAGGATAGCCGGCTTGTCGATCGGCCGATCGTTCAGTCGGCGCTTCTGTTCTGCCGCCGTCGATCTGGGTCAAAGCGAAGTAAACGGAGGTGGTAGAGATAGAAGGCTAAAGGGCGATGCCTTTCACGTGATGACATGGATGTGATTATTGTAGTAAATAGTATTATTGATTCTCTGCATAGGAGAGCGTGACCGTAATGGCAACGGAACCACTTCGTTAAGAGCACCGTAACTAAAGAAGGGTCACGCAAAGACTGGTGACGTGAATCAATTTCTACTAGGTGCCATCATCAAATACTAATCCGTATCCTGTGACACAGATGAAGCATGTAAATAAAATAGCTGATTAGATCATATATCCATAGATGCGCCTGTGGAATGAGCTGAGTTGGTCTTAATAAAAAGTTTCTGTTTTAACTGGGTTCACTATAGCAACTGTCGTATACACGCGAAGATCAATAAGTGGTGAATGTTTGTTGACATCCGTCACGTTTGTGTGTTCGTCCATATGTCACAAATGTGTTAAGCAACCCTATTCGTCCACTTGCAAAATTATATCAATAATAATTGCCTAGTTATATCATAGATCTAGGTACGGTCGTGTGCCTTTTCTGCTGCCAATTCTTTTCAGTTTGCCGTTCGCTTCTGCGAATTCAGCTACTGTGCTGTGCATATGGGTGTGTGTATATGGATACGATGGTTTGCCGTCTCGGCCCTGAACAAGAGCATCATTCTCAGGCAACCTTTGACCAACCTACATTTTGTACCCTCTCGGTTAGGTAACTCAGAGAGAGGGGGAGCGAGAGAGAGACGGCTTGATTTGTGCGTTCGTCACGAATTAATTATTGTTATGGCAAATTTCCTGATGGTCACGAACCGGCATCTAGTCGTGCGTACGAGCGCGCGCCTATGTGTGTGCCTGTACTATTGATGTTTGTTCCATTCAACCGCCGTTTCGATGAACCAAATGACGTTGCTTGACTATAACTACTTCTGCTGCTTCTGTTGCTATCTGTGACGGCGTTATGGTCGTCAATGATGGTCAAGTCAAGGCCCGATAGGTGTACGCCTGCTCCGGTGTTCGTGCCACACTGCCGTGCCGTGTTATCTTGATAAACAAGGAAATACTGACCAAATTAAAACAGCAGTTAATTTCGACAGCCATCGCAGTGTTGCATTGCATCCTTTGTCACTCACTAGAGCACAGGTTACGCAAAGCTCCATGTAAAACTGGACAGAATTACGAGCCATGACGTCTATGGCTGATTGCATTGTCAGCGTTTCATTCTTCGATCAAGTAGCATCCTATTCTGCGACTCAATTCTTGGCGCGCAACGGATGATGGTATCCGAATAATGGTGAATACCCGCCACGATTTGAAAATCGTCGGTAGGTATTCTCGATA
The DNA here is from genome assembly GCF_002443255.2 of Varroa destructor. Classification (NCBI taxonomy): domain Eukaryota; kingdom Metazoa; phylum Arthropoda; class Arachnida; order Mesostigmata; family Varroidae; genus Varroa; species Varroa destructor. The sequence continues at coordinate 1,229 of NW_019212733.1, read as the reverse complement.
CGTTAGTTGGGTCTTTTATTAACCCTATTTATGCGCACAAATTATTTCTGCGGTGGAATTTGGACTGGCTACCATTTGTCAAAATTATACCATTACAGTTATGAGGCGCTTGCGTCGTGATAGTCGATAGCGTCGGTGCCTTTAAAGCGTCAGTGGCACCGTGTCAGAGTATTAAATTGGCAAAGTTACCAAATTAGACGAATTCACATAAATCTACTAAACCAGCGTCCTTTGCGCTTACTAAGTAATTAGAAAAGACCTTCTCTATGAGATTTATTTGCCTTTATCAGTGACGACTGTGAAGAATATCTCGTTCAGTTTGCAAGGACACAAAGTATCGGTAGTAGATATATACGGTAACGTTAAGTACAATCGAAAAAGCCAATAGCCGGCCGCAGAACAGCCAGAGCAACAACAACGCGTCAATGTGTTCATATTGTTTGTGCGGCATACACAGGCATAGCCAGACCACATCCGGCAACCCTGTTAGCCGTTGTTCCGGGTCGAATGTAGCTCTCTTCGCTTTGCCGGCTGGGGGGCCGGGGGCCCTTCTTGAAATCTGCGTGCGGAGGCGATTCTCCCCCGCCTCCCCTTCGTTTCTCTCGGCGTCAGCACGGGCAGCAGCCGTAAACTGGCGTTGCTTGTCGGACGCAGATCATATTGTAGAAGATAGATGGACTTGTTGACGCGGTGTTAACATCGAGTTACACCGTTACAGCGCCTCGCTTCGTCTAAGCAGTTATAAGCTACAAACAAAGCTGTTTAGTTTAGCTGGCTGAAATGTCTGAGCAACTATGGTTGTGTATCCCCGACTACAGATTATCGCAGGTAATAGCACTGGGGATTCTGATGCTGCTGGGGCAGTTGTTGTTGCCGCCGCCGCCGTCTCTGCGTACGCCTATCATCATCATCATCATCGTAATTTTTCGCTGTCTCATTTTACTTCGTAGTTGATTTGGCTTTTTGTCTCGCATGCGCACGCGCCCTACTGAGCTTGTTGCTGCCCTCCGCCCCTCGCGCAACAGACGAGTCAAATCCACGAGAGAAACTTATTATCACCGCCGTCGTCCCAGTGTTAGCGGTAATAATGGTGCCATTTCTAGTGCTGCTGCTGCTGCTGCTGCTGCTGCTAGTATTGATGGGACCATTATAAGACGCCTAATGAGGTTGATGTTGACGCTCGTTCTAATGTTGTGGCTGACTGTGTGCTGCTCATGCAGTTTATTGTG
>NW_019212732.1:0-1041 GCF_002443255.2 Varroa destructor | reverse complement strand
GTTTTAACCACTTCTTTGTATCTTCCTGAAACTTAGCTAGAGAATACTTGTTTAAGTTTTAACAGCTTTTCTGTATGAGGAAACTCTATCCTGAGACTTAGCCGACGAGAACTTCTTAGAGTTTTAACAAATACACTACATGTAAGGTTCTGTTTTGAAATATGGCCAAAGAGATTTCCTTGACTTTTAGCAATTTTGTTGTAAGTAGAAATTTTGTCTGCAACTTGGCTAAAGGAAGCTTGTTTGAGTGTTAACAACTTTTGTTTGTATGAGGAAACTCTGTTCTGAGACTTGGCCAATGGGGGACCTATTTAAGTTTTAACTTCTTTGTATGTGGAAATGTTGTCCTAAAACATGGCCAAAAAAAACGTTTGTTTTTACCACTTCCTTGTATCTTCCTGAAACTTAGCTAGAGAATTCTTGTTCAAGTTTTAACAACTTTTCTGTGTGAGGGAGCTCTATCCTGAGACTTGGCCAACGAGAACTTCTTAGAGTTTTAACAAATATACTACATATAAGGTTCTGTTTTGAAATATGACCAAAGAGATTTCCTTGACTTTTAACAATTTTGTTGTAAGCAGAAATTTTGTCTGCAACTTGGCTAAAGAAACCTTGTTTGAGTGTTAACAACTTTTGTTTGTATGAGGAAACTCTGTCCTGAGACTTGGCCAATGGGGGACTTATATAAGTTTTAACTTCTTTGTATGTGGAAATGTTGGCCTAAAACATGGCCAAAAAAAACGTTTGTTTTAACCACTTCTTTGTATCTTCCTGAAACTTAGCTAGAGAACACTTGTTTAAGTTTTAACAACTTTTCCGTGTGAGGGAACTTTATCCTGAGACTTGGCCAACGAGAACTTCTTTGAGTTTTAACAAATATATTACATGTAAGGTTCTGTTTTGAAATATGACCAGAAAGATTTCCTTGACTTTTAACAGTTTTGTTGTATGTGGAAATTTTGTCTGAAACTTAGATAAAGGAAGCTTGTTTGACTGTTAACAACTTTTGTTTGTATGAGGAAACTGTCCTGAGACTTGGCC